>NC_133385.1:38118509-38327017 GCF_049309525.1 Garra rufa | reverse complement strand
AGCATGTTGTTAACATGATTCTAGCATGATCATGGATTAAAGCAAAAAAAAATCTTTTGACTGAAAAAATCTTTTCCTCCAAAAATCTTTGCCAAACACCATTCTACAGCCATACCTGTCACACACCCTCTTTATTAGCAGTTATTTCCTTCTTATAGTGCGTGTCCTACTAATTTAAAACATGAAGCGTCTTCCGATCAATAATAAAAAAAATTATGATAAAAAAATTAGCCTTGAGGTGATAATTGACTCAATAATGTGATTTACAGTGGCAGTTTCTTTTTACCTTTGTAATGGTATTGTTTTAATTTTTATTAAATGTCATTATCTGTCAAATTAAAAAAAGTATTTATTATATTTTATATTTTATATTTTAAATTTCTAATTCAAACAATATAATAGCAGAATAAGACAACTAAATTACCAATCATATAAAATTAGTATGAATAAAAAAAATACTACAGAGGGGGCACAAAGGAACACAAAAGTGGCTTGTAGCAAAGTCCCTTTAAGGCTATTAAGGCTATTAAAGGCCTTTAAGGGTATTCTATAGTCTTTGCTTGTAGGTGCAATTTCAGACATTTAATGAGGCTCAGAGGTGGCATAATAAATTCATGTTGAGATAAATGTTTTAAATATACATTTTTAATATAGAAATATTACGTTTTAAATAACTAAGTATACGTTACAATGACACTAAATCCACCAGCAGGTGGCAGTAAGACAAATGATTCGTTTGAACGGCTGATTCATTCTGGAATGAAGCAAATGACTGTCTTTATGGATAATCATGAACTGAAGATTCGTTCAAAACGCGCTTTCATTCATGAATGAAACACCGCTGTTTTGCTTTTAGAGATGCGCAGCGTCGAGCTGTTACTTATTTCGAAATATTTTCATTTAAAGAAATAGAGTAAAATCAGGCAATAGAGATATAGTCAGACAACGCAAGTCATTTTATATTTTCTTGTTATTGAACTGTTGTATTAAATCAATATTACATTTGCTTACTCCCTTAACAATTGTTTAAATCTGTCACTCTCCTTTTGGCGTTCTGTGGGCGCACAGACAATGATCTAAAAGAGAGCGCGCAAATGAGTCTCTCTTTCACTTTTAATAAGCAGGACTCAAAAGCACGTGCAAATGATAGATTCCAATGTGTATTAATACCTGCGCCGAAATTCTAGTTATGCTCTGTGTTTTCTGCTAAATAACTAACTGTGAATGATGCCAGCGGCGTCACTATGTTGTCACTGAGAAGCTGCAGCCGCGGCAGAGATGATTTTTTGGTTTGTCGTCAGAACAACGTATACGTTTATATATGCACATTTCTTCTCCCCTCATATTCTGCAGGTAACGGAAATCCGTCGCAGCGACGGAGAACTTTAATCCATGCATGATTAGGAATTTATTAGCATGTTACTAGCATGTTAGTTTCATGATTTTAACATAATTAGCATGTTTTAACATGATTACCATGTAACTAGCATGTTAACATGATTTTAACGTGATTAACAATTTATTAGCATGTTACTAGCATGTTAGTTTCATGATTTTAACATAATTAGCATGTTTTAACATGATTACCATGTAACTAGCATGTTAACATGATTTTAACGTGATTAACAATTTATTAGCATGTTACTAGCTTGTTTCTAGCATGAGTAGCATGTTACTAGCATGTTAACAAGATTAACAAGTTACTAGCATGTTGTTAACATGATTTCAGCATGATTAGCATGTTACTAGCAAGTTTCTAGCATAATTAGCAAGTTAGTTTGAATGAGTTTAAATGTATTAGAAATCTAACACAGAAGGAAAGTTTGAGTCTCAAGGGATTCTGGGAGTTTTGACAGTTGGAGTTTGAATAGTGTTGATCGTTTGAACATTCCGTCAATGTAAGTCTATGGGATTTTTCCCAGTTAAATCATTATTTTTGGGAAAACCTTAAGTCCGATCAGTTAGAAAAGATACAGCAACTGGACTCAGATCACAGGGCTCGAAATTAACTTTTTTACTTGGTAGCACTGGTGCTCCCAACTTTAAAAAGTTAGGAGCATCCCAAAAAATTTAGGAGCACCCAATTTCTTTTTAGTTATGCGCCGATCTTGATTCTTCATGGGCGATTCTGATTAACAGATTTTGATTGCCCAAAAATTAATTTAACTAGCCCAAATTAAAAAAGACATTTTTTTTTAAATATAGAAAATCAGATAGGAGTCTAAATGTCAATCAAAAATGTTTTCAATACACAAATATAAACAAATATCAAGGAAGGAATTTTATTTCACCATTTAGTGTCGCTGCAGCATTTTAAAATATCAATTCAAGGCAATTTATGACCCCTTTTTTTTTTAAAAGAGCTGGGGTTGGACAATGTACGGTAGAATATTAAGCCATAAAATGACATGATTTATAATTCAGATACAGACACAAAAAAAAATATCTAATAAAATGGCATTTCAACCTTTTTACCATTAAAAGGGATAAATCAAGTTTATAATTTCTTATATTTATATAAGATATATAACATTAGTATAACTTAATTGTTTAGATTTTTAAAAGGCACATTAAATTCTTGCACATTTACACATGGATCGATAATTGCAATAATTTGACCATAAACAGTTGAAAAAATGTATTAGAAATAAAAATTAATGTTTGTCACGAGGGGGCGCTTTAGGAGCGCTGAAATAATACGGTTTCCATGGTAACAGCTGTACACAAACCAGCCTTAACGCAGTTTTATCAGACATGAATTGACAATGCAAACGACACGTTTCTGAGGACAGTCGGTTCCCTTCAGATACATTCATATAAAGACATCCGTGCCGCGTTTTGACTTTGAAACGTACATCTTGCATATTTATTCAATGACATCATTGCATTTTTGAAGATTTATCCAGCCCTATCGCGATCGACTTTCCGTCTCTTAAACTTATACGTTAATCAAGACTTTTCTTACACCATTTTACATGTTTATAACTTTTTATGGCCTTGCATTTGATACAAATAAATTGAGGAGTTTTAAGGACCTGCAGAAGTCCTCTACTTCACGATAGTACGTCTGACAGTCCGGTGAAACATTCTGGTAGCCTTACTGGAAACACAAGAGCCCAGGGACGTCGGGCTAGCGATTTTACGAGCCCTGCCGGCTAATATCTCAAATCTGCATTTAAGGTAATAATGTGAAGATTAACTTAAATAGTTATGTAATGTTGGAGAAATCGGCGAAACCGTCACTGTATCAGCTCACAGCAGTCTGTGCAGTAAGGATAGCGACAGTTTTGAAATCGAGTCGCACCACAATCATTTCTCTCACTCGCACAAATGCTTCCAAATATAATTTGAGGTCGCACAGGTTAATTTTTGGTCGCATATGCGACCAAAATGGTCGCAATTTCGAGCCCTGGATCAGTCTGAAGATCTGGGCTGAGTTTGGAGTTTGTAGAGTTAAAGCTCTAGGAGGAGCAGCAGTCAGAAATGTTAGTCTCAGAAGAAGAAGAATATTAAGTTTAAATAGCATTTCAGTAAATTTCTCAAGCCAAATTAACAACAGATTAAAATAGACCTGTATATCAGTATATATTTACTTTTTGAAATTCAAGTATAAATCAAGTACCTTCGGTTTCAAAATGCTTATAGAGAATCTTTCAATTTCATTCATATTGGTACCGACTGCTGACATTTCTCTATCATGACAATACTCTATGCTGGACTATCGTGTCTAGCATACTGCACATCAGGAGGATACAGAGACTGGCAGAGTAGTGTCAGGACACCGGAGATCAACTGTGGCCAGTGCAACATGGTCTGCTTGCCTTCCACATCCTGCTGGGAGAAGATCTGAGAAATGATGGCTTTACGGGCCACATTCTGGTAGAACAACTCCACCACAGTTTGAGGATTCAACACTAAAACAAAAGAGAAACAACGCAGTGAGAAACAGTCAGCATCGCTCACAGACTGTCTATATTGAGGCAATAATCATGTATCTTACCTGATCTACTGGACGGAGGAGCTGTGGAGTCTGACAGCTCCAACACAGACAGATGCTGAAGATCAGCATTTCTATAGAGAGACAGATAACATTTACCTTTAATTATTTAGCAGACACTTTTATCCAAAGCGTTAGTCTAATCGCACTACATACAGCAAGTTTTTTAAATAAATAAATAAAAGGGGAAAAAATATTATTAACACATTAAATAATGTGTTGGCCTGGAGCACCAGACCAACTGCAACAATGAGTAAAGGAAGCTATTTTAAGATTATTTAAGTCAAAATGACAGAAAAGTAATGTAAAACTGCTAATATTATGATTTAATGGCTTATTATGTTTGACCAATAGGTGACGCTGTTATCAAATCAATGTGGCGTGTTTAGTGTGAGGTGACAAAGGCACACACACAGTTTGGTGTCATTATGTCAAAGCTTTGCAGAGATAAAGCCTCAGAGTCATTTTGGCATCAAGCCTTACAATTTGTATGTACTGTGGGGTTTTGTTTTGTCTTGGGGTTTTCATGTCCATGTTTTCATGTCTTTTATTTTGTAGTCTTTTCATCATGCTGTTGTGTCTTGCTTCCCTTGCCCTCATGTATTCCTGTCATTGGTTCCCTAGTTCCATGTGTCATGTTCTGATTGGTTGTCTTTGGTTGCTTTGTCTTGCTCCTTGTTTTTCATTGGTTGTTGGTGTCATGTGACCTGTATTGTTTTGTGTAAATAGGCCTTCTGTTTCATTGTTCATGGTCGCGAGTACTACTGCTTCAAAGCCTGCTCATGTCATGCCTGCTGCTTCAAAGCCTGCTCACGTCATGCCTGCTGCTTCAAAGCCTGCTCACGTCATGCCTGCTGCTCCAAGGCCTGCTCACATCATGTCTGCTGCTTCAAAGCCTATTCCCGTCACGTCTACCAAGCCACAACCTGCTCACGCCAAGCCAGCCGCTCCAGGGCCTGCTCACGCCAAGCCAGCCGCTCCAGGGCCTGCTCACGCCAAGCCAGCCGCTCCAGGGCCTGCTCACGCCAAGCCAGCCGCTCCAGGGCCTGCTCACGCCAAGCCAGCCGCTCCAGGGCCTGCTCACGCCAAGCCAGCCGCTCCAGGGCCTGCTCACGCCAAGCCAGCCGCTCCAGGGCCTGCTCACGCCAAGCCAGCCGCTCCAGGGCCTGCTCACGCCAAGCCAGCCACTCCAGGGCCTGCTCACGCCAAGCCAGCCACTCCAGGGCCTGCTCACGCCAAGCCAGCCACTCCAGGGCCTGCTCACGCCAAGCCAGCCACTCCAGGGCCTGCTCACGCCAACCCAGCCACTCCAGGGCTTGCTCACGCCAAGCCAGCCACTCCAGGGCCTGCTCACGCCAAGCCAGCCACTCCAGGGCCTGCTCACGCCAAGCCAGCCACTCCAGGGCCTGCTCACGCCAAGCCAGCCACTCCAGGGCCTGCTCACGCCAAGCCAGCCACTCCAGGGCCTGCTCACGCCAACCCAGCCACTCCAGGGCTTGCTCACGCCAAGCCAGCCACTCCAGGGCCTGCTCACGCCAAGCCAGCCACTCCAGGGCCTGCTCACGCCAAGCCAGCCACTCCAGGGCCTGCTCACACCATGCCTGCACCCGTCATGGCCGCCATCCCAGAGCCTAATCACCAGATGGACGCCCTTCCAGAGCCTGCTCACAAGATGGCTGCCCTTCAAGAGTCTGCTTACAAGATGGCCGCCATCCCAAAGCCTGTTCACAAGATGGCTGCCGCTCCAGAGTCTACACCTGTCATGGCTGCCCTTCCAGAGCCAGCTCACAAGATGGCCACCATCCCTAAACCGCCACGCTAGAGCCAAGCCAATCCACAGTCCCTATGCCAGAGCCACGCCATGCCTCGTCTGATCTGCCAGAGCCATGCCATGTCTTGATTGCCAGTGTAATGGACCCTCCTCTAATGTCAGTGCGGGCAGCAGGCTTACTAATAGAGCCGACGCTCCCAAGCCAAGCAAGCCACGCAGAGCCGACGCTCCCAAGCCAAGCAAGCCACGCAGAGCCGACGCTCCCAAGCCAAGCAAGCCACGCAGAGCCGACGCTCCCAAGCCAAGCAAGCCACGCAGAGCCGACGCTCCCAAGCCAAGCAAGCCACGCAGAGCTGATGCTCCCAAGCCTCACACCTTCCAGCACGGTGGGCATCCCATTAACCACTGCACTGCCTGTGATGGCCATCGCCATTTTAAGTGTATGGGCTGCACACTGCATTCCAGAGGCCTCGTCTGTCCATGAATCCATCCACGAGTCTGCTCCAGAGGCCTCGTCTGTCCATGAGTCTGCTTCGGAGGCCTCGTCTGTCCATGTGTCCGCTGCGCCAATGCCTCTTATGGAGGCGGCGTCCACGGCGGAACCCCCTGAGGAGGCAGCTCCTGCTGCAGATCGTCAAAAGGGGGTACCACCCTGTTATTAACTCACTATCTGCTCAACCACTGTCAATGTTCCTGCTCTGCCTGCTCCGCCAAGGCTCCCCGCTCTGCCTGCTCCGCCATGGCTTCCTGCTCTGCCTGCCCCGCCATGGCTTCCACTACTCCACAGTCTGCCATTGCTTCACGGTCCAGGCCCACCTTTGCTTCATGATTCGGGTCTGCTATTGCTCCATGGCCCATGTCCTCCAGAGCTTCACTGTCTGCCATCACTCCACGGTCCAGGTCTTTCGTTGTTTCACTGTCTGCCATTGCTTCACGGTCCAGGCCCACCCTTGCTCCATGATCCAGGTCTGGCACTGTTCCATGGCCCAGGGCCCCCATTATTCCACTGTCTGCCACTGCTTCATGGTCCAGGTCCTCCAGTGCTTCACTGTCTGCCACTGTTCCATGGCCCAGGTCCTCCACTGCCTCACTGTGTGCTATTACTCCACCGCCCAGGACCTCCATTGCTCCACTGTCTGCCTCTGCTCCAAGGTCCAGGCCCTGACTCTGATCCTGTTCCCCTGCATGGACCTGGCCTACCGTACCTCCCCCTGTTTTGTCTCTGCTCCACCACCCTCCTGGACTTTTTGGGGGTTTGTTTTGGGTGGTGTGTTAGGGCATCTGGAGCCGCCCTTAGAGGGGGGATATGTAACGTGGGGTTTTGTTTTGTCTTGGGGTTTTCATGTTCATGTTTTCATGTCTTTTATTTTGTAGTCTTTTCATCATGCTGTTGTGTCTTGCTTCCCTTGCCCTCATGTATTCCTGTCATTGGTTCCCTAGTTCCATGTGTCATGTTCTGAATAGGCCTTCTGTTTCATTGTTCATGGTCGCGTATTAATGTTGTAACCTGCTGTCTGGTGAGTGTTTGTTCAAGTCAAGTCTGTTTCAAGTTAAGTCTGTTTCAAGTCAAGTCAACTCTGTTAATATCAAGTCTGTTCAAGTCTAGTCACGTCATTGTTTGGATCTCTGTTTGTTTGGATTACAGTTTGGATTATGGATTATCATCACTGTAAATAAAACTGCACTTGGGTTCACCTTACATCTCATCGTTCAGTGGACTTAAGTGTTACATTGTAGCGGCGCTGTACGAAAACGGTTTCATCCATCAACATGAAATCCAGAACTTTTTGTCAACACAGTCTGAAAATGATGTGACTCAATTTTGGTGATAATCAAACAAACGGTCTAAAAAGAGTTCGAAAAAGTATGTTTTCAATATAAATCTATATGGTGGACAGGATGTTCAGCCAACTGTGGTATAATTGGTATCTATGTTGTCGGCATGACCCAAGAATATTTTGAGACATTTCATTACAATAGGCTAAATGTAATCTACAGTTATTAGCCTATTTTAAAAAGTAATAGTTAATGAATGGTTTATTACTCTTGACCAATAGGTGGCGCTGTTACCACATTGATGTGGTGTGATCAGTGTGAGGTGACAATGCCACATACAAAAATTGGTGCAAATATGTCAAAGCTTTGTAGAGATACAGTCAAAGGAGTTAAAAAAAAAGTAGGTTTTCTACAATAATCAAAATGGCGGACAGGAAGTTCGGCCAATTTTTGCATAATTGACATCAATGTTCCCGGCATGACCCAAGGAATATTTTGAGACCACTTTCATTACAATAAGCCATTTTCAACAAAAGTTATTAGTATTTTTCGAAATATCCTTATAACTTGCCACCAAACTTTTTAAGTACTGCCAGGGCATGGTGCCCGAGACATAATTAGAGTTTGTGCGTTTTGTAAAAATATAGCATTTTATGACAAAAGTAAAAATGGCTGATGCCCAAAATGGCTGACATGCTCCTCTGAATCTAACGAGACCAGTTTCGAGATTTTTGGCCAAACATTAAGAAGCTTTAAGCAAAAGTAGCCATTTTTCATATCTCCTGACCACTAGGTGACACTGTGCCGAAACACATGTAGCCTCAGTCCATGCTGTTTATAACACACACCAAATTTGGTCTCAATACGCCAAATTGTTGTGGAGATATAGCTTCACCTCCATTTTTGCGTGTTTTCGTAGAATTCGTTCGCACGTTATTCAATAACAGTTTGACTAATCAGCTGGAATTCCATAACTTTTTGTCAACATGGTCTGAAGATGATCTGAGCCAACTTTGGTGAAAATCAGACAAACCGTCTAGGACGACTTCGAAAAAGTAGGTATTTCAAACAATTAAAATAGAAAAAACTAAACCTTACGATTTTTGCATTTTGGTGTTTATTTGACTCGGCATCAGACAAGCATGAGAATTTTGAAGAATTTTTGGGGGGATTTTGTGCCTTACGGTTCAAAAGTTATTAGCATAAACATGAGTCAAAACTTTGGACAATTGGTGGTGCTACAGAGTTTGAGTTAGAGACTCCAAATTTGCTATGGCGACAGTTCAGACAGTCGTGTGCCAAATTTCACAACTTTCCCACAAGCGGTTCTATGGGCTGCCATCGACTCAAGAGCGGAAATAGAAGAATAATAAGAACGCCAACAGTTTCAATGGGTGCCTTTGCACCTTCGGTGCTTGCCCCTAAAAAAAATTGTGGATCAGTCCAGTTGTGGATCATTAAGGTAAAGACTACACAGTACATTTTACTTACCTCTTCCTAATGTGTTTAGTAAAGCTTAAGCACATTGGGCTTGTCTATACTTGTGACTTTGATAAAGACTAGATGACATTTTATGACTAATTAAAGCAGAAAACCAATTTTTTATAATGTCACATACTTTTTTGCCATTGTACGTAACTCATCACACGTCTATTAAAGAACCAAGCTCAATATGTTATTGATCTTTTTTTTGGTGAGGGCCATAGTAATTAGGCAGCCATATACTAGGGCTGGGCTGGGGTACGTCAGAACACGTTTCTACACATGACTTATTTCATTATTTTTATTTTATTATTAACATAGATAATAGGACACAAGTAAAGTAGAAAGCTAGTTTACATAATAAATAATTCGGCTGCAGCCAAACATTGCATTACGACCATGGAATCATTTGCATTCATGCCAAACAAGAGGTTTGGCCTGATATTCCACTGGATATGGAATGTTTCTTTTCCCAAATCCTCACACGACTATTTTTGCATCCTTTACTATGGTTTAGACAAAAATGCTGTAGACCAGATACCCTTTTTACTTCCCAAAACAGGGCTTGACAGTGCTAGGGTTTCACTAAAAATAGATGTGTTTAAAATAGGGCTGTCAATCGATTAATTTTTTTTAATCGCGATTAATCGCATGGTTGTCATGAGTTAACTCGCGATTAATCGCACATTTTTTATCTGTTCTAAATGTACCTTACATTAATATTTTTTTAAGTTTTTAATACTCTAATCAGCATTGGCATGGACAAATATGGATGCTTTAAGCAAATATGTGTTTATTATTAGTGAAACCATACTCAACATAGAGCATGAAGTCTAGACATGTTTCAAAGGTCATAGATGTTTTTCAAATAACTTGTTCATGTCTATTCGACACATGGAGAAAAAAAAAAGAACATAGAAATACCAGGTTCCCATTACTTCTCTTTCTTTGCACTGAGCAATTTACTTACACAAGCCTGTTTACATTATTTGCAGGACAGGGCAGCTCACTTCTTCTGAACATGTCATTTGATGCAGCCAAGTTCTCAACAAAACTGTTTCCATTGTTATAATTTAGTATTTCTGTTATCAGACAACCAAAGTAATATGAAATAATAACTGAAAAAAATCCTGAATTATGATCATGATTCAATCGCTGAAAAGAATAATTTACAGGCATCTGGACATAAGTCACTATTCCCTGCATTATTATCGTTGTTTTTAACTTCCTGTTTGAATGCCTTCACGATCCTTTGACTTTTTAGGAGTTCACCCGTTTAAAGTTATGTGATCGCAAAAACCTGCTTCTTTTATTTTTTTAAGGTATTGTTTTCATTATAATGTAATATAATGAGAGCCTGGTCTTATGAAAATGCACACTAGCATGATTTTCTGTTTCTATTTGGCGTGTAATTAATAAGCTGAAATTAACTTGGACGTACATATGATATGCAATTATGCATGTGTTTGACGTGCATTTAATACGCCGTTTTCGCTTACATACTCGTATGTGGCTTTACGCATCAACCCCACAGCACCAATAACGTAGACCGACTCTGCTTGCATTCATTCAATATGTCAGAAGTGCCGGTACGCAAGTACGCAAAAGGATAAAATACAGACGTGCCTGCGTACCGGTGTTGTGCCCATTTCAAACACTGGAAGCAATATAATATCTGGTCTAACTGAAAGCGCTGCTCCACTGCCGCTCGCTGAACAGAGCAGACGCAGATATTAAGAGAGGGAGGTGCGCGCGCATTGGGAGACTTCGCGCTCGTTCAGCAAAACCGGAGAGCCTCAGAAACTATATTAGGTTTGTCCAATTATGTGTTTATGTATTGTTGCTAGACACTTTTCGCTAGGTTGGCAACACTGTGCATCCATTTCTTTAACTGCTAGGTAGTGGGTCAAACAGAAAATGCGCGCTGCGTTAATCGCGCGTTAATAAAATTAGTGCCGTTAAAATGAATTTGCGTTAACGAGTTATTAACGCGTTAATTTTGACAGCCCTAGTTTAAAACCTATAAAATGTATTTAGAAGTAAAAAAAAAAAAAAGTCTAAAAGGGAGGCAAATAAATGTGGAGGAAACAAATTAATTAATCATGGCCACAAATTAAGTTGTGGGAGGGAATTCTTATCTCTCTATTTTTTCTGATATTCATTATTTCCATGTGATGCACAGTACTTTGTAGTATAGAGCATTTCATTTGTAATCACCAGTTTCACATTTACCTACAACGTAACACCCAAATGATGACCTCCTTGTCCGTGAGAAATTATTAACTTTTCTGACCATTTACAAAGTGTCAATTGCAAAAAAAAAACCATTTATCTTTATGAGGAATTTAATTCAACTTGTTCTGAAACTTCTACTGACTTGACCTTAAAAGGACTTAAACAATTGCACTTGCAATGCACAAACATTTGCAATAAGAATCATAACTTAAAAACAAATGTAGGATTTTTTTTTTTTTTTGGCCATGTGGCGTTTGGACTCACAGTATGTCAAGTGGAACAGATGAGGACAACATCAGGCTCATCTGCTTGAGCAGGTGATATGTGCACAGCAGATTAGAGCATCGAGGAATCAAGTCTTGCTGCAGCTGCAGTAATTGAGGACCGCCTGGAGCAAACAGCTGCACACAAACAAAGTACAGAATCACGATTAAAAAAATATATACAGGTCCTTTTCAAAAAATTAGCATATTGTGATAAAGTTCATTATTTTCTGTAATGTACTGATAAACATTAGACTTTCATATATTTTAGATTCATTACACACAACTGAAGTAGTTCAAGCCTTTTATTGTTTTAATATTGATGATTTTGGCATACAGCTCATGAAAACCCAAAATTCCTATCTCAAAAAATTAGCATATTTCATCCGACCAATAAAAGAAAAGTGTTTTTAATACAAAAAAAGTCAACCTTCAAATAATTATGTTCAGTTATGCACTCAATACTTGGTCGGGAATCCTTTTGCAGAAATGACTGCTTCAATGCGGCGTGGCATGGAGGCAATCAGCCTGTGGCACTGCTGAGGTGTTATGGAGGCCCAGGATGCTTCGATAGCGGCCTTAAGCTCAAGTGCTCCAAAATCTCCTGATAGCTAGCTGCATTGACCCTGCCCTTGATAAAACACAGTGGACCAACACCAGCAGCTGACATGGCACCCCAGGCCATCACTGACTGTGGTACTTGACACTGGACTTCAGGCATTTTGGCATTTCCCTCTCCCCAGTCTTCCTCCAGACTCTGGCACCTTGATTTCCGAATGACATGCAAAATTTGCTTTCATCCGAAAAAAGTACTTTGGACCACTGTGTTTTATCAAGGGCAGGGTCAATGCAGCTAGCTATCAGGAGATTTTGGAGCACTTCATGCTTCCATCTGCTGAAAAGCTTTATGGAGATGAAGATTTCATTTTTCAGCACGACCTGGCACCTGCTCACAGTGCCAAAACCACTGGTAAATGGTTTACTGACCATGGTATTACTGTGCTCAATTGGCCTGCCAACTCTCCTGACCTGAACCCCATAGAGAATCTGTGGGATATTGTGAAGAGAAAGTTGAGAGACGCAAGACCCAACACTCTGGATGAGCTTAAGGCCGCTATCGAAGCATCCTGGGCCTCCATAACACCTCAGCAGTGCCACAGGCTGATTGCCTCCATGCCACGCCGCATTGAAGCAGTCATTTCTGCAAAAGGATTCCCGACCAAGTATTGAGTGCATAACCGAATGTAATTATTTAAAGGTTGACTTTTTTTGTATTAAAAACACTTTTCTTTTATTGGTCGGATGAAATATGCAAATTTTTTGAGATAGGAATTTTGGGTTTTCATGAGCTGTATGCCAAAATCATCAATATTAAAACAATAAAAGGCTAGAACTACTTTCAAATGTGTGTAATGAATCTAAAATATATGAAAGTCTAATGTTTATCAGTACATTACAGAAAATAATAAACTATCACAATATGCTAATTTTTTGAGAAGGACCTGTATACATTCTCATATTTTCAATATTTCCAAAATTAAAACTGTATTTTAAATTCAATACAATTGTCTTTGCAGTTACGTTAACACCAGATTTTAACCAGAAGTCAACAAGCCAGAAGAAATTGAATACAGTATCTCACAAAAGTGCTACCATTTCAGCTACCACATTTCAGCTACCATTTTAGCATATCTTCTCAAGGGACAATACTATAGAAATGAAACTTGAATATATTTTAGAGTAGTCAATGTGCAACTTGTTTAGCAGTATAGATTTACCGTCCTCTGAAAATACAGAGCCATTATTGTCAAAATAGCTGGCAACAAAAGTGAAAAAGTGATAACAGTAGTGTGTTGTTTAACCATGCAAAGCCACATGTCCTATTCATCATGTTTTTGTTTTTGTCTGCTTGACAGGACCATACAAACTTGTGTATCTTGTATTAGAGCAGTTAAAATTAGGTGCTTTAAGTACAATTCTCTCATACTGACCACTGGATGTTCAACATGACATCTCATGGCAAACAACTCTGAGGATTTGAGAATTAGGATTGCTGCTCTCCACAAAGATGACCAAGGCTATTAGAGGTTCAGTAACACCCTGAAACCGAGTTACACTACAGTGGTCAGGGTCATACAGGAACAGGCCTTGCAAGGGTCGATCAAAGAAGTTGAGCACTCGTTCTGTGCGTCAGGTGCAGAACCTGGCTTCAATAAACAGGTGCATGAGTGCTTCCAGCATTGCTTTAAAGGTTGCAGAAGTAGAAGGTCAGCTTATCAGTGCTCAGACCATACGCCGCACACTGCAAAAAGTCAGTTTGCATAGGCGTCATCCCAGAAGGAAGCCTCATCTGAAGCTGGCTCACAAGAAAGCCTGCAAACAGTTTGCTGAAGACAACCAAGAGCATGAACTACTGGAACCATGTCCTGTGGTCTGATGAGACTATAATGGCGCTTTTCCACTACACAGTACCAGCTCGCCTCGGCTCGACTCGGCTCTGTTTGGTTTTCCACTGTGTAAAAGTTGTACCTGTACCGGCTTCCAGGTACTTTTTTTCGTACCACCTCCGGCGAGGTTCCAAGCGAGCTGAGTCGATACTAAAATGTGACGTGAAAACACAGCAGACTGCTGATTGGTCAGATGACGATTCTCTCTGACCAATCAGCAGTCTGCTGTGTTTTCACGTCATTTTAGTATCGCCTCAGCTCGCCTCAGCTCGCTTGGAACCTCGCCGGAGGTGGTACGAAAAAAAGTACCTGGAAGCCGGTACTGGTACAACTTTTACACAGTGGAAAACCAAACAGAGCCGAGTCGAGCCGAGGCGAGCTGGTACTGTGTAGTGGAAAAGCGCCATAAGATAAACTTGTTTGGCTCAGATGGTGTCCAGCATGTGTGAAGATGCCCTGGTGAGGAGTATCAAGAAAATTGTGTCTTGCCTACAGTCAATCATGGTGGTGGTAGCATCATGGTCTGGGGCTGCATGAGTGCTGCTGGTTCTGGAGAGCTGCAGTTCATTGAGGGAAACATCGATTCCATTATATACTGTACATTCTGAAGCAGAACATGATGCCTTCCCTCCAGAAAGTAGGGCGAATGACAGTTTTCCAACATGATAACGACCCCAAACACACCACCAAGATTACAACTGCCTTGCTGAGGAAGCTGAAGGTGAAGGCGATGGGGTGGCCAAGTATGTCTCCAGGCCTGAACCCTATTAAGCACCTGTGGGGCATCCTCAAGCGGAAGGTGGAGAAGCACCATGTGTCTAATGTCCAGCAGCTCTGTGAGGAGTAGAAGAGGATCCCAGCAACAACCTGTGCAGCTCTGGTTAATTCTTTGCCCAGGATGATTAAGGCAGTGCCAGATAACAATGGTGATTACACCAAATATTGACACCTTGGACAAGTTAACTTAGGGTGTACTCAGTTTTGTTACCAGCTATTTTGACAATAAATCTATACTGCTATTCAAGCTGCATAATGACTACTATAAAATATATCCAAGTTTCATTTCTATAGTATTGTCCCTTGAAAAGATATACTAAAATGGTTGCTGAAATGTGAGGGGTGTACTCACTTTTGTGCGATACTGTACATATAAACAGCACCGTGTTACATTTTCAAGGCAGTTCTAGAGATAAAATTTTTTTTGGATTTAGCCTTAGTTTTTGACAAGATATCCTGTACATTTAGTCAATATATCATGTACATATTTGATTTATCTATTGTAAAGTGTGCATTTGGATGAGTTAATTAACCTGCTAGCAAAGGTTAATGGTTCTCCATTCAGTTTCAATTATTCAAAAAATAGCTAGACTGTAAGTAGATTTTGAAAAAAAGGTCCACAAACACTAGCTGTACAATACAATGATTAGGACAAAGGTCATAAATGCAGACAATTTCCCTCAATATTGTTATAGTAAAGTGTGAAGTGACGTACTTTGTGCATGTCATAATTATGTGCGTCTACTCACGTCTCCAATTCGCAGGTACAGCTGCTGCAGGATGAGCAGGTCTCTGCAGATCAGAGTTCGAGTCATAGCGGTCTGACACACAGCCTGACAGATCAGACTAGCGGCCACACTGCTGCCGTAAAGCTGAGAGAGGCTAATGCGCACTCTCAGTGACTGACCTACAAACACACACATCAGAGCTGATCAGGGGAAGAGTCCAAACATTTATTTAACAAATAAAAGGCTCTTCCTTTAATACTGGTCCTCGACTTGTACACCTGCCGCGAAGGACAAAAGCATAAACAAATAGTCAGGAATGATCTTTTATCCGTTTACAGGAGCTTTCAAGCTCCAAAAAAATCATAAACTGTAAAAGTGCATGCTAGCAAGGTCATGAGGGGCAATTGTTTCCATTGATATTGTAATTGAGCTAATACACAAATTAATATTTATACGACCATTCCTACCTGGTCCTCGATCTGATTGGCTGATAAGAGTGTGATATTAGAGCGATATCAGAACTCCAACAGCCGTTTCAACCTGTAATCCTATCACTCCGCTTGCGGTACTTTTTAAAGCGAGTGTCATAGCAGAGACCCAAATTCAATATCATTTTATGAATATGACTGTTTTTGTTTCAAAGAATGTAGGTTTTCAGGTGAGGATCGGTGTTAATTTTGACAGGCCGTTCGGTGCTCATGAATCTGCCCAAGAGCACCTCACCTCGGCCAGATCTTCTGGAATTTACTGCTGGCTCTGATGTTGAACATGAGATGTAATTTGTTTTGGGTAAATCTAACAGACAGTCCCTGGTCTCATTAATCTCTTATTTGTTCCAGGGAAGCTAAGTTTTGGCAAAATCTCATGTTTATGTAAACTCTATGCTGTATATCAGAACGCTGCCGTTGTACTTTTTAACTGAATTGCCTAGCAACCTTTTTGATGTTAGTTTATAGTTTATATAAAACTATATTAAAAATATTTAACTATAATTTATAGAATAGTTTATTTAAACAATATATTTTATAACTGTGTTCAGTGTTGATAAATGGTGATTTTAGTTACATTTCTCCGCCATTAGATGTTAATAAGTTAGTAAAATAATATTCTTTGGCCATTTTTAAGACCCCCCTTCTTGAATCAGGCATGTTTTTTAATGTACAAATAAATGCAGCCTTGCAGAGCAAAGAAGAATATCATAATACATGTATTAATAGAGCTGTTGTAATGATTGTTATCATTTTTGTGTTTCTTTATTTCATTTTACAGAACAACAGTAAAATTACAATACTAACATTTATGAATGTTGACTTTTTTTTTTTTGGCGGAAACCTGCAAGACGACCTCGGTACTACTTTTTGCTGACAGCAGCAGATTTATGAATGATTCTCATGCAGATTTTCCTCACACTTTTGGCTTACAATACAATTGGTGTGTGTATTAGACAACATAACATTCAGTAGTTTATTTACTAATGCTTTAAGGCCATTTGGATTTCAGTCATCATACAGTAACCAGCAACAAGCAGCCCTTTCTTTTCTCATGGAAGACATGCGATGCGATACTAAACAGTTTCTCATTGTTGGTGCTTGTAATGACTTTTTGCGTCTTCCTCTGACAGTTTTAAATGCTTCCACACTGCCCACATGTTTGTTGCATTTGTGCACGCCTCTATTTAATCACGTCAATGCGGTAATACAATAAGCTTTTAATAAAGCAACTCAACGTTTGTTCGTTATTAGTTCTAAAGTGATGTTTTGCAATTAGTAATGGAGGCTTATGCTCAGCTGTTCAACCTTCAAACTTTGATTTGAACCCGTGGCAAAGGAAGTAGCTAGCACAAAAGAGGGCTTTTAGAGACACTGCATTGTTATTTTATATATTGACATACTGGTGTCGTCGAACTGTTGTATAACTGCAATACCACACTAATAGACGATATGAGATATGACTGTATATCCTACTCGTATGATATTGCTTATTCGATATCATAAATACAGTTTAAAAATTACTTATTTTTAGTACTTCACATAAAAATGCTTTTTGTGTGGCATTATTTATTATGTAGGGCCTTATCTATTATTGTGTAAATAATAATAAAGGGTTATCTTTACTATCAATATATTGTATGGAGCATTTCACTTTAAATCCAGTCCATTTTGAACCTGAATAGTGCCATAGATAAGAATGAATTCAGAAAAACAACACTGATTTTTTGGAGCAAAATACTCCTTTGTCAACAAGATCATTCACCACAGAACGATTCAAAAGGAGTATATAAAGTTTTACCAGTGGGTCTGGTGTCCGTCTCTGCATCAGTCTCCAGGTCCAGTTCTCTCAGCAGCGTGTTTATTGCAACAATGGGGTTGTAGATGTCTTGCAGTTTGTTTGTAATGTCCTGAATCACATTCATACTGAAGAAAGCATTTCACTTTAGACATCAACCTGATCAGTTACTGGTGCGACTGCATTAAATCAGTGATTCAAGGGATACTGACGTGTCACTGGACATAAGACCCTCCAGTACTTTTTCTGACACTTTTTCTGGAGACTGCAGGTCCTCGAGGGCTTTGTCCATCTCATAGGCCATGTCCTCCGGAAGAGACTCGTTCACCATGCGGAGACACTGAACGAGCTGCAGGATGTCCCGGCTCAAATCTGAATCTAATAAAAGAACACCATTAATGACTTTATAAATCTATGACTTTATAATGACTTTATAAAATAAGCAGTTCCTCTTACCCTCAACAATTGGAGTCTCCTCTTCCGAAAATAGGTATTCATCCGAGGACAGGTAAAGGTGGTCGATAGCAAAACAGGGTAACAGGAAAGACACAAAACCCTAGGAAAATAAAGTACAAAGATAAGCAGTCAACAAATATTTGACCAGGGCTGATATTTGACAGTTTTAAATAGTTAAAAAAAATCTACAGAAATAAAATAGTTTTACTGATATTGGTACTGACTACTGAAATTTGGTAAAGCAACAACATTATTCTGCATGTCTCTGCAGTCATAAATGTTATGTGAATGCCTGCTCATGCATCTGGGGATTTTTCATGTCACTGGAGGAAGAGAACAATTTTTGATCATAGAACCATGCTGTGCTATATCCAATTGGTCACTATGTCAAATTATAAATGTTAAACTATATGTGTACCTGTACTTCGATCTAACTGAGAAAATGTGATTCCCAGTGAGCAGTGTTTACCTGCTTAGTGGGGTTTTTAAAAGGTATAGATGTCGATGGAACAGTAATGAAAAAGTAATATTAATGCATTATAATTACAGACAAAGGCATTTGTTGTTTTGCAGCACTTAAGTTTTGTGAGCACCACTGTGTCCTGCACTAGCTGTAGATACTCATGAAATCCTCAAAATCAGAATATTGCTTCAAATAAATAAACAAATATTATAAATATAATTAAACGCTATTAAATTATAAACAAAAATAAAAAGTAGAATGTGTAATACGGAAGTAAATGGGGATAATTTTGATTTAATTTGACTTACACATACATAGAAAAACTTATTTGACTTCAACTAAATGAAGTCTTCCAGCTGGTACCTTTTTAAGGATGCAGACCATGGCTGTGGCAGGGCTCACATGCAAGGCGAGTGGCGTGGACAGAACATCCTGGTACTGCAGGCAGCAGGCGTAAAACTTTGACCAGAACTCCACCTGCAGCAGCCGGTAGTCCTCCTGACAGAACTCATACTCCGTCACGCTGCCCTGAAGCTGAAAACAATCTTTAGTAGTAACACAGATGAAAAAATGGACACAACGGGGAAAATAGCACCACCTTACCTCATTTTCCACTGTGACTGTAACCTCTTTCTTCAGCTCCTCCCACGACAAGTCAGAATATCGCTCTGTACCTCGTTTGTAAATCTGGACAAAAGGACAAACCCTTTTAATTACATCTAATGTAAACGGAGCATTTAACTGCTCCAATTTTAGACCCTTTTACGGCCTAAGATCATAAAGCAGGTAAAATAATTATAATAAACGCTCCTGGTTTTAACAATTAACTAATAGCATTAACGAAAAGCTGCCACAGTGCATTACAAAGATAGTACAGTCATGGCCAAAAGTTTTGAGAATTACATAAATATTGGAAATTGGAAAAGTTGCTGCTTAAGTTTTTATAATAGCAATTTGCATATACTCCAGAATGTTATGAAGAGTGATCAGATGAATTGCATAGTCCTTCTTTGCCATGAAAATTAACTTAATCCCGAAAAAAAACTTTCCACTGCATTTCATTGCTGTCATTAAAGGACCTGCTGAGATCATTTCAGTAATCGTCTTGTTAACTCAGGTGAGAATGTTGACGAGCACAAGGCTGGAGATCATTATGTCAGGCTGATTGGGTTAGAATGGCAGACTTGACATGTTAAAAGGAGGGTGATGCTTGAAATCATTGTTCTTCCATTGTTAACCATGGTGACCTGCAAAGAAACGCGTGCAGCCAGCATTGCGTTGCATAAAAATGGCTTCACAGGCAAGGATATTGTGGCAACTAAGATTGCACCTAAATCAACAATTTATACGATCATCAAGAACTTCAAGGAAAGAGGTTCAATTCTGTCAAGAAGGCTTCAGGGCGTCCAAGAAAGTCCAGCAAGCGCCAGGATCGTCTCCTAATGAGGATTCAGCTGCGGGATCCGAGTGCCACCAGTGCAGAGCTTGCTCAGGAATGGCAGCAGGCAGGTGTGAGCGCATCTGAACACACAGTGAGGCCAAGACTTTTGGAAGATGGCCTGGTGTCAAGAAGGGCAGCAAAGAAGCCACTTCTCTCCAAAAAAAAACATCATGGACAGATTGATCTTCTGCAAAAAGTATGGCGAATGGACTGCTGAGGACTGGGGCAAAGTCATATTCTCCGATGAAGCCTCTTTCCGATTGTTTGGGGCATCACTCACAATTTTGCCCAAAAACACAGCCATGAATAAAGAATGGTACCAAAACACCCTCCAACAGCAACTTCTTCCAACAATCCAACAACAGTTTGGTGAAGAACAATGCATTTTCCAGCACGATGGAGCACCGTGCCATAAGGCAAAAGTGCTAACTAAGTGGCTCGGGGACCAAAACATTGAAATTTTGGGTCCATGGCCTGGAAACTCCCCAGATCTTAATCCCATTGAGAACTTGTGGTCAATCCTCAAGAGGCGGGTGGACAAACAAAAACCCACTAATTCTGACAAACTCCAAGAAGTGATTATGAAAGAATGGGTTGCTATCAGTCAGGATTTGATTGAGAGCATGCCCAGTTGAATTGCAGAGGTCCTGAACAAGAAGGGCCAACACTGCAAATACTGACTCTTTGCATAAATGTCATGTAATTGTCGATAAAAGCCTTTGAAACGTATGAAGTGCTTGTTATTATATTTCAGTACATCACAGAAACAACTGAAATAAAGATCTAAAAGCAGTTTAGCAGCAAACTTTGTGAAAACTAATATTTGTGTCATTTTCAAAACTTTTGGCCACGACTGTATATTGCATCTGCCTGAGTACTTTATGAATGAGGATCTATAATTTATTTAGGGCTGTTGCGATTCGTAGCTTCTAATCGACTATTCGATTTTTAAAAATCTTTTCATTTTTCCCGCATCGAGTAACCGTCAAAATACCGGAAATGGCGCATTTCACGTTCGAGAATCCATGAAACGCATTATTAGACTGTTTTTTAAGGCTGAATTATATATTAAACCCATTTAAAAATCATAATTGTGAATTAAAAAAACGCTACGATTCAGATAAATAAATAAATGCGATCAATATATGTGCGTCAATTATTTGTCAACTGTTATCATTTACATGTGTGGAACATCGCAAACTCATCTCTGCATGTTGTTGTGAGTTTTTTTTTTTTATAACATTCATTTGGGAATGCAACATGTGCCAATTCATCAGATTTGTAAGGTAAATCCTTTATAAACCTCTTTCTCTTTATGCTAAGTGTTCATCGTGTTTACAAAATAAAAGTTTTAACCCTCACTCTGAGTTTACATGTTTTTGAAGTCCACATATTCATTAAATTATTGTGGCTATCGCATTTCTGTGGTAAAGATATGGCCAAATATTACAGATTAAAGTATGGCAAGCTGTTTTAGCCTAAAATATACTAAGCAGTACTCGTCGTAATTGCATTTTTACTAGTTACAATTTAGTATTTAATTTAACTTAATATTTAGTCAATATTAAACAAGGATTAGATCACGCAGTGAAGTAAAAACAGTCGTCAGGCCCTCTGCAGGCCTTTGTTGGTATGTACATTAGCTCTACTGTTTATTATACATTATTAATTTCAACAGTTTTGTGCAATAAAACCATATGATTTCTTGCATTTGATTCTTTATTTAAACTAATTATCAACTCATTGCTATTATATATGTATTTTAAGTCATTTTAAAGTCTATTGTTCACTTACATTTTCAAATGATTTTTTTTCTGTTAGAATTTTTTTATTTAAATTTTTTTTTTTTTTTACAGTTTTAATTTTACCAAATTCTTTTCCATTACTTTTCTGGATTCCATTTGAATGGTTTTATTACATTTTAATAATCAAAAGCATCTCCAATTAATCGATTTAAAAAAAAAAAATCTTAAGTTGTTGATTTTTGCATGGGAAATTAGTCGTTTAGAATAATCAATTAAATTAGTCGATAGATTAATCGATTTAAAAATAGTCATTAGTGGCAGTCCTAAATTTATTACTCAAAAGTTTACAGTATTTTCAATTTCATTTATCTTTGCAAATTCAATGAGGTGGTCACCTTCCTGAAGTGCTGCATTTTTTAGACACAATATACAAACTAAATAACCATCACATGTTAACACTGCTTTGCGAGTCTTTTCAGCCTCCAACACTTACGTGTGCTGCGCTCTCTGACGTGCAATTTTTACATCTGGCTTTTAATAAACGTGAGTTAAACGAGAGTAGAAAGTAATAATACAGTCCTTTTTTAGGGATTCTCTAAACTAAATAAATAAATAAATTCCCAACTATTCACACAGTATCTAGAATGAGGAAATCTAAGTCAGAGGTATTACAACCACGCAGTATTTAAACATAGTACTGTGAAACCAGCATCCCTACTGGTAGGTAAAAAAAAACTATACAATATAAATTAACTTCTTTAATTATTGATCTGTTAAGTATTTGATTTGTCTGATCATAGCTGCAAAGAATACTTATAGAAAATGGCTTTGGGGAAGTTTAACTGAATAATCTATTGTGTCGTAAACCCATAAAGAGTGAATTAAAGTACACTGAGATTTTTACCTGTAAAGCTTTAATGATGGCTGATGCTGTGAAACGTAGAGGTGAAAACAGTACTTCAAGATACATTTCCTGTTAAAAGACAACAGAGTTTTAGGCAACTCAAAATGGCACAAAAACATTGAGCATTCACATTAGAACCGAAGGCCCTTACCCGTGGGTCTTGGTCTTCACCGACGTGAACTTCCTCCTCCGGTGACGGCTGGACAAACACCTGGTTCCACATGCCTGCTGTGTTGCTACATTTTTAAACATAAGCAGCAAATCAGGTAAAAACAGCAAATATTTATCATTAATAGGGCTGGTCCGAATACCATTTTTTGAGCTTCGAAGCTTCGGTAGTAATCAACATCGAATATTTCGAAGCTTCGGTGGGAGGGGCTGAACATATTCTTCTCTCTAATATAGGCAGGAATCTCTGTATGTCTTTCTGTTTGCATTTTTATTATGTCGAGAACAGTTCATCCAAACGATTTTTGCTGTGGACCCAAGTGAGTGCAGTGTTGTATTTTGGTGCAATATGGACACAACACGTTCAGAATTAATAAATTGTAATAGAACATTGCCAGTTGGATGCGGCGCGCCTCACGCAGGCAGAGCTTATGCTTCATGAACAGACACTGCGCTAGTGATACAAAACACACAGGTCTGTTAAGAGCAATACTTTTAATAAGGTAGCCTAACATTTTTTAACAAACAAATCACTCCCAAATCAGAAATTAGCAGCACAGTAATTACTGACACCGTAAAGGGTAGGCTATTTAAATAAAAGAACGAAAAAAGGCGCGGTGTTTATATAAATAAATTATTTATAAATAAATATAAATACATTATATATAACGTTTGTGTATATAAGCCTATATATAAAATACATATATGTATATTATTTTGAAACCCAAAATAAATGAGGCTCAAACATTATTAACAAACGTGTGTTTATTTGAGCACTTCCGTCAGTAAACAATCAGCCTACAAAACGCTAAAATAAATCAAATAAATAAATACATTTAAATATGAAACTAGCCTAAATTAAAATGTTAAATAGGCTATTAAACAAACATTAGTTGCAAAAATTACTAAAACCTTTCCCGGACCTTCTCCAACAGCTCATCAGAATTACGGACCCGAGTCCGACTGGAACCGGTCTTTTTTCTCTTTCTCTTCCCCATTACACAACTGTTGTTTTTAATAGCAAAGTGATTACATTTATTTTCTTTAATTTAGGTTATAAATTTAATTTAGAAATATATTTGGAACACTTTTTATTTGTTAAATTTAAGTTTTTGTTTTTTAAAGTAACGACCAAGTCATCGTGATTTCAATTAAAATCCATAGATTTAAGCACGCTTTGCAGAACATGGAAGTGCCAGCGCTATGCGAAACTTCATTTTTGCTCATAAAGGTAAGACTAATATATCATCCGAAACTGTAAAAAAAATAATTTAAATAATTCAAATCGAAAACAAAACTCTTTCATTAGCTATAGGCCTCATCCATAAATATGCATTTAGGCATTAAAGGCGCGTCCAACGAGCAAATGGCATCAGGATCGTCAACTTCATCTTTGTGTCAAATACTAGTTTATTAATAAATAATTCAAATATCTCCTTACTTTTTCCCCCTGACACATTCATGGTAATTATTTTTGCTGGGGGTTTTGCGGTCAGCTTTAGCCTATTGTGTGCATTTAAACAACGAATATTAAAAAAACGAATATTTAAAAAAAAAAAACGAATATTTGAATCTCACAATTTAAAATCGAATGCCAACCCACCGAACGAATATTCGAATAATCAAATATTCTGGTCCAGCCCTAATCAGTAAAACAATTTATCATTGAAAACACAAATAACAACTTTATTCAACAAATCCTCTCCTCTGCATCACCCTAGCGGCATATGTTCTAAAGATGAACAAAGGTCTTACGGGTTTGTTACAACATAAAGGTGAGTAATTATGACAGAATATTAATATTTAGGGGAACTAACCCTTCAAACCTCTAAGACCTGAGGGCATTTTTGCCTCCCTGAAAGTGTAAATACACAAAAATAATGATGCATAACTCATAGACTGTAGCAAGGAGAGTCAAAAGGTTGGTATCGTTTGATAAAAAACTTTTCGTACTTTCAAAGGGGGAAAAAAAAAATCATTTGGTAATTTTTCTGCTGAGAAACTGCTGGAAAATATGTAAGAAAGATTTGAGTGCTCGAGAGATATTTTTCATCTCTTATTTAACATTGAATATCTCAGGACATAAATAAGATTTGAGGATTTTTTTATGATATTCCCAAGCATGTTAGCTGTATCTGTGTTAAATTTTTTGGTGATAGCATAATTTATCTAAAAGTTACAGTGTTTTGTAACAAAATAGGTCTTTTTGTTTGGCTCTTGACTCTCAGAATGAATTTCAAAAACTGTTGTTTTCTGAGTGTCATAAACAAAAATAATGACTCATAACTCCAAGACCGTAGCAACGACAGTTTCAAGGTAGGTATCGTTTAATAGAATTCTTTTTATATTTGTTAGGGGGAAAATATTTGCATTTGAATATTCTCATGTTGAAAAATATGTGACAAAATTGACAAAAAAACTGTGTGGCCAAGGGAAATTTTTTGTATCATTCTTTTTGACGTTCAATATCCCATGAAAGAAATAAGATAGGAGAATTTTTTTTATTAATTTTGTGGTGATTTGGAACCAAGGTAGTCCTTCTCTTAGCCCTTTGCAGTTTTGAATTTGTTGTTTTGAATTTGAAGTAATGTCTCACTTAAACTTAGTCAAAGCCCCAAACCATTATACTTGTTTTATCTTACTCGATGAGACCTTTCAAATGACATATGAATCCCTGCATTACACAAACAACAAAACAGCAACAACATTACAACATAGGTTACCAGGCTTGTCATATTTTTGTCTAGACTTCCAGAATCATATAATAAATAAATAAACTAAAAATACTCACTGCTCAAAGCTGATGTATTTCACCACAGTCTGGTTGTCATTGTCCAGCCAAACAGCCCAAATATCAGTTGCCGTCAGGACAAAATCCACTAGTGTCTCCTGTTCCACACAAACACATATACTTGTGAGTATACTTCCAACAGTTATCTTATGATCATATGATGTATTGCTCTCCACCTGTGTTGAAAACAGTGTTGAGATGTGATCCAAGCTGTAGCGATTGTTCTCAGTGGCCACCAGCTGCAACACACTGAACTGACTGCTTTTGGGTACTGCAAGGTAGATGGCGAGACACAGGCCGGTGGATGAGGAGAAGAAGAGACGGAGCTTATGAGCCTGTGCTGGAGAAGCCTTCACCTCCCCACGACCCACGGGCAAATACTCCAACATATCGGTCACCAACAGACACATCTGAAGCTAAAAGAGAAATACATCATTGTGAATGGCATACAGTTATAGAAATGAAATTATTTGTATACGCATCGTGCTCCGCAGGAGCCGTACTGACCTTAAACGACCACATACGCAGCTTATGATCTTGACACAGCGCGAATATGAAAGTGTCATCCTCCAGCTGGTGGACAGCCAGACTGATGGCCAGATCGGAAATGCTCTGATCTCCCCTGTGAACGGATGCTCTGTTAAACCAAGTTCTTGGATTGTGTGTGATTCAGTCAACATCTACATTTTAAGCAAAACAAAAAAATACCTGATAGCAGTGGGCATCCATCCAGCCAAACGCTGCATCATTGAACTCTGTTTCAACTCCAAAATTGACACAGTCCCTTTATAACAGAGAGTGGAAGCATGATTTTTTTTAAACACATGTATCTGCAAATTATGTTAAGACTTAAAGGGTTAGTTTAGTCAAATATAAAAATTCTTCTGATCATCTTCGAAATGCAAATGAAGATATTTTTAATATTCTTTCATAATTTTTACAACCTTGCAAAAAAATGTTCACACTTTAAGGACCCACAGACTAACAATGTATATAGACTAAGACAGATAAAGATGACTGTAAAGACACAAACCATCTTGATCATGAGCAGGCAACGTGACTACAGTAATGCCGCCTGACGGCGAGGCGAGAGCAAACAGCGCCTCCCCCTCGTGACTGATCCAGGCGGCCGACGTGGACGGAGCGCTCGCCTGTGTTCCTTGCACAAACGGGAGCACATAACTGTGGGCTGGTTCGTTTAAATTCAGCTTCCCAATGTCTGTGAAAATGGACTGCATCTGGAGTTCAGTGACCAGATCCTATAAAAGAGCAATCTGTTAGGCCATACAGAGATTATACATACAGTATATAATGTCATTATATTTAGCGGTTCGGAATTCATAGAACTTTAGGACATCCGCACTGAAATAACACAGCTGCGAGATGGTGTTTTGTCAAACAGGACTGCAACAATTAATATGTGTGTATGTATGTATGTATATGTATATATGTATATATATATTAGGGTTGGGCGATGTCGACCAATTTGGCATCGTACGATATCTAATGTGAAACATCGCGATCGTCTGCGGGGGGCGGGGGTGAGGGATGGTTGTTGTTAAATAATTTATTCATAACAAATTAATTAATTGTAGCCTACCGTGTCCACCAGTGCTTAATTTGAGCCCGATCCTGTTCTGGAAAATGTCCGATTTTGGATTTTTGCGTTCCGGTATTTGTTTTTAAAGATCCGGCATTAACAAGTGCATTAGATCGTGACAGTGCGTGCGTGCAGACGAGACAAGAGCAAGCGCGGGTTTATATAGATGCATTTGGAGGATGTGTGTTGGTCCTTAACATATTTTCGACCAGTCAGATTTCAGAAATTCAATAACGCTCTCATTGTTTGCTTACTGCTTAACCCACTCTCTCTAAACGCATTTACTGAGCAGCAGAATGTTTAGAGAGAAAGGGTAATATCAGAAATAATACCAAATCAAGCGAAATATTATGTATTAACATTATAAACTCTATAAACATAGCTATAAGTTAGTTACCCTGACTCCAAAACGAATGATTTAAATGTAGAGGTATTTAGAACAGAACAGGAATGAAACAAAATATATAAAGTTAAGAAACTAAAACAAAGCGAAACTAAAAATAGCAGGCGTTGGGCTCACGCACCTCTGTTTTTCGGCACGAACCCAAGTGTTTCCATATTCCCAATGTATTTGAATGATAAAGTGTTATTTATAATGTATACTAGGCTTTGTATTGTACATTCGTATTTCGATGGAAAAAAAGATATACTCTTGTTTTTGTTCCAAGCTCTGTTCATTATGGTAAAACCATGAAAAGGGCATATTTGGTGTAGTTTATTTAATCTAATTTAATTAAAATTATTTAGATTTTTTTCTGCTGTTTCTGTATGCCGCATTTATTAATGTAAACGAACTTTCATGTAATTCGTTAGGAGTTCACTGTAATTTGTATTGTGATCACTAACAACTTCCTTGTTATTATTTCCTCATAATAATAATAATAATAAAATAATAAGTAAAGATGCAGAAATTGAAAGCATGCATTTCATTTGGCTATATAGGGATTAAGTGTGTGTTTTTCGTGAGCGGGTTGCTGCTGCGGCGGGGGCGGGGCGGGGTGGGCGCTGCGGGGGCGGGGCGGAGGATCGCGATGCCGGCTCAGCATCGTGATGGCATCGTCTATCGACCCAACCCTAATATATATATATATATATATATATATATATATATATATATATATGTACACACACACACATACATACATACATACATATATATCAGTAATAAATTAAACAAAACCCTAAATGTACACAGTTTTATTTTATATGAATGTTAACACAGGACAAACATCTATCAAATTCAGGGCTCGACAGTAAGGACTGCCTGATAGACCGGGGCCAGCGTGCAAGACGCTCAGGACAGTAGACAGGATCGTGCAGTAAGTTATAGAGAGCGCTGTGATTATAATAGGCTTTGTAATATTGCAAACTAAGATGAGTGACAACTTTGAATAAATGTTGTGGGAGTTTGTAAATTAGTTAAATAACAGTTAAATAAACAAGAAGTTATTATTAAGTGACTTACATTGTCTGACTATAACACTATGCCTGATTTTGCTCTGTTTCGTCGTCAAAAGTAGTCTGAAACAAGTCACAGCTGAGCCGCTGCGCATCTCCACTCAAACACAGCGGTGTTTCATTTATGAATGAACGTGCGTTTTTAAACGAATCTAGTGAAATGATTCAACTTCCCATTCATTAAGTGTAGGGATGTAACGATATTTCGTGGTACGATATTTCGCGATGCAAAAATGTTACGATATGTATCGTAGAGTGATGACGATACATTTACGATATGACGACAGTCTAATCCTATTGGTTGAGCTGCCGACGTCTCCTTCTCTGCAACAGCGCTGCTTGTGCTTTCATTGCAGAATCAGATGCAGAAATCATTTGAACTGAATATTAATAGAGCAACATGAGTTCGGCTGAAACTGAAATTAAAGATACCCCGTCTTCACGTCCGACAGCATTTTGGTTTTACAGTCACGCGACAGTACGACGGTAGAAAATTTTTTTACAGACAAAACATTATTACAGGCACAGTGCATGTTAAACGTTTCGTGCTTCAGACTCACCCGCTTTTCGAGTCACACATTGGAACAAACATTTCTTAAAGCTCCAAATATGTATTGTAATCGTTTTATGAGCAGCAGCCACGATTTAAGCAGTTACCGCACAGATTTATTAACAACCAAAAGCACATTTCCACTAAGCGCATGTCGGAGTGTTGAAAACATGATAAAGATCATTTAAAATAGGCTATAAGGGAGCTGTATGACCCATAACATACGGAGAAAGGCTATAAATAAAGAAAAAAATCCAGAAAATACGTGTAGTATAGCCTGCGCAGGTAAAAAATACAATTATGTGTAAAATTACTTAGTAAACTGTCTGATATGAAAACTACGCTAGTCATTGTCCCATAAAATGACAAATAGCAAATAACTCATAAAGTAGCCTATTTTCATTACGTTTCATTTATTTTGCTTTTGTAAAGTAAAATGAGACCTTGCTGTTTGCAAAACGGGACCGTTTGAGATCAGCGTCAGCGTGTACCGGATTGAGTCCAAAGAGCAAATACCCGTGCCTGTCACCTGCACTGCACCTGACAGATAAATATTATTCCACCGTTACGTCAGTTATAGCGGTTCCCCCTGTCAAATTTGAATTTGACATCTTGACAATTTTATCACTATCATGTTAAATTAAAAAAAAAAAATCAGTGACAGACAGACCTATTCAGTTGTTAATTTTAATACAGAAGGTTTTTATTAAACCTTAAAATGTGACCTTGTATGTAAAACTAAGAAAGTTATTGAAATTTAAAAAAAAAAAAAAATCTGTTGTTTGATTTTCAGTTTCATGTTTTAATTTTTGTTCAAAATATCGTGATACGTACCATATCGTGACCTAGGCATATCGTTACACCCCTATGTATTAACATTATAAACACTATAAACATAGCTATAAGTTAGTTACCCTGACTCCAAAACGAATCATTTAAATGTAACGGTTTTCAGAACAGAACAGGAATGAAACAAAGTATATAAAGTTAAGAAACCAAAACAAAGCGAAACTAAAAATAGCAGGCGTTGGGCTCACGTACCTCTGTAATTCGGCACAAATCCAAGTGTTTCCATATTCCCAATGCATTTGAATGATAAACTGTTATTTATAATGTATAGGCTTTGTATTGTACGTTTGTATTTTGATGGGAAAAAATATATATATTCTCGTTTTTAGTTCCAAGCTCGGTTCGTTATGGTAAAACCATATAAAAAGGCATATTTGGTGTAGTTTATTTAATCTAATTTAACTAAAATTATTTAGAATTTTTTCAGCTGTTTTTGTATGCCTCATTTATTAATGTAAACAAACTAGTTTGTGTAATTCGTTTGGAGTTCACTGTATTTGTATTGTGATCAACAACTTCCTTGTTATTGTTTCCTCATAATAATAATAATAATAAAATAAGTAAAGATGCGGAAATTGAAAGCATGCATTTCATCTGGCTAGACAGTGTGATTCAGTGTGTGTTTTTCGCGAGCGGGTTGCTGCTGTGGCGGGGCGGGAGCGGAGTATCGCGATCCTGGCTCAGCATCGTGATGTCTATCGGCCATGGACGATGGCATCGTCTATCGACCCAACCCTAGCCCAGACCCAAGCTGACTTTGGTGATGAATTTACTGCCAAAGGGTTTCACCAGCTCAGAGCGATTCAGACTTCTACACTTATTACTTCCTAGATTCAGACATCTCAGCATCTGAACTTTTACATCACTTTAACGAAGTGTATGGACGCGGCTCTCTCCCCTCTAAGGCAGATGGGAGTTTGCATTCTGAATTACCTTGATGACTGGCTCGTTTTAGCCCAGTCAGAGGCCGAGCTGATATGCGACAGGACCCTCGCGGCTTCCTTCAAGATCAAAGCCTCTCGTCCTCTCAAAACGTTTAGAAAAATGCTAAGCCTCATGGCCTTGGCATCACCGATACTGCAATTGGGTCTGCTCCACATGATACCCCTTTCAGTGCTGGCTGAATTCACAAATTCCGTATCAGGGTAAGCCTGGTCTTTGGCAGGGTAGAGGTAGACCTCTGTGCCTCAAAAGACAACTCTCACTGCCCAATTTATTTTTCAAAGAACGAGCATGCATTGGCCCACAATTGCCACAACCTCCTCCAGTATGCTTTTCCCCCGATCACTCTGATCCCTCAGGTAATCAGACAAATCAAGGAACACAAACACAGGGTCCTTCTAGTAGCCCCGCTCTGGAGGAACCAGTTTTGGGATTCAGAGCTGTCCCAGCTGCTGACAGCAGCCCCATAGCCCATTCCCCTGAGGCGGGATGCAGTACGTGTTAAGTATTGAAAGGGAACGTATTTGGTTTCTAACATAATCTCGGTTCCCTGAGATACAGAACGAGTACTGCGTTCCTTGCCGTGCCAAAATGCTGCACAACTTGTTGTCGTCGCTTTAGTTGATTTGACCTTAATTCCTGTGGCAAACAGTGTTGCCAGATCGGGTTGACGATTTCCAGCCCAAAAGCTCACCAAAACCCGCCCACTTCAACAAAAACCAGCCCAAAATAATGAGAATTTTATTGCCATGTCAAGGTTGATAAGGACCATTTTTATCTCTTTAAAAAAAGAATAATGACAAAATAAAATAAATATAAATCAATTTCACAGGAATATGGACCAAAACAGTCTGAAAAATGCGTAAAATGTCCAGAAATCTTTTCAAAGTGTAAATTAACCGATGACTTTAACCCTTGGAAAAACACATGCATCATTTTCAATGTCCACAGTAAAAATATGCTAATTTCTGTGCAAAAAGTGCACAATAAAGTTATGAGAAACAAATGTAATGTAGCTGGCATTCACGTTCATGCACACACCCACGACAGCCAAAAATGCGTTATTCATTGATGTATACTGTATGATAATCGAACAGCAAAAATAAAATAATAAGAACAATTACCAACAATAATGCGCGTACCTTTGTCTTGTGCGTTATCTTCAGACAGAGTACGTATTTCATTTCAGAACGTAATGCAGAACTGTGTCCAAACTGTTGTTTAGTCCAGCAGCCAATGCCAAGTATAGTACCAGAGTAGTCTGGACGGTGTAAAAGATTTCTGATTCATCATTCCCATATTCAGTGTAATTTTTTATTAACTGTTCATTCAATTGTTTTCTTATTTCAGTTACAATTATATTTAGAAGTCTTCTATTCATCTCTCACCACGTGTAATCCACATTGTGAGATCTGAGTCACTTAGACTTTTTATCGTGTAACTTATATTTAGGCCACTTTACCATCGCAATTACTTAAAATGAATAAATGAATAAGCTGCATATTCAAAATCTTGCCCGTTATAGCGCCAAAACCCCATCACTCACAAGTCATCACATCTCACTTACGTAAAAGACGTAAATTGATTGACAGGTCTCTGTTAAACTAAACCAGTAAGGGTTGCGTTAAGCAAAAATGAGTTGATGACTGCACTACACATTATATTACTGTGATACTTTGAGCTCGAAGGTATTAAAATAACATGACTAATGATGAAAGCGAAGAAAAAAAGCAGACGATTGGGCGGCTTTTCATTTTTTAAAGCAGCCCAAATTTTGTCTACCCGCCCAATGCGTTATTCTCCGGTCCAAGCCGATCAAAAGAAGCCCAATTGGGTGGAAACCCACCCAATCTGGCAACACTGGTGGCAAAACACTCGCTTATATAGCCAAATGGCTCCTCCCCTTCTGGCGGGCTTTGTTGTTTTCTGTTCACTGCATGAACCAATGGTCATTATTGTAAAGGCTTCAGTCCTCTGAGAAACAGGAGTTTTTCCCCATAGCGTCATAGTACACTTTTTTTTAAGACTAAGATTGTTACAAAAGATTTCTATTTTGAATCAATGTTGTACTTTTTATTCATTAAAAATCCTGAAAAAAAAGTATCAGTTTCTAAAAAACCACTGTACCACTAAAAGATGATACTTCTTAAATTAAAATTGATGTGTTAGGCTTGAATCAAGTTAAATTTAATAATAAACTGGATTATACATTAGTATTTTATTTAAATTTAAGCAGTAAAGACCTATTCAAAAAAAAAAAAACATCTGGCTTTTGTCATGCCTTTTTTAATGCATTTTATCACATGCTTATTTATGGGTTGTCTGTTAACTGATTTTAACCAGTTAATCATGCCAGGTAATCTATTAAATGATTTGGTAGTTGCTTCACAATGCACAGCTGCACTGCAAAAGTACTGGTTGTCCAGAACTTGCTGATACCCTAGTGATTAATTACTGTATCCACATAAACTTAGAAACAAAAATACTTCTACAGCTTTTATTAATCTTGGTTAATGTTAATAAAACATTAACTAATGCATTATTAAAATCAAAAGTTGCAGAACAAACATTTTAATTTAGTAGCATTCAGGAACCACCTATGAAAGCAAAGATCCAGGCACTTACACTGCGGTACATGCGACTGGGGTGCGGCAGCACCAGGCGATGTACTGACTGGCTGGTGACCATCAAAATAATGACGTTGTTAAGGGTCTCTTGTATACAAACTCCTCCGGGCAGCAAGAGGCAGTTTGGGATACGCAGGCGAACAGCATTATTCAGGAGATTAGTGTCCAGCGACTGCTCAACAAACTGAACTGTGTCACCCGAGGTGGACCTAGAAAATAAGAGACATGCTAAAGTGAATGAAAGTCAAACAAACCTAATTCTCACAACAGAGAAAGTCAGTGATTTTGGGAATGTATAAAATGTGTTTAAAGTATAATTGATTTCATATTGATAAATTTACACCAAGTTATTTAGAACACCATTATGTTAGAAAAACATTACTTCAAGGGTAGAAAACATGCATATTGTATAAGATTAAAATTGTTACTGCTGTGATTATGAAGTGTACATTACAGCACTCCATTTAAATAACTTCCAGTGATATCAAACACAATTTCAATTGCAATTTGAATAAGTTTGTTACTGCCAAAACTTCCAAATGTGTGCTTAGGAGCATGAAAAATGAAACTTAGAAAACCAATTTTAGCCGAATTGGTACTGGGTAGTCTGGAAAAATCTCAAAACCATTTTATGTTTTGCTGTATTGTTGGTAACAATATATTGGATCCATGTATTATATCTTAAAGGGAGAGCAGCAATAAATACCTGCTATGTCATTAATATTAATCAAACAACAAAACACAACTTCAACAAAAATTAATATATATTTTAGACAGTGAACATTATGCAGTGCTTGTAACGTTATAGGTTTACGCTCGTAAATTGTTTATTTGTTCTTATTTTATTACTGCTGCTAGTTTTTGTTGTGATATCAAAGAAGTACCTAAAAGTGTACTTTAAATAATAATTGTTCTTTAATAGAACACGTTTAACATTTCAGTAAGTTTTAACAGTAAGTTACAACTGTTTTAAAAAAGAAGCTGAAAAGTATTCAAGCATATTACATAATTTAAGATGCTTAAGCAAAATTTGTTTTTATATTTTGCTTCGGTTTATACATGTTATTATTAATGTAACTTTTTAATGTATTTTCTTGGTTTAAATTGCAATTAGATTCACTGATCAGTGTATTTTGTGGTGTCTTTTTTTATTATCGTTTGTGTTTAGTCTTGTTTATGGATGCATTGTTAATTTTTGTTTTGTTTCATGTTATGATGTTGTGATTGTAATACAATGTATTTTGGGACCCCCTCGAAAACGAGATGATACATATCAATGGGTTAATCCTAATAAATAAAATCAAATGTAAATTTAAATGAGCAATAAGCTCTCACCAGTGAATGAATCTGTTGCTGGTGACTGAGAGGAGTTTCCCGCTGTCCTCATATGAGAATCCACCAGCGCTGTCTGCATACTTCACACCGCCTGAGTGAAGCCCAACACCTGCCAGACGCAAAAACACAGACTTCAAACAACATGCGGAATATCCAACATAACCAAAAAACATTATGGAAATGTATTTACAAAATCCATAATTTATAGGGCATCCAAATGTAGAGCACCCAATGTTTTCCACCTTTTGAATGCCAAAACCTAGCTGGACAGAATGGCACCCCACTATTTCTTGGTCATTTTTATCACTATAATTCCCTTACTTCTATGTGCGTCTTATTTTATAGCTTTAATGAATTCACTATATTCCTAAAAAAATGCGGAAAAGTCATAATATAGAGTCAATTTTGCATTGAATGTGCTGCATTATGCTCGAAAACAAAGCCCGCTATTGACCAAGTTATTTGAAACAATCATACTGCTTTTAGACGTTTCTTTTTTTTAATATTGATATTATAATAATGCAGCAGTGTTTTTTTTCATCATATTTGTTCAACAAGAGGCATTTAACTCAATTCGTATTAGTTTCGAAAACGTGCAGGCGATTTATGAAATCAATGAATAATGTAGATGAAAATACAGCACAAATCTGCCATAAACATTTGCAATGAGAACTTTATGAAAACCTATATTCTGTCCTTGCCCGTGTTTTCGATCATTTTTATCACTATAATTCTTTTACTTCTGTGCGTGTCTTATTTTATAGCTTTAATGAATTCACTACACTAAAAAAACTGTCATTATACTGTACTACTGTATATTGTGCTACCAACACATTGTGACTTTTGTTTTGCCCTTTAGGGGAACATAACAAAAAGCCGGAAAGAAAATGGAAACAAAAATAATATTAATTTCCGAAAACAGTAACAGATATCTGTATGATTGTATACAGTCTGCCGCCTCGAGACACACGCGCTGCAGCTGCCAACACTAAAGTCACCGTTTATTACCTTTATTAGCCTATCTGACTGAAAACGCCGTTTCTAAAACACTTTAGGATTAAAAGTCGTTACCCAGATTCAGCGTGATCTGTCTGAATCGTAAAACAGACTCTCTTTCAAATCCGCAGATCTCTATGTAACTCCTTTCTAGCACACCCGCCATCTTCCCGCGTTGCACATTGGGACTGAGCTCCGCGCTTCCGGCTTTCAAATACTTAAAGGACCAGTAAACTATCTCTGTATAAATATACATTTAATTTAAAATAAGATAAAGAGAGAGAGCAAAAACGTTTTCAGATTATATATTTTTCTTAATAATCATTTTAAAGATGTGCTGGAGGAGTAATAATGACAAAATCTCACACATTAGTATTTTTTTATTTTATTTAATAACAACTAAACATTGGAAATCTTTTTATATCAGCATTATAGTGTGCTGCAGTGCTACGTAATTTTGTAGGCAAACCGGGACGTTAGTATGGAAGGCTTTTTCTGGCTATTTTAAATAAATACATTTAATTCTAAAAATGAAAATGAAAAACAGACTATTTTATTATTATTATTATTATCATTATTATTATTATTATTATTATTATTATTAAAGAATAACAATTGGACATTACAAAAATATTGAAATAGAAATCCAAATACACAAAATACAAGCTTAATCTGTATGCAGTAATACAGTATGTAATAAGAGGGGGGAAAAATTAAAAATCAACTAATACCATAAAGAAAAATAAATAAATAAATAAATAAATAAAAACTAAAATAAAACCTAGAAACAACTAAACAATAATTCAAATTGCCTTCCTTTTCCCTTACATATATAAATGTTATATTGGGGAGCATAACCTGAAAAAAATGTCTCCATGAAATGCAACAACATGTCATTCTTTTTGTTATTAATTAGCATTAAAGACTTTTTCAAAACTTCCATTTCTGATAAAAATAAAGTACATTTTGGTATGCATTTAGCAAATTTCTGTTTATGAATATAATATTTGCCTTGCAAAATGTAAAAGTTAACAACGTACTCAATCATTTTACTTTTTATGAGAATACTATATGAGAATTTTACTATATGAGAATAAGTACAGATAACTTAAAGAAAGCATATAATTAACATTTCTTTGCAGAAACAGAAAGGCGCTAACATCAGACCAAAAACTAAGAGACAATTCACAATTATGAAACAAAAGACACAAGTCTTCCTCATGTGTGTTACAGAAACTGCAGGTATTATCAATGTCCATGAATTTAGAAAGAGCTACTTTACATGGGTAAATTTTGTGTAGTATTTTGAAATGCACCTCTTTAACTTTATTCAAAATACAACATTTGTAAGGATTTGACCTGGTTGTTTTCCAATTAATATCAGCAATTTTTGCATTCCAAAAGAATTTGCCTCTAGTGGAGATTTTATGTTTTGATTGCAAAATATTTTGTCTTATATTTTTATTATTACAAGAGGAAGAAAATATTTCGATACCATCAATTTTTAATTCTGGAAATATCTTTTCATTGCTTCCAAAAGAGAGCTGATTATTTACTAATTGTATCAACCACTTGTTGAAATTCATTCTTTAAAGGGGCTAGGAAAGTTTTGAATATGCATGAAGTCTTCATAAGACAAAATGTTTACACTTTTATAAAACATATCCATAACAAAATAAATATTCCTTTCAAAACCACCTGTGCAATAATAATGATTTATTTCTAGAAGTAATGAGACAGTTATTCCATAAAATCATTTTGTGTGGAGAAAAATTGTGATGGAAACAAATTTTCCAAGCCAATAATACTTGCTGGTGAAATTTAGATAACTTAATTGGTAACTTTCCTGAAGGAAAGTTACATCTAAGAAGAAAGGATAACGCTCCGAGTTTTTGAAAGATATATAGGATAAAGACCCACATTGAATTATTATTTTTTTACACAATATCTTAGCCAATTAAGTTTAAAAGTATTGTTGATGTCAAAAAAATCTATCATCTCTAAGCCTTCAACTCTTTTGCCTGAAACAATGTCCTTTTTTAACTGGTAAGGTTTATTTTTCCATATAAAATCTAATCTGTATAAAGGATTTATTGATAACTTTGGAAATTTCATCACTAACATACATAGAAAGAGCAGGGTAAACAAATCTAGAAAGGCCCTCTGCTTTGGACAGTAATACTCTCCCAAAAATGGTAAGATCCCTTTGTAGCCAATTATTCAAAATATGTTTAGTTTTCTTAATTTTTGACATAAAATTCAGCTGTTCACGAACAATTTTATTTTTAGAAATACAAATTCCAAGATATTTAACAGAGTCTTTTACTGGTATATTTTCAATAGATAAGTCTAAAGAATTGTGTATGAATAAAATTTCACATTTATGAAGATTAAGCTTTAGGCCAGAAGATTTAGTAAATTTGGAAATACAATCCAGTGCTGTTTTTACTTGATTTTTATCTTTCAAAAATAATGCCGTGTCACCTGCCAATTGAGAAATTTTGACTTCTCTATAAAATATTTTTAATCCCAAAATGCTTTGATTGTTTAAAATTTGAATAGAGAGAAGTTCAGCAACTATTAAAAACAAAAAGGGGAAATCGGACAACCTTGGCGTACCCCACGATGGATTCCAAATCTTTTAGAGGTTCCCGTATTCAAAATAATAGAGCTATTAATATCCTTGTAAAACATTTCTATAGTATCAATGAAATTGTTCCAAAACCCAAAAACTTTCAGAGAATGAGGTAAGAAGCCATGTTCAATTGTTTCGAAGGCTTTACAAAATCTAAAAACAAAATAAGTGCTCCTGAGTCTATCTGGTCAGAATAGTCTAACACAGTGGTTCTCAACCTTTTTTTGCAGTGGGCCGCACTATGTCCAAGTTCAAGTCTCGTGGGCCGCATATTATTTAATGACGTCATCAATGCTCACTAACCATATATTAGAGAGTATAATTCTACTTACAATTAATGGGACACCTAATGTTGTGGGGAGCCGACTAATTTGGTGAAATTTGGCTCAAAAGAAAATTGCAGAAAATGTGCGTTCACAAATGTATGTGGATCCAAATATGGAAAGCACTTTTGAACTTAATCTGAGGTTTTGTTCAGAGATGTTTCGCCACATTTCTGCAACTGAGAATGACACATCTTTTTTCTCCTTGTAACGGGTGAAATTGTTGTGGCTCCTTTAAGAGCAGAGTTCCGTTCTGTGCACAGTATGCAGCTATATGCCATGAGTACCGCATGTGTGCGGGTGCGATGGTTTTACTTTTAATTTCTGTTGCTCATTTAAGTTGTCTTCTTTTAATAAGTAACGCCGTTGCCAGGAGAATAAAGCTCAAGATGGAATGCGACCCAAGTGCGGTTTGGTTAATTTTCCTGCTGCAACGTGAGTTAGGCGAGCTATCCCTTCACCCTGACTCGGCGCGTTACATCCTCTAATAACAAATTTGTCCGTTTTGATCGTTAATTGATGACTGTTTTAAATCTGTCAGAGCGCGCGCTTGTGTGTGGGTTAATTGTGTAATCGCATCAGTTCATAGTTGCGTCAGTTCTGCGCATATATGAAAACATGATCACCAAAATGATTTTGTGACAAAAAATATTGTTCAAAGTTTGTTTAATACATTTATTTGTTTAATACATTTTAAAAAATGAATTGTAAAACCATTTATTATTATTTTATTTATTTTTTATTTATTTATTTTTTTACGTGGTCAGCATCGCGGGCCGCATTTGCATTTGTGACGGGCCGCATGCGGCCCGCGGGCCGCGGGTTGAGAACCACTGGTCTAACAGGTCAAAAACAAGACGGATATTGTTCCTAATATGTCTATTTTTCATAAAGCCTGTTTGAGATTCATTAATAATTTGATCTAGTCCTGATTTTACCCTTCTAGCATATACTAATGCAATCAATTTGTAATCTGTATTCAAGAGAGTGATCGGTCTCCAGTTATCAATTTCCAAGGATGAAAACCAGACTCACAATGTCATTATAAAAAGCTGTATGCAAAATATGTGACAAAATTGAAAATGAAATGATTTTTCACTGTTACAATGCATTTTCCCTGACCATTTGAAAATTAAAATGCAGTTGCTCTTTTATTTTCGTTTTCGTTTTCAAAGTCAACTTGTATGCAAATTCTATGTTAATCAGGGGGCGGGGCTTATTGCTCGAGCGACGGACAGAGGCCCATTCCCACCACAGGTAAGTAAAAAATATTCAAACTAAGCATATTTTGAATAATTGGCTACAAAGGGATCTTACTATTTAGAGCCTCTCTAAATTTGTTTACCCCGCTCCTTCCATGTATGTTAATGATGAAATTTCCAAAGATATCAATAAATTCTTCTTAGATTTTATATGGAAAAATAAACCTTACCAGTTAAAAAAGGACATTATATCAGGCAAAAGAGTAGAAGGTGGCTTAGAGATGATAGATTTTTTTTTTAACAATACTTTTAAACTTAATTGGTTAAGAAATTGTCTAAAAAAAATGATAATTCCATGTGGTTCTTTATCCCACAACATATCTTTAAAAATATTGGAGGGTTATCCTTCTTTCTTAGATGTAACTTTCTTCCAGGAAAGTTACCTATTAAGTTATCTAAATTTCACCAGTAAGTATTATTGGCTTGGAAAATTTGTTTTCTTCACAACTTTTCTCCGCACAAAATGCTATTTCAAATGGGTTGAGACAACTAATAAGTAATCACCTCTCTTTTGGAAGCAACAAAAGGATATTTCTAGAATTAAAAGTTAATGGTATCGAAATATTTTGTTCCTCTTGTAATAATAAAAAAAATTAGACAAATTTTGCAATCAAAACATAAAATCTCCACTAGAGGCAAATTCTTTTGGAATGCAAAAATGTCTAATATTAATTGGAAAAAGACCAGGTCAAATCCTTACAAATGTTGTATTTTGAATAAAGTTAAAGAGGTGCATTTCAAAATACTTCACACAATTTACCCATGTAAAGTAGCTCTTTCTAAACTCATGGACATTGACAATACTTCTGTAACACATGTGGAAGACAAATTGTGATTCGTCTCTTAGTTTTTGATCTGATGTTAGTGCCTTTCTATTTCTGCAAAGAAATGTTTATTATATGCTATCTTTAAAAGATGTTATTTGCACTTATTCACGCAAAAGTAAAATGATTATGTCATTAACTTTTACATTTTGCAAGTTAAATATTATATACAATCATTATATTCATAAACAATAATTTGCTAAATTTTTACCAGAAATGGAAGCTTTGAAAAAGTCTCTAATGCAAATTAATAACAAAGCGAATGATGAATTGTTACATTTCATGGATGATGTTTTTTTTCTGGTGCAACATTTAAATATGTCTTAAGGAATGTTTTATTTATTTATTTATTTAATTTTATTCATATTTATTTAAAATTGGCAGAAAATGTCTTCCATACATTAGTGTCTGACTCTCATTCAATAGCATGGACAAATCTTAGATTTAATTGATTAGTATTGTTACATTCTATTTATACAAAAAACATTTTTTTATTAGATCTTTTTGCTTTTGGTCATTACTTTAAACAATACGAACCCTCCATTTTTATTTCTTCTGGTCATGCAAATGATGGTTTTACTTTTACATATAAGCAAAGACACCTTTAAAGGCATCATTATTAGGGACAGAGAAAAGAAAAGGTATTAGCTTGCTGATGATAGAGTGTCTTAATATCCTTTCTGAAGCTTTAGCCTTACCTCTAATTCAACCTCTAGTTTTCCACTAAAAGACAATGGCATTCCTTGGCATCAAACTGAATTTGAATGTATTTCAGTTAGGGAGGAAGTAACTTATCTAGGTATTATTATCTGTAAAAATCAGTCAGACAGGGTGCAATCAAATTTCCAACTCCTAATGCTGAAAAAAAATAATAATAATAATTGATACGTGTCTCATGAGGGATTTGTCACTCAAAGATTCTTTTGTCCAAAACTGAGAGACTTGTTTAGTCTATCCTGATTGCAATTTTTTTTCCTAAAACAAATGAAATTTTTTTAATTTCATATGTAAAAACATGTGAATGTGCTTGATTTTGTTACTTCTAATACAATTTTAGTTGAACTGGATTAAACATTTTATTATACATAAATTATTGAAAAAGTTGGTAGCATATGTGACTTTGAGGTTAATAAAGTTCCCTTTCAGTTATCAGGTTTTCATAGACAGGCTCTTTTATGTTGGTTTCTTATATACCGTACAAACATAATTATTCCTCCCACAAACAGCTATAAAATGTTAAATATAAAAATAAATCGATTTTGAGTTAAAATTATATTCTAACATTTTCACAATTGATAAACAGTGAAGGATATTTAATAACATCTACTGAATTTTTATTACACTTTACAATAAGGTTCATTGGTTGACATGAACTAAGAATGAACAATACTTATACAGCATTTTTAGTTAATGTTAATTTCAGCATACTAAATGCATTATTAAAACAATAAATGCATTGTCCACTGTTTGTTAGTTAATACATTAGCTAATGATGACAAATGCATCTTATTGTAAAGTGTTACAATGCCAGCAGGTTTTCTGAGACTTTTGCAAAGCACCAGTGAATCTTTATTAAATGGTGTTGATATTAAAAAGACACAGCAGGCAAAAACGCTTTTTCAAGGTTGCTTTTTGGTTTTTCATGAAGTGTTTTTTCAGACTAGTGAAAAGGAAACACCCAAAAGACACTGTTAAGTGTTTCTTTTATAGCACTTTATCTATTTGTGTCAATAGATTTCAATTATAATGCATATTTTTAAAGGCCGTTTTCTCAAAATGAGTTTTTTCTCCTAGACTGAGCCATAAATCTCCACTTCAGCAGCACTTACACACACCAAACTTGACATTTTTATTCCTGTCTATATCCTGCTGGTTTTTACTGAGGGATTTGTTCATATATAATTTGCTTGATTTTATACATTTTATTGATTTTTGTCTGTTCTGTCATTATTTTGTTCCTTTAAATGTTTAGAAATTAAATCAAATAGTAATCAGTTGTTAAACAAGACAAAAAAAAAAAAAAAACAGAAGCATGTTCTTTATTTATTTGTCTAACTTGCCTACAAGACAACCTGATGAGTCTAATCATTTAACTTTGCACAGTAATGTGATTTTTATTATTCAAAATTGCATGAGAATTAAAATGATCTATAATATATGTTTTTTGTTTCTATTGCATTTCACTCCTTTCTCTAACCAATCCTGAAGTTCCTATAGCATCGCACCTACACTTTTAAAGGTTCTTCACAGCAATGCCATAGAAGAACCATTTTTGGTTCCACAAAGAATAATTCAGTCAAAGTTTCTTTAAAGAACCATCTTTTCTTAGGTTTATATAATCTGAAGAACCTTCAGAACCTTTTCTGAAACAGAAAGCTTCTTCAAATGTTAAAGGTTCTTTAAAGAACAATCTCTTTCTTACCTTTTTCTAATCTGAAGAACCTTCTTTCGCCACAAAGAACCTTTTCTGAAACAGAAAGCTTCTTCGATTGTTAAAGGTTCTTTATGGAACCATTCAGACCAAAAAGGTTCTTCTATGGCATCGTGAAGCACCTTTATTTTTAAGAGTGTATTTACATATTGTTTCTTGGTGTGTCTTTTTATCTTACACCTTTAACCCTACAAAAGCATTAACCATGACTGCTGGTTGAAGTTCTTTTACCAACATCCAATCTTTTGAAGTGTTTATGTGTCTGACTTGGATGTGCCACCACAGAGATTTACCATGCTTGCCTTCTTTACTTCCTCCACCACAACAGAGTAGAAGGACAGGTGTGATCAGACACAATGCCAAGTGAGTTGAAATCGAAAGGGAATGTCTCTGGTTATGCAGCTTTGGTTTCCTGAGATAAAGATTTGAAGGATCAGAAAAGCCTGGAAAGTCCATGACATTAAAATTATGTTTTCAGTCAAAAATTTGAGATAAATAAAATGTTCAATGATTTTTACTGACACTGAACCATAGAATAATAAAAAAATTAATACTGCTTTGCAAAACAAAATACCACCGTCAATTATTCCTTATGTTGTATAACATTTTTAGTAGAGAGCAGTGGTGACTTTCTGTGTGCAAATGAGAAAGTGCTTTCCATAGATATTCCATAGTGATTTCAGAATAAATAAACATATTACCTGAGGTGCTTGGCCAGTTTTCTGTTTCTATTGCTATGAAAAACTGAAATAATTTAAGTTGGAACTGTAATGCATTAATTCAAAGACGTTTGTATGATGCTTTTCAAACCTTCTGCTTTTGTGTTCCACAGAAGAATGACAATCATACGAGCAATGGAGTAAATGTTAACTATTTTAACTATTCCTTTAAGATATTCTAAACGCAACATATCATTGTCCTCACTAACTTCCACTTGGGCAACAATAAAAAAAGCCTGCTCGTTTATAAAACAATTTAAAAACCATTAGGCATTTTGGCAGCACTTACACTCTTAAAAATAAAGGTGCTTCACAATGCCATAGAAGAACCTTTTATATCTAACGGTTCCATAAAGAACCTTTCTGTTTCACAGAAGGTTCTTTGTGGCAAGTAAATGTTCTTCAGATTATAAAAAGGTAAGAAAGAGATGGTTTGAAAAAATGATTCTTTGTGGAACCAAAACTCTTCTATGGCATCGCTGTGAAGTACCTTTTGAAACACCTTTATTTTTAAGAGTGTACCAGTAAATGGTAAGAAACTAATAATTATCCATCGCATTCTTTGTGCAGGAGTTTTAAAACTCTCTTTTTTACTGTAATGTCTCTGATTAACATAAAAACCTAAGTTATGAAACATGCTGTCTGTTTCTCGAACATATAAGATCATACTTTCATGGCTTCAAGATTAAACAAGATAAAAAAGGTTTGTCAAGACAAGCTTTGAAAGTTTGAAAAAGATTTCCAAGTTTTAGAAGTTTTAAGTTTGAGGGTTTTCAGTCTGAAATAGTTTAAAGTAGTTTTACAAGCTTAATTTTGATAGATAGAGACAGCTAGATAGATAGCATGTTGCTAGCATGAATGGAAGCAGACAGACTGGCTAAACCGACCGTCTGCTAGCCGCCTCACGTCACAGAAATCAGTTAATTCTCAGCACATAGAGACCCTTTCACCTAGATATCACACTATAGAGACTGTGTCTGTCCCCCGAGCTAGAAAATACAAAAAACGCCTGAACCAAATCAAGACTAACAATTTAATTGATGTTCAACAAATAAAAAATATATATAATACAGAAACAATTGATAAAGCTTGGCCTATTGAATATCAGGTCCTTTTCTACGAAAGCACTTTTTGTAAATGATATGATCACTGATCATAAGCTAGATGTGCTCTGTTTGACAGAAACCTGGCTAAAACCAGACGATTACATTATTTTAAACGAGTCCACCCCCCAAGATTACTGTTATAAACATGAACCGCGTCTGAAAGGTAAAGGGGGAGGTGTTTCTACTGTTTATAGCAATATTCTCAATGTCTCTCAGAGAACGGGCTTCAAATATAACTCGTTTGAAGTTATGGTGCTTCATATAGCATTATCCAGAGAAACAAGTGCTAATGATAAATCCGCCGTGACGTTTGTACTGGCTACTGTATACAGGCCACCAAGGCACCATACAGACTTTATTAAGGAATTTGCTGATTTTCTATCCGAGTTAGTGTTGGCCGCAGATAAAGTCTTAATAGTGGGTGATTTTAACATCCATGTTGATAATGAAAAAGATGCATTAGGAACAGCATTTATAGATATTTTGAACTCTATCGGGGTTAAACAACATGTGTCAGGTCCTACTCATTGCCGAAATCATACTCTAGATTTAATACTGTCACATGGAATTGATGTTAATGGCGTTGAAATTCTGCAGCAAAGCGATGATATCTCAGATCATTATCTAGTCTCTTGTATACTCCAGATAGCTAAAACTGTAAATTCAACTCCTTGCTACAAGTACAGTAGAACCATCACTTCTACTACAAAAGACTGCTTTGTAAGTAATCTTCCTGAATTATCTGAATTCCTCAGCATATCCAATAGCTCAGTAAAACTTGATGATGTAATAGAAACTATGGAATCTCTCTTTTCTAGCACTTTAGATACAGTTGCTCCAGTGCGCTTAAAAAAAGATTAAGAAAAACAGTGTAACACCGTGGTATAACGATCACACTCGCGCCCTAAAGAGAAAAGCACGAAAAATGGAATGCAGCTGGAGGAAAACAAAACTAGAGGTTTTTCGTACTGCTTGGTGTGAATGCAACTTATCTTATAGAAAAGCATTAAAAACTGCCAGATCGGATTACTTTTCGTCTCTCTTAGAAGAAAACAAACATAACCCTAGGTATTTGTTCAATACTGTGGTTAAATTAATGAAAAATATAGCAGCAACAGGTTTAGACATTTCCCAACAGCACAGCAGTGATGACTTTATGAAGTACTTTACCTCCAAGATAGACACTATTAGAGATAAAATTGTAACCATACAGCCGCCCGCTACAGTATTGCATCAGATAATGCGTTGTAGATCTCCTGAGGAACAATTCCACTCATTCTCTATTATAGGAGAGGAAGAATTGTATAAAATTGTTAAATCATCTAAACCCACAACATGTATGTTAGACCCTATTCCATCTAAGCTACTAAAGGAGGTACTTCCAGAAGTCATAGATCCTCTTCTGAATATTATTAATTCGTCACTATCATTAGGATATGTCCCCAAAACCTTCAAACTGGCTGTTATTAAGCCACTCATTAAAAAAACACAACTTGACCCCAATGAATTAATTAACTACAGACCAATTTCGAATCTCCCTTTTCTGTCAAAAATACTAGAAAAGGTAGTATCCTCACAATTATGCTCCTTCTTAGAGAAAAATGGTATCTGTGAGGATTTCCAGTCAGGTTTTAGACCATATCATAGTACTGAGACTGCTCTTATTAGATTTACAAATGACCTGCTCTTGTCAACCGATCGTGATTGTATCTCTCTATTAGTGCTACTGGATCTTAGTGCTGCATTTGATACTATTGACCACAACATTCTTTTAAATAGACTTGAAAATTATGTAGGCATTAATGGTAGTGCACTGGCTTGGTTCGAATCGTACTTATCTGACCGTCATCAGTTTGTGGCAATAAATGAAGAGGTATCATTTAGATCGCAAGTGCAGTATGGAGTACCTCAAGGCTCAGTACTATAGGGCCATTACTTTTTACGCTTTACATGTTAACCTTGGGAGATATCATCAGGAAACATGGTGTTAACTTTCATTGTTATGCTGATGAAACTCAGCTCTATATTTCTTCACGGCCCGGCGAAACATACCAATTTGAAAAACTAACAGAATGCATAGCTGATATTAAAAACTGGATGGCGAATAACTTCTTACTGTTAAATTCTGAAAAAACAGAGGTGTTAATTATTGGACCTAAAACCTCGACAAGTAATGACCTAAAACACAGTCTAATACTAGATGGCTGCTCTGTAAATTCGTCATCATCAGTTAGGAACCTAGGCGTCCTATTCGATAGCAATCTCTCCTTTGAAAGCCACATTTCTAGCATTTGCAAAACTGCATTTTTCCATCTTAAAAATATATCGAAATTACGACCTATGCTATCAATGTCAAATGCTGAAACATTAATTCATGTGTTCATGACCTCAAGGATAGATTATTGTAATGCTTTATTGGGTGGTTGTTCTGCACGCTTAATAAACAAACTCCAGCTGGTCCAAAATGCAGCAGCTAGAGTTCTTACTAGAACCAGAAAGTATGACCATATTAGCCCGGTTCTGTCAACACTGCACTGGCTCCCTATTAAACATTGTATAGATTTTAAAATCTTGCTAATTACTTATAAAGCCCTCAATGGTTTAGCTCCTCAGTACTTGAGCGAGCTTCTATCGCATTATAGTCCCTCGCGTCCGCTGCATTCTCTGGCAATTTGATAATATCTAGAATATCAAAATCAACTGCAGGCGGCAGATCATTTTCTTATCTTGCGGCTAAACTCTGGAACAATCTAGCTAACACTGTTCGGGAGGCAGACACACTCTGTCAGTTTAAATCTAGATTAAAGACACATCTCTTTAACCTGGCTTACACATAAAACATTAACACATTCCTATAATTCAAATCCGTTAAAGGATTGTTAGGCTGCATTAATTAGGTCAACCGGAACCGAAAACACCTCCCATAACACCTGATGCACTCGTTGCATCGTAAAAAGAATGGCATCTACGCTAATATTAGTCTGTTTCATTCTTATTCCGAGGTCACCGTAGCCACCAGACCCAGCCTGTATCCGGATCAGATGGTCACTGCAGTCCCCCGGATCCAGTCCGTACCCAGCTTAGATCATGGATCACCACCTGGAGATGACTTCAATAGCCATGGATGTCAACCAGATGAGCTCCAGAGACGGATCATCACTAAAGACCTCGCCAACCTAGACGGCCATCGGTACTACACCACAGGAACCTGATGAGTTCTCAACAATCTGACATTGGTACAAACTGCTGGTTTCGTCTGGCCAGAGGAGAACTGGTCCCCCGACTGAGCCTGGTTTCTCCCAAGGTTTTTTTCTCCATTTCTGTCACCTGTGGAGTTTGTTCCTTGCCGCTGTCGCCTCTGGCTTGCTTAGTTGGGGACACTTTCCAGCGATATCGTATACTATTTGAACTGAACTGGATGATGATATCACTGAATTCATTGATGAACTGCCTTTAACTTAAAATTGACTGTTTACAATAATGCGTTACTTACACACTATTGTGCTGTTTAAATAGTGTGCAGTTGCTTTGACACAATCTGAATTGTTGAAAGCGCTATATAAATAAAGGTGACTTTGACTTGAATGGATTAGAAATACATAGAAGGGAAGTTTAATTGAGTCTCAAAGGATTCTGGGTGTTTTGACAGTTGGAGTTTGAATAGTTTTGACTCATTTGAACATTGTCAATGTCTATGGGATTTCCCCCAGTTTATTCGTCATTTTTAGGAAAACCGTAAGTCCGATCATTTAGAAAAGATACAGCAACTGGACTCAGATCAGTCTAAAGATCTGGGCTGAGTTTGGAGTTTGTAGAGTTAAAGCTCTAGGATGAGGAGCAGTCAGAAATGCTAGTCTCAGAATAATAATAACTAAGTTTCTCAAGCCAACTTATTTATTGTAATACATTACTAGTGGGATATCATATAATGATGATGCACATTGTGGTCCAGGAACACTAATCTTATTAACCCAATTTTATCATTACTATGTTGGCTACCTAAATCTCATAAGAACTCCCCAAGAAGAGTTTATGTCATAGTCATAGAAACCATTTAGGATTTTTCTGTCAATGTAAGATTGGATGAAACACTTCTTTTGATGAACAGAACCTCTGATATAATATGCAAGTAGTGTTTTCCATTTTTGTGGATAACTAAGAGGATCTCCATCTGAGGACACTAGAGACATACACTCTTAAAAATAAAGGTGCTTTAAAAGGTTCTTCACAGCGATGCCATAGAAGAGCCATTTTCAGTCAAACCATCTCTTTCTCACCTTTTTATAATCTGCCACAAAGAACCTTTTGTGAAACAGAAAGGTTCTTCAGATGTCAAAGGTTCTTTATGGAACCATTTAGACAAAAAAAGTTCTTCGATTCTTCTTTAGCATCGTGAAGAACCTTTATTTTTAAGAGTGTAACGGACACAAGATGGAAATGCAATCCAGCTCAACAGCAACCAGATAATATCAGGATATAAAAAGCATGTTTATGGCAGGTCACAGTGCAATCTGCTGAACTAAAAACCTCCAATGAAACAAAATAGACTTTTATTGTGCCAGGTATTGAAATCTACTATATGAAGCCAAAAATTCAAAATGTAGTGTGTGAAGTTATCTTTAGATACAGGTTTTAAAACAACTTAGTCACTTGATAAAGGGTAAATAAAGGCAAAAAAGCAAACAAACATATGATCAGTAATACTGATTTGTACCGTACGGAACGGACCTGTGGAATGTTGTCCAACCTTGTTATTAACATAATAAAACAAAAATAAACAGGCACTGAAAAACGAGTGTAAGAAAAGTAGTAGTATATTACCATAGGAATAAAATGAAGGTATATGGCGAGCTCCTCTGTTAATTTTCTCAAGCCAACATGAGACAGAGCGACACTCTTTTAACTACATGAAATCCCTACAAGTGTTACAAAAGGAAACGACTTTTGTGATATTCAGTCCGCCTGCCTTTGGAATCGATTGGCAAAGTTTCAGGAGTGTCACATGGGCAGATCAACACTGTTGTGGCGGGTTTTCCTGGAGGTGCCGTCGTAACGGGGCAGTGCTTTCTGCAGGCTGGACATGGCGGCCGTGCGCTCCACGTCGATGACGGCGTAGAGCTCTGTCCTGCGGGTGGGCGTCTGGGGCAGCGGTGAAGTGGGCGTCTTTGGGGTCTGAGGGTTGCTAGAGTTCTCCGTCTCTGTCTCCACCTCAATGTAGTTCAGTCTGTGAGACTCGAAACAGGGGCGGCGGAAATCGAAGTTAAAGAAGGTCGGCGCGGAGCGGTCCCGCCAGCGGGCCGACTCCACCTTGTTAGCGCTGAGGGGGGCCGTCACGTTCTCGGTGTTGATGTAGTAGTGAGTGGGGTCGGGGCTGTACTGCCGATGGTTGTGGAAACCGTTGATGGGCTGCGACTGAAGCTCCTCCGCATCCTCATCTTCAGAGCCGCCCTTCGGATGCTCTCGCAAAGGAGGTAGGGCGGGGAGGTTCTCATAGTCCAGCAAAGCCGTTCTCCGCTGGGCCGAGTTGTTGATGTTGGCATCGGGAGTGAGAGGCGGCGGTCGAGTCCGGCGGCGAGAGACAGCCGAGAGCGAACCGTTGAAGCTCTCCGAAACGACCGAGACTCCGGGAGAGGTTTCCTCGGATCTGCCGCTGTCGGTCGCATCTGTGTTTTTCGGGTGTGAAACGACACTCCCGTTTGAGTTCTGGGTTGAGCTACTCGCCCCTCCCTCCGCCCCAGCGTACTGCTGTCCTGACAAATTGGCCTCTTTCTGCCTCTGTCTCTGCACAGGAGTTGGGCCCAACACAAAGCGAGCACCTTCAGGCTCCAGCTGCACTCGAGGACCAGGATCAGGGGCCTCTTGAGGAATGGCTTCCTCCCCATCAGCTAATGAGACGTTCAGTTCTGCGGGAACCTCTATAGCACTTGGGCTGTGCTGCTCCAGCAGACCAGTGGTGTTCACATATGTGTGCCCCTGAGGAGACATAAGATGTGCTTTAGTGACTATGGTGACATTACATATATATTAATTTTTCCTATATAGAATTTGCTCCTATGTAGAATTTCAGGATTAATTCAAAACAGAAAGTACTGGTAGTAGGTGCTCTGAGTTTGAACGGTGAGATTCAAAATTTACAGATAATTTACTCACCCCCTTGTCATCCAAGATGTTCATGTCTTTCTTTCTTCAGTCGTAAAGAAATTATGTTTCTTGAGGAAAACATTTGAGGATTTCTCTCCATATAGTGGACTTCTATGGTGCCCCCAAGTTTGAACTTCCAAAATGCAGTTTAAATGCAGCTTTAAATAGCTCTAAATGATCCCAGATGAGGAAGAAGGGTCTTATCTAGCGAAACGATCGGTCAAAATTGACAAATTGACAGTCTATATACTTTTTAACCTCAAATGCTCATCTTATCTCAGCTCTGCGCTGCGCATATGTCTGTGTAAAAAAAACTCCCATCTTGTTTTCTTCTTCAACTTCAAAATCATCCTACATTGCTGTTTTACCTTTCTTTTTTTTTTTTTTGTAAAAGGAATTTGATGATCTTTGCATGTTCACTTTGTAAACACTGTCGGTATTTCAGCAAACGATTTTGAAGTTGGGGAAGAAAATGTGATGGGAGTTTTGACATACCCTATTTGTCTTAAACCGGAAAAAATTGTTCACACAGACATAGGCAAGACAAGTGTTTGAGGGTAGAAAGTACACGAATAGTGAGTTTGTTGACCAATTGTTTCGCTAGATAAGACTCTTCTTCCTCGGCTGGGATCTTTAAAGCCCTTTGAAGCTGCGTTTAAACTGCATTTTGGAAGTTCAAACTCGGGGGCACCATAGAAGTCCACTATATGGAGAGAAATCCTGAAATGTTTTCCTCAAGAAACAATTTCTTATCGACTGAATAAAGAAAGACATAACCATCCTGGATGACAAGGATTTTTGACCAATGCTGATCGAGGTGCTGGGAACATTTGCACCTGGACTGCAGATACACTCAGTAATGTTTTTTTGAAGACATCTTTTCTGCTCATCAAAGCTGCATTTATTTGATTAAAAACTGTAAAATATTATTGCAATTTAAAATAATAGTTTTCTATTTTAATATATTTTAAAACATAATTTATTCCTGTCATGCAAAGCTGAATTTTTAGCATCATTACTTGAGTCTTCAGTGTCACGTGATCCTTCAGAATTCATTCTAAAATGCTGATTTATTATCAATGTTGGAAACAGTTTTGCTCCCTAATATTTTTTGGGGGGAATGTGTGATATATTTTTTAGGATTCTTTGATGAATAAAACATTAAAAAGAACAGCATTTATTTAAATAGAAATCTGAAACAATATACACTACTGTTTCAAAGTTTGGGGTGAGTAATTTTTTTCTTTCTGTCTCTCTTTGAAAGAAATTAATACTTTTATTAAGCAAGGATGTGTTAAATTAAAAAAAAAGTGATAGTACAGACTTATATTGTTATAAAAGAATAAATCCTGTTCTTTTTTAACATTTTATTAATCTAGAGAAACCTAAGAAAAAAATATTACAGGTTCCAAAAAATACTAAGCAGCACAACTGTTCCCAACATTGATTATAAATCAGCATATTAGGATGATTTCTGAAGGATCATGTGACACTGAAGATTGGAATAATGGCTGATGATAAATTCAGCTTTGCACCACAGAAATAAACTCTGTTTTAATGTACATAATGTACAAATGAGAAAATATTTTAAAATGCAATAATATTACTGTTTTTTGTATTTTTAATCAAATAAACACTTCTTTAAAAACATTTAAAAAATCGTAGTGAATCCAAACTTTTGAGTGGCAGTGTATGTGTGAAAACCACCTTAATCACCATTAAGGTTTGAGACTGATTGCATTTTCACTCACCCTCACAGCCTCCTCCGCAGCTAAGAGAGGGTGTGTGGACTCCTCGCCCAATGATGGAAGGCACGTGCTCCCAACAGATGGGTGCCGACTAGAGGGGTGAGAGGACGCATCCCCCAATGAGGGATACCGTAAGCTGCCATTTGGTAAAGTAGGGAGGATGTTGCCAGGAGCTAAAGCAATGAAAAAAAAAAATCTCATCACTCTTTTACAATGATTATGCATTTGAATCACCATAAATGAAAGACAATACCATGACATTCTTTATAATTAAATTTTTTTTTTAAGATTTATTTTTAGGCATTTTTGCCTTTATTTTGATAGAACAGATCAGAATTGACCGAAGGCGAAGTGGGAGAGAGATATGGGGCGGGATCAGGAAATGTCCTTGAGTTGGGATTCGAACACGGGACGCACGGAGCACAACGGTGTGCCGACTTAAATAGTAATTTAAATAAAACTTAAATAATTTTTTACACATTGCTGTAATAACTACATTTTTACATTTACATTTTACACTAATGAGAACTGTTTCAATGTAATTTTTGGAGTGGGGAATATGATCTACATTTGTCTCCATAAGATCATCAAAAGGTCACTAAAGGTTACCATTGCTACTTTGCAATATCTCAGCACTATTGTGAAATGTGACTGGGTTTTTCTATGAAAATGTCAACCTTTTCAGAAATATTGCACTTAAAAACACTTTAAGGTTGCAATTTCTTTATATTTTAAAACGAAACAATACGTTATTTAAACAATTACACCTTCTTGAGCCATCAATGTGGCAATATTAATTTAATTATATCGAATTCCAAGCACCACAAAACTGCTTTATTTTTGAGGGTCAAAAAGTTTTTTCTACCATTTCCAATACAATAATGTATCATAACTTTCAAATATATGATGTGAATGGCATAAAAAATGCTGAATAAATATTAATTAAATATATAATGAAGGTAGTGGTGCTACCATTTACCAAAAATCATTTATTTTGAAATAAAAATCACACTGATGACGTTATTTGATCTCCTTCTTCCTGTTTACTGAAGATCTATGAAGAAAGGTCCATGATAAGTCCACCATCTCTTTTTTTAGTTCAAAAATTTTCTCATTTATTTCCTGATTTCACATGAAGCTGTTAGTTGAACTCACTGGTATGACCTACTTTGTTGTTAGGGAATTGTAAAAACACTTGAATACAAATGGATTAAACCACCTAATTTAGTAAGTATACCATGATTTGATACCATGTGGTTTGATACCTTGCAGTAACCATTTTATAAAATGCATTTTTTCATGAAAATTGTGAGTGGTGTCACATTCCTTAAGGGGAGACACTGCAGGCAAAAACACAGTTTTTTCATTCACTGGTCAAGTTTGAGATTTTGGGCTTTTTGGTTTTTCATAGTGTTTATTCAGGCTAGTGGAAAGAAAACATCCAAAAGACACAGTTAAGTGTTTCTTTTATAGCACTTTATCTATTTGTGTCAATAGATTTCAATTACAACATATATTTTTAAAGGCCATTTTCTCAAAATGAGTTTTTTCTCCTAGACTGAGCCATAAATCTCCACTTCAGCAGCACTTACACACACCACACTTTACATTTTTATTCCTGTCTATATCCTGAAGGTTTTTACAGAGGGATTTGTTCATATAAAATTTGCTTGATTTTATACATTTTATTCCCCCAAAATCTATCGTTTTCTGCCTGTTCTAAGTATTTTCTGAATTATAGGCCCGGTTTCACAGACAGGGCTTAGACTAAACCAGGATTAGGTCATAGTTCAATTAGGACATTTAAGTAATTTTTATAAACATACAGAGACAAAACAAAGGCACTGATATATTTTAAGATCAATCAGTGCAATTTTATTTCAGTTGAAACAGCTCAGACTTACATTTTAGTGTAGGACTAGGCTTAAGCCTTGTCTGTGAAACTGGGGGATAGAGTGACAAAATGAGATTGTCTGTAAAAACATTTGACTCTAATGTGTCAAAAAAAAAAATAATTTGAAACTGACTTTATCCAGTGTTTAGATTTCTGTACTAGAAATGTATGCAAATTAGCACAAATTTGCAATTATCGGAATTAAAATGTTCGCAATTATCAATGTAATCAATCAACTGAGTAAGTAAAATGATACCTATTAGTTAATTTTTTTACCCTATTCACCTGCAGTGTCTCACTTTGAGATAAAAAAATCTTTGTGTATTTATAAGGTTAAAAGGTAATCTAATAACGTGGTCTGAGTTTCTATCTTAGAATCTTATTAGTGTTGATGACGTACTGGTTGGTGTGTGCGGTGTGAGGGGAAGGTCTGGTTCAGCTTGCGCGAGGGTGGGCTCGAACACCGGCTCCTCTACTACGCTGATGCTGTTATTATGCATGATGTCCTGCAGCATGTTGAAGATCTCCTCGGCACGTGAACACTTGAAGGCAAATATCCCTGCAGAACGTGAAAACAAACGGTTAACCAAACCCGCTTGCAGCTCCAACGACAAAAAAATGACCAAAAGTGGACACTAACTATTGCAAACAGTGGCAAATAATAATACTAAAAACAAACAAACATAAATCAATATTCTAGTTAACCGACTACTGATGGACAAACACACACAACAGAAAACATGTAGCATAATTCTGATTCTTATCAGGGAAGCAAAAATGTTTGCTAAACCTGCAAGGGGCTGCAGTGTTGAATCTAATAGTTTGGAGCACATCAAGCTGGACTTACCTGATCAAGCATGCAAACGCTCTCGAGCTCATCCTTTCGAAAGCATGGGTTCAAATGTTAACAGTCGTACATTAATAACTGTTCAAATCACCAAATGGCCTTAAAGCATTAGTAAAAAAAACTACAGAATGTTATGTTGTCTAATACACGCACTAATTGTATTTATTCTGACAGCGCTGCAGGAGCTCCTTATCCAGGGTTCAAAAGTCCAAAGCGCAAATCTGCGTAATGAGATTTATTCATAAATCTGCTGCTGTCAGCAAAAAGTAGTACTGAGGTCTTCTTGTGGGTTTCCGCCAAAATAAAAGTCAACATTCATAAATGTTAGTATTGTAATTTTACTGTTGTTCTGTAAAATAAAAAAGTAGGGCTGCTCGATTTTGGCAAAAATCATAATCACGATTATTTTGGTCAATATTGTAATTATGACAGGGTTATGACAGGGTCCAAAACTTCATATAGTGATTAACTTAAAGATAGCAATACAGCATGTAGGGATGCTCATGTTGACCGTTTAACCGTTAACCGACAGTAAGAATTTTAACCGATTATTACTATCAGTTAAACGGTTTAAAAGGGTTTTTTTCTATTCTTTTTTTTTACGTTTGCTGCATGGTGAAAGAAATAATGCTATTTGTAAGTTATCTGTTTACTCGCGCGCGTGTCGACAGGTGCAGTGTGGCTGTACAGACATATTTCGCTTCACCTTTACTTAGTAAACTGATGTAGTATATGCAACTCAGTGGCAAGTGGCGTTATTGGGTTATCAGAGAGTGAATCCGTGAGTGAATGTATTCAAATTCTGAATGAATTATAGTCTAGAACAGTGTTTCTCAACTGGTGGGTCGGGACCCAAAAGTGGGTCGCGGAGTGTGTGGTCAAAAAAACAACAAAAGTTTAATTTTTTACTTATTTTGCTTATACCGGACTTTTATTTTTAAATGCGCGCGCGACAACCATACCCGTTTGACATGTGAAATTTCATTTAATTATAGCAGCAAGTATGTCGAAACGCAAGTAATATTTCTATAATTTGAAACATTTTGTTAAATGACAGCAATAAAATATTGTTTATTTGTAAGTCTTGGTGATTTTCTTATGATTTATCTGTCAATACTTGTGTATGTTAACAAATAAATACAAATTAATTATAATTCCTAAAATTATATTATAGTTTCTTAAAAATTTGGGTCGCGGCTTGATGACCATGTGAAAATGTGGGTCCCATGGCCAAACCAGTTGAGAACCACTGGTCTAGAAAGTGCGCAATAGGCGCTCCCGTTACAGTCACTGGATATCATCCTAGAGTAGTTCATCGGAATCTAATAAAGTTATTAAAAAGTAATAAAATAACCTTTACACTGCACAATTAATCTCTTATTTATATAATGCCAACACTTTCTTTGTTTTAATAAGAGAGTTCACGAAAGTGTAGAAATCAGCAAAACTGAAACCGGCACTTTGGTTGGTGAGTGGATTGTAACATAGCCTCCTCTGATTGGCCACAGTGATAATCAAATCAACATACATGTCTGTGATTGGCTATTGCTGAACGCTGTAAAACACGCGCTTCTCCACACGCATATGACAGTGGATGGAAGTCCCGAACCGCAAATTGAAAGGGTTTTTGTGATGGTGTTTTTTTTCGCGGATCTAAGAGTTACAGTTTTTCTCAATTGCTAAAACACTATAACCAGTCTTTTGAACTAAAATTTCAAAACTATAACGCCATTTTTGAAAAAGCACACCCATTTCCCTAAACTATAAACACTATTCCCTGCTTTGACACATGAGTTATATTTGGTGAACTGTTACTTCAAAACTCTACACACAAATCCCTACATTTCTCAGTGCTTACACCATGTGCTCATTTAGAAAGCACAAGCATTCAATATTGTTCACTCAAGTCTGCGAAGTTTGAGCTCAATTAGCACACAATTACCCAAGTGGAAACACTAGGAGTCAAAATTTAGCACACACCAATCAGAACCTTCGATGGAGATAAAAGGATAAAAGTTTTTCTCAGTCACTTTGGTGCATTTCTCAGATCAGAAATGAAATATACATTTGTCTGCAGTTTCCTACATTATCAGTTGCTATTGTCATGTTGCTCAAAATGTATTATATACTGTAGTTCTCTGTGCAATAGTCTTACCCCTCAAAACATCAAGTCATTAGCTCATCGTATAAATTACCTAAATGCAAAATTTTTGATCTAGTTGTCCTAAACTGTCAATCATATATTCTACACATTTCTATTAGACTTTTTGTAAATTTGCCATGAATTATTCAAGTGAATCTTGACTTTCACTAATGAAGATAATATAGATCAACCAATGATAAAGCAGTTCTCTGAAATAGATCAAAGGTACATCCCATGAACCTTCCATTGGAAAGCATATAGACAGAGGACAACACAGGAGTTACAAATTCTGACAGTGGACATTCTTATTTTTATTTTCACCTTTGTGCCCATATTTCCTTTTTTTTTTCTGTTTCACAATGACGCTGTGTGCTTTTAGTTTATTTTTTTATTTTTTGTCAGACCACTAGTACAAGTGTAACTGTGAATCCTATCCAGTCTTTTTCAATCAATATCCCACATACAGTAATGTGTAATTTTGAAGAGGAAGAGTAGGAGGTGAAAGAAGAAGAGGAGGAGGAGAAGGAGGACGATGACGACAACAACATGGAAGAGACAGAGGAAGAGCAAGGGCAAGAAGACAAGCAGTCTCATATATTTTAGTTGATGAGTGCCAGGGTTGGATCAGGCATACAAGAGGATTTTACCCCTGCTGCCTGGCCAGGGCTAATTTAGCCTGTGATGCTGAAGAGGTTCTTTGGCCTGTCCCAGACCAAAGACAGGATGCTGGGCAGAATAATTATTTTGTTGTTTTTTGCTGTTTTGTACTGTACTCTACAGTACATTAAATTAAGGAATAAAACACTTGCAAAGGAATAGATTTGTTGTGTTCATCATGTGAAAAGTTTTTTATTTGTATTGTTTTTGTAGTATTGTTTTGAATTTATCTCATCAGTGTGTAAAACTGTGTTGTAGTGTGTTTGTTTTTGAGGATTTGTGTGTCATGTCTGAAAGCAAAGTTTGGTTTTTCAGCAAGATTGAGTTGTTTTGAGTGGAGAGCTTCATTTTGACCTCAATATAGGAAGTTTGGGGAAATGAGTTAGGAGTTGTGGATTTGTGTTTAGAGTTTCGCAAATAAGAGGCATAATTTCAAGAAATGTGTTTAAGCAATTGAGAAAAACTGTAACAGGCAGCGGTCCTGCCTATCTGTACAGCATGTGGACATGTTAAAAACTAGGCACACTGAGGTATTGGCTGGCCTGCTATATATTTTTATGTCCAATGAGAAGAATAAGACCGGTACAGTTCTTCAAAGCGCATAAAAGGATTCAGTGTGTTTTAGTTTTGTCATCTTAATTAGCTAGTTATTTAATTTATACATATTTAGTGTAGGCCTATTTATATTATCCTTTTTTTTTTTCCATTCAGAACCGCTGCTGATGCGTGAAAATTTAAGTATATGTCAATACAGTTTTTGTTGTTGCTCTGTATGCTGCTGTTTGCACGTTAAAATAAAACATTTTCTTGTATTTTTAATGTATCATCACAGATACTCGTGCATTCTATTTTTATTTTAAACTAATTTATTATTCTAATTTTATCAGTTAACGGTTAATGTTCGGATAACGAGCAGCGGTTGTCGGTCAGGAAAATTAACCGAAATGAGCATCCCTAACAGCAAGAAAAAAAAAAAAAAAAAAAAAAAAAAAACAGTGCTTTAAAAAAAATACAGTCTAACAATACTACAGAAATTGAATGTAATTATTTGAATGTAAAATAAAACAGCGTCTTCACTGTAATAGTTAAACATGCTTTGTTTCTTATTAAAACAAATTCAAGAGCAGTAAGTGATTTTTCTGTTTGTATTTTTACATTATTCATATTAGGCACAGAGACGGCAGAAAGAATATTATGTGTTGTAGCTTTAACAGCCACACGGATCCAATATACTGTTACACACGTATTGTCATTCTCAACTGTTTATGATCATTTACGACATAACTGACAGGGGTTTATATGAATAATCACCAAGACCGTTTAGGCGCACACCTTGAGCTAAAAGATAACTTCACATGTCCGTGTTCTGCTCCGTCTCTGAGCGCATACACAGAACAGCATAAGTTTTCTTATGCGCTATTACAAACACAACATCAAAGAAACATTAATAAATCGAGCACGTCCCATTTTATGAAAGTCATGTTACATGATTTTGCTGATTGCATGTGAAATTAGGCTTTTATGGAGGAGTGCAAGCGCACCACTGGTAAGGGGGTGAAATGGGGCACAATAATCGTTTCATCTCCATTACTGCATTTTCATGATCGTTTGAAGCAGAAATCGAAATCGAAACCGAATTTCAATTAATTGCACAGCCCTAATAGTAAAATAATGATAACAATCATTACAACAGCTCTATTAATACATTTATTCTAACATTCTCCTTTGCTCAGCAAGACTGCATTTATTTGTACATTAAAAACACATGCCTGATTCAAGAAGGGGGTCTTAAAAATAGCCAAAAAATATTTTTTTACTAACTTTTAAATTAAATTAAAGTTAAATTGTGGTTTGTTGGCAGGCTATAATGTCTACTAGGATGTTTTCAAATTGTTGTTTTGTAATTGATTTTTTTTCTTTGAAAAGCAAGACAAAACTATAAAAAGCACATTTTGGCTATGTAATTTATGCAATGATGAAAAAAATGGCAAAATACATGGGGAAAAAACTCGAAAAAAACTGATTCGGTAATTGGCCTTCGGACCAGTGTTTAATTTTGTTCAGTTTCAGTCCAGAATTTTCATTTCGGTGCATCCCTAGTGTGTACATTCATTCACGTCGATGTGCAAAAGCGTATGAGATGGAGATTTTAACCTTACCTTGACCTGTCTGGCAGCGACGGCCGCTCTCAAATGAGAAGAGGTTTGAATCGTAGCCATAGCGTCGCAGACACAGGTAAGGCCACTTGACAGCATCACATTTCCGCGTGCGGAGGACCAGCTCATCCTCCGTCAGCTCCATGACACCTGCTCCCAGCTCATTTCCATCATCATCCACGTTCACCACCTGCACACATCAAACAATCCAAACCTGACTCAATACAAATCAAATTAACTCAACTAGGGGTGAGCAATATGACGATTTTTGATTGTGGACGTCTCAGTATGCTTTACATTCACTTACGGGACACTGCACTGATTAGCAATCACAATACGCAGTTAAATAACGTGTGCTGTTCTGGCATGTGCTTCATAAGTGAAGCGTGTGCACTAAAAGCCTGTCAAACTGATTACTGGACTAAGGCTGCGTTTACACTGTAAGTCTTAATGCACAGATCTGATCTTTTCCACATATCCGTTTGTTTGACCCGTCTGTTTACATTCACTTTAGACATGCTTAGTATCCAATATCCGTGTTTACATTAATCTCTAAATTAAAATCATTCCACTGGCTTTCATGACAATGAGCGCAACGACTGACCCTCAAATTCTGGATGGACTTTTGCTTATTCATCTTTTCCAAAGTCTGCAAAAATACCCGACAGCACATAACTGAAACAAACAAAGAAAGCGAAGGCGGCTGTTAATGCTGCCATCATAAGGATGGCGTTAATGCTTTTTCTACATCAGTGTCACAGCTACAGTGGGAAAGACCAATGAGACAGGAGTGCTGGAATCAAGTTGACTCATTTTATGAAAAGGAATGCGTACAAATTTTTTGCGTAAACAAGACTAGCTTCGAGTTTCTATGGACTGGCAGTCTCTGTCATAAGAAAAGTGATCCCAGTGCACAAACGTGTCGCCCCTGCCTTTTGCCACGAGGACCGGCAATCACTTTCAAGCTTAAAAGTGCCATGCGCATTTTACTTTCACGTTCAAAGTAGCGGCAACTCGACGTAAAGCAAGTGTTCGATTTGAACTTTCCCTCTTTTCCTTCGCTTTTAATGCAATTGAAACAACAAAATACAGCGCCAAAATCACTTAGCCTATATATAAATCATATAACTATTATTAACAAAACGATTGCTATAGGCTATGCATAATATAAAATAAATAATTACTTTCAAAGTGTAAACAGGTACAAAACTAAGTAAATACTGTGGCTCCAAATAAGAAACGTACAAAGTTTATTAGCAAAACGAAAAAAAAAAAAGAAGCTTGGAGACCTTGATGTCAAATAAAATAAATTAAAGTAAAAACCTGCAAAAACTGGGAAACCAATGCAGGTGAATAGGGTAAAACTCTGACAGTTTCTTACTTTTCCAGTTGATTGATTACATTGATAATTACAACAACATTTTTTGTATTACAAGTTCTCTAAATGTTTGGTTTAAATATGCAACTGAGGCAATATTTAATGAAATATGTGCTAATTTGCATACATTTCTAGTACAAAAATCTAAACACTGGATAAAGTCAGTTTCAAAATTCTTGTTTAATTTTTTGACACATTAGAATAAAAAAAAATGTACAGAGGGAATTTTACCATTTTTTGGGGAATAAAATGTTTTTGCCTGCAGTGTCTCCCCTTTAACGAATGTTTAAAAAAAAACATTCCAGTATCCCCTTAGATAAACAGCAAACTCAACAGGCTTTTTAAAATCCAAAATATTGCCAAACAGGCGCTTTTGCATTTCGTTTTGAAACTAAATCATCTATCGTCTATTCTTTCTCACCTCTGTCTTCTTGTCAGTCAGCTCGACTCATTCCCCTCAAGTGTTAAATCTGATCAGTGATGCGACTGTTTTTAATTGTACTGTCTGTTCTCTAACTGAACTAAATTATTTTTATTACTATAAAAAAAATCTGGAGAGAGAGAGAGATACTTCAAAATGTGATCAGCTTGTTCTACGCTACCTAGGGTTTCCATCAATGTCGTGGAACAGTTATGTGATCAGATATGCGTGTTTAGACGTAGGTCGGATGTCCAGATATCGGATATGTATCTGATTTAACACCACATTTGGAAACGGCTCAGATTGGATACTAAAAAGTCGGATCTTGTGCGGATTTTTGTGTTTACGTGCGTGCCAGTGTAAACGCAGCCTAAGCTATCTTTGGCGTCTGATTCGCTAATACTGTCAAAAACACACAAGGATTACATATAAACACAATTGGTTATGTCTAAAGTGAAAGTAAACAGTTGACAGAAAAGCAGCTGTATATTAGATGCGTGCAGCTCTTAAAGCGACAGAACTAAACAAGCTGCCGATTGTCATTAAAGAGACAGTTCACCCAAAAAAAAAATTACTCACTCACATGTTGTCCCAAACCTCTATTCATTTTTTTCTTGCGCTGAGCACAAAAGAAGATATTTTGAAGAATGTGGATAACAGTACAGTATCTGGTCCCCACTGGACCCAGCAACTGTTTGGTTACCCACATTCTTCAAAATAAGTTATGTTCAATATGTTTTTTAAAGGTGCCATAGAATGCATTGAGAGAATATTTTAAATTGTTCTCTGATATCTACATAGAAGGTATTTGGCATAGGAAAGGGCAAAAAATCTCCAGAAATGGTTTTACAGGTCCATTTACAACCCTAGGATTTGCCCCTAGAATGAAATGCTCTGTTATTGCCTTATTTGGAAGCTTCGTGAATATTAATGAGCTCTGCTCTGATTGGCTTCACAGAGCTCAATAGCTCGCACATGGATAAAAATATATATTTAATTAGGAGCTCTAGCCGCTTTTAATATGCGGTTTGTTGAATCTGCCGTTTTGAATCGCGGACATTTTAGTCTGATTACTGTGATCGCATGTGCTCTGTGTAAAGTTACAATGCAGAGGGAGTGCTTCTTACCACACAAGTTGAGCAGCTCGTCAGTGATTCTCAAGATCTGTAAATCAGTCGCCATCATCAGGCAGTTATTTCTCTGTTTATGTGGTAAGTGAAATCCTATGAATTAACAGGCTAGCGCTAGCATTAAGCTAACCGTGTCCCTTGAGTGGTTTGCCTTGTTTAACTGATGTGCTGACGTTAGTGATGATTGGGCGATGCAAATATTGGAGGCGTAACTATTAACGATCTCGGGAAAGTTTCGTAATAGTCGGTGTTATGTTGGAATTGACCTATTTTTCGGTGGTCTTTTGCAAACACTAGATTTATATAAGAAGGAGGAAACGATGGTGTTTGAGACTCATGGTATGTCATGTCCATGTACTGAACTGTTATTATTTAACTATGCCAAGGTAAATTCAGTTTTCCATTCTATGCACCTTTAAAAAAATTCATTTTTGGGTGATATTACGCTAATAGAACAAAGCACAAATTAAAATCACTGACTGCTCTTGACTAAAGAACTTCTAATACAGTTGCTTTTGTACAGAGTCAATGTATATTTTATGTATATAGTGTTTTATTTTTATATTTGTTAATTAAATTTCTTGAACGCTACTGATAAATACACCTACTATACCAGAAAGTTAAAGCACTGTTTGTTTTATTTGTATATTATTAGGGATGCACCGAAATGGAAATTCTTGGCCGAAACAGAAAACCGAAAAAGAGGAAACCAAGGCCGAAAACCCGAAAGAATTATGGCAATTATTAGTACCATTGAATTTATAACTATGATTACTATGTGTACTAATCTTACTAAAATCAAGGCATTGCAATTGCATAAATTAATATTAAAGTTATAAAGAATAAACCAATTATATTAATTTAAACAATTATTATCAATCAAGTATTATATTACTTAAATAACATACATATATTTTACAGCCTTTGTTTAAATTGTTAAAATTTTTAAAACATTATCTTGTGGATCCATCAGTTCACATTTACAACTCTATGCGTTTCTCTTCCAGCAGGAGGCGCTGTCATAATGGTACACAAAGCAGCGCAGCATATGACTTTGAAACGTGCAGCGCTCATATTTATTCAATGGATAGCATTTTGAAGTTTCATCGCAATTCTTGTCTTTCAGTCGCCACATTTAAGACCACCTGAAATCATAATTAAGACTTTATTAACCCCTAATAACACTGCAGTCATCAATGAAAATGAAGAGCTTTATTTCAAGAACCGACTTTCAAAAACAAACCTTACACAAAATATGTTTCTTTTTATTTTTTCCCCACCATGTTCAGGGCACAAGAAAAATATTAGGGGGCTTTAATATCAGCATATTAAATATAATCGTCTCTCATTGTATCTGAGAGAAAGCACATTAGATGCTGAAAGAACGGTCAGTTTTTACTTTGTCTGCGTGCAATGCGCCGATCTCTGTTGTCATCACTGGCTGCCCGCACGACAGCAGACACACCCCCTCTTGAAATTTCGGCATTACATGTTTTGCAAATCGCTATCCGTGGGTCTTTCTCTCAGATATACTGAAATACGTCCACACCGTAGACGTGGAGCTTCAGACAGGCACGTGCAGGCCGCGGTTTCTGTTTGCATCAACATACTTGTTTCGGTGATAAAAGTCTTTTTGGCCGAAAACCGAAAATGCCCTTTTGGGCCATTTTCGGCCGAATATTTTCGGTGGCCGAATATTCAGGGCATCCCATAGTGTATTGTAAATATGTAGCCTATCTTTGTTCTTATTTTTGAATAAAAAATAAGAACAAAGATTTAATGACAAAGATTTTTATCTTCGCCCACTTTGGCCTGAACATCTGCCATTCTTTTTATTTTTTATTTTGTTACCTCGTAATGCCTTGGTTTTAAAATAAGGAAATAAGTTTGGCTGTACTGCTTAGACAACTTGCAAAATAGTAAAACCAACATGAGAAAAAATCGTGATAAAATCATGATATGATATTTTTGCCATATCGCCCACCCCTAAACTCAACTAACAAAGGCGACCCACCACCAACAAGATCATCACAATCTAATGCATGCACGCTGAAAAAACTAACCTTAAATTTACTCTGGTGATTGTCAGGGATCGATTCTTTATCTGGACAGCTAAAACAGCTTCCCATGGCTTCTTCAGACCATTTGATACCTAGAGCACAAAGACAAAATTCAACACTGTACAACTGGATGCAAATAACTATACCTTTTTTACATATGCATCTAGTAAACAATAGTTTCAATTTTAAAAATAAAGTTTTCATTTCATTAATGGTCATTGTGACTGATAATAATACTAATAATGTAACAATAAAACCACTATATTCCTGTTACAACTGTAGTGCTCTATTAGATCAGACAGTAATGCTTCACCACACAAGGATGAGTAACCATGTTAATTCCAATGCTTTATCTGTTATAGCTTGTTCGATATTTCCTATTCAAAGTTGTTACGCAAGCATAGAAGTGGGCGTTTACACTATAGTCTGAAATGAGATATGATCCTATAAAATGTTTAAATCAGAAGGCTAAAAACAAAGTAGAAAATGTGCAATTATTCTAAATTATAGAATGGTTTCTGATGTAAAATACAATGCAACACCCCTTAAAAAGGTAAAAAATGACAGTTCTTACCCAGATCCAGCCACCAGGGTTCCTGGTTCATTCCCCAGCCCAAAGCAAACAGTCATTCTCTACATGTAGAAAGGGTTTACAGATATGATAGCGGCGTCTAAAGCAATTCTATAATGTAAAAAAAACAGAACAAAAAAACAAATAAGAAACATTTCATATGAATAGCACTGGCAAAACAAACACGGTTCTTGGGTTTTGTTGGTCAGTGTGTTCGCACTGTTGGAGTTTGTTCAACCAGTGATGTTTTCCAACATTTTAAACCCAACGATCAACTCAAAACTGTTTTAAATGATTTAAAACATGGCCCTAAAAACACATCACATGTTCATCAAAACACTACGTCAACCCAGCATCTTCCTAATACAATAAATCCTTCAGAGGCCAAGTTCGACTGTACATGATGCCTACAAACATCCCTCATCTTAAAGTAATTTTTATGAAAATGAAACATTCCTAGAATATTTTTATAAAGCAATCCTGTTGTCACACTCAAGCATGCATGGCAACTGATTATAAATATATATATTAAAAAAATATAAAAAAAATTTAACAGCCTTTAAAATAGTCCTCTATGAGAAGGTGTGAAAAACAATGTAATTTAAATTAATGCCTTGTTCTTCCAGGTTTACCTTCACAATTACAATGTTACAAAAAATTGAGTGAGCATTACAGTCATTATTTTAGTTAAAAATTAATGGTACAGACTGGTGTGTATATTCATTTTAACTAGGGATGTAACGATATTTCGTGGTACGATATTTCGCGATACAAAAATGTTACGATATGTATCGTAGAGTGATGACGATACATTTACGATATGACGACAGTCTATTCCTATTGGTTGAGCTGCCGACGGTTCCTACTCTGCTACAGCTGCTTGTGCTTGCAGAATCAGATGCAGAAATCATTTGAACTGGATATTAGTAGAGCAACATGAGTTCGGCTGAAATTGAAATTAAAGGTACTCCGTCTTCACGTCCGACAGCATTTTGGTTTTACAGTCACGCGACAGTACGACGGTAGAAAAAAAAATTACAAACAAAACATTATTACAGTCACGATGCATGTTAACACGGAGTGGGAAATGAAAAGTTTCGTGCTTCAGACTCACCCGCTTTTCGAGTCACACATTGGAACAAACATATTAAAGCTTTTATGGCTCTTAGCGACAGGAACCTCCGAAGATGTATTGTAATCGTTTTATAAGCAGCAGCCACGATTTAAGCAGTTACCGCACAGATTATTAACAACCAAAAGAACATTTCACTGAGCGCATGTCAGAGTGTTGAAAATATGATCAAGATAATTTAAAATAGCCTATAATGTAGATGTATGATGATCCATAAAATACGGAGAAAGGCTATAAATAAAGGTGAAAAAAAATCCAGAAAATGCGTGTAGACTGTGTCTGATATGAAAACTACGCTAGTCATTGTCCCATAAAATGACAAATAGCAAATAACACAGTATTTTCATTAAGTTTCATTTATTTTCTTTTTGTAAAGTAAAATGAGACCTTGTTGTTTGCAACTACGTCTACCCCGAGACCGCGCGTCGCGAACACCAGCTCGACCGCAAAACACTTTCACTATGAAAGAAAGCTGCAGCCGCGCAGCGAGTCCACCGCTTTACGCGTCCCATGTGAAAGGGCTTTTAAACTGTCTTCAGACAGAGCGTGAACACAAGAACGGGACCGTTTGAGAGCAGCGTCAGCGTGTACCGGATTGAGTCCAAAGAGCAAATACCCGTGCCTGTCACCCGCACTGTACCTGACAGATAAACATTATTCCACCCGTTACGTCAATTTTAGCGGGTCACCCGTCGGGTAGGACTCTGTTTCGCACACACATAGAATCTTGCATCGCTAGCAGGTTTAAAGAATTCGACATCTTGACAATTTTATCACTATCATGTTACATTTAAAAAAAAAAAAAATAATTCAGTGACAGACAGAACTATTCAGTTGTTAATTTTAATACAGAAGGTTTTTATTAAACCTTAAAATGTGACCTTGTATGTAAAACTAAGAATGCTATAGAAATTTGTTTATTTTTTTAAAATAAATCTGTTGTTTGATTTTCAGTTTCATGTTTTAATTTTTGTTCAAAATATCGTGATACGTATCGTATCGTGAAGCCAATATCGGGATACGTACCGTATCGTGACCTAGGCATATCGTTACACCCCTAACAGACCCACACCACACTGTATCATAGAAATAAAAAGTCATTTCACATAACCATGTTCCCTATATAGAAATGAAATATTTGTATGTAAAGTATGATTGCATTTCTGTTACTCAAACATGGCCTGCAGTTCCCAGACAATTCATGAACTGACCAAATGTATATCTTGAATGCAATCTAAGTCACTTCGGATAACCACATGCATAAACTTGGTTTTCAAGAAATGTACATTGCATTTTTAAGAAAAGTTTTCATTTAATGACTTATGCATTATAACATATTTCCCTTAAACCTTAGACATTTGAGTGCACACACCTTTATCATTATTTACAAACAAACGTTTTTAAATATATATATACATATACATATATATATATATATATATATATATATGCAACCTGAACTATTTTTTTCTTGCCTTGTCATAAAAATGATATTTAATCGACTCTGACACACAGGCATTAGGGGCCACAGGGGTCTTCTATGTATGACATATATTCCTGTTTGTGTTTTGCATGTTGGTCACACCAAATAACCTTCATTAGGCAAACGAAGTGTTTTTAAATATTAACAAGAGTGATAAAGCAAACTGTTTATTTAAGATGGGATGGTTTTAAATGAGTACATTAACTCATCTACATCGAAACATCTATCAAATGACAAGACTCAACCTGAAAACAAACTAGAATTGATTGTTACTCAATCAAATCCTAGTAAACCAATTAAAGTAACAAATAAAGTTTGTACTCGCACTTTTTTGTTGTTCATTTCACACAGCAGTTTGACTCCTAAATTCTGGATTAACGTAACCCAGCTAACATATACAGATGATAAAATTAGTTTAGCTGTTAAATAGATAAGAGAAAAAAATACTTACGACAAGCTTTTGAATAAGTCAGGATGAGTATTTTTTCATCGCTTAATATTCCACATATTATCACGCGTTTATAAGTTAACTTTCTGAAAAGTAAGAATCATTAGCCGAACTAGCACAGGTCCGCCCGAGCGCCAAAATAATCTACCCTCTTTCACTTAGTAACCGAACATTAACTACATAAAGCGCGTTTAACTGACCGCCGTAGCGCATTATGGTGTAAAGTAAAAGTTCACATTAAAGAGTAACTTCGGAATTAAAGTTATTTGCTCATTTATTTCGTTGCTATCTAGGGCCGCTACAAACCAGTGTGTGCTAGCGTTAGCATTTAGCTAGGGGGTCCTGCGCATGCGCGAGTGTTAGTCATTTTACGTGGGTTGCATTGGGCGAGTGTTTGCGGCTCTGCTGCGCGGAATGGGTGGTCTGTCTGAACTCTGAAGTGGCCCAGAAACTATCCTGGCATTATTGGATGTTTCTTAAACTATGGCCAGTTTAAGCCCTGTGGACTTTTAGGTAACAAACTCTTTTAAACACACTTTCTTACCGCCACTAGTTCAGTTTCAGACAAATTAATTTAAATAGGCGAATGCCCAACAGATAAACTGTACATTCAGGGAAATTCTGTAATTTTATTGAAACGACATTTTTAATGTACACCATTTATCAAGTTATAGAATAGCATTATGTGGTGAAAAACGAATATGTTGCCTATAAATACACACAATTAGGAAATATTTTCGTTTTTGCTGAATTTAACAGAATTACAGCTCTGCTGGAAGTTATGCATAATAAAAATATCCATAAGTAATATTTACCTTGATATTTCTTTGTTTTCTTCAAACATCACACAGCTATCACTGTAGTCTTCAAGTACAATTTGGTGGAGAACTTAATTATCTTTAAATATAGTAAACACTTGCGATCTAAAAAGCAGTACAGTGTATCTGTACATATTTATTTTGCATATTAATGTGCTGTTGGGAATAATAAGTAAAAATAGGAGTAATAATTGGCCAGATTTTCATAATAAAAATAATGATAAAATAATAATAAAAAAAATGTGCCTTTTTAGACCTACACTCTATTCATTGACTTAAAAAAAACACTAGCTTCTCTGTTCTTGTTGTATTCTATCTATCTATTTTTAGGCCTCTAACACTAGCTTGCTTTTTCTTTTTTTATTCTATCTATTTTCTAAATGACTAAATGAGACTTGTCATAGCACTTGCATGTTATTGCTCTTTTGTTGATTTTGATTGCTTCCATTGTCCTCTTTTGTAAGTCGCTTTTGCATAAAAGCGTCTGCTAAATGTCTAAATGTAAATGTAAATAATAATATTTCATAAGAATACTGATACATGCTTTTTTTCTAATTAAATTGTTTTGTCTTTCAAAATGCATAATAAACATGCTTTTAGTTTTGCTGTCCTCTACAGTGGACGTGTATGAATTTATGTCCTGTTTCATAACAGGAAGTCATATTTTAATTTAAAACCCTATAACAGTTTCCTGAGATATTGATTTATGACAAACAATTTGAAAATGAATCAGATTTAAATTATAATTATAATATTATCATATTTCCATTAGGATGCAATTTTATTACCAAATTATTGTCAGACATATTTAAAAACCAAGGCGAGGGAGTGGTCACAGTGAAATATCCAAGCATTTGGTATCTCTGAAAAGCCCTGAATGTGCTCTTTATAGGACATCCAGATCCTTACAACTGTGACATGTGAGTTCTCAGAGAAATTCACTAAAATATAATGTCATCTACAGAGGCAAAAACTTCATAGCTTGGTTTCAGGAGGTTAAAACCGGTTAAAACAAACCTTAAAAACTAGTATTTAATATTTAGTATTTGAGGAAAGTATTCATTTATTTCAAAAAAAGTTTGTGTGTGTGTGTGTGCATGTGTGTGTGTGTGTGTGTGTGTGTGTTTAATAACATTGGGTTCATAACATCTGCCTGTGTGTGGCATTTATAGGATTTGAAAACATGTGCTATGGGATTTGAAAACAAGGGTTAATATGTGTTCATTATCCAAAAGAGGCACAGTCTCTGTTGTATAGAATTTGAAAAATTCTCTGTTGTATAAAATCAGTAAGCCACCTTTGCAAGAAGCAAATTTGATCAAATCAAATAAAAATGACATGATATGAAAAATGCAGCCTGTATCTCCAAATGAGAGGTCAGAAACAGATCATGTGTTGTCCAATATATAAAAACTGTTTAGCAGTTTTTGCAGTGCTACATTACATTTTTATTTTATCTCATGCACATTAAATATGGTAAACAGAAGAGAATTAATATAATTAGTCACAAATAATTATTTATCAATATCTGCTGAGGAAAAAAAACTCTAAATGCCCCAATTATACAATTAAAAGATTAATTATCCTTTTAGACAGTGACGTTGACTCAACAAGAGTGGCCTTTCAAAATGTTAATGTTGTATGTTTTAATTCTATGAGTCTTCTCATTAATTCAACACATGCATCGCATGCAATGCATCACATCTTGCTCTTCAAAGGGATAGTTCACCCAAAAATGAAAATTCTCCCATCATTTACTAAACCTCTGTCATCCCAGATGTTTATAACTTTCTTTCTTCAGACAACAAGCTTCAACACAAGATTTTTAGTCTAAATAATCCAAGGGGACAGGACCACTTCAGAAACCACACAAAGTGAACACAACGGTCAAGTTTAATATATTAGCATTTGTATTCTTCTTACATATGCCTATCGTTTCACTTAAGAAGACCCTGATTGATTAACAGGGATTGCATGAGTAACTGTCTGTCATATTCATTTGTGTGTAGTTTTTGAAGTGTAATTTTTGGATGCCCTATATACAGGTATGTGCCAAAAAAATTTAATATCGGGGGAAAGTCCATTTATTTCAATAATTTGTTTAAAAAAGTGAAACTTGTATGTTATATTAGTTCACTACACTCAAAGTGAAATATTTCAAGCCTTTATTTGTTTCAATTTTTATGATTATGGATTAAAGAATAAAAAAAAAATAAAAAATCCAGTATTTCACAAAATTAGAATATCATGACAAAGTTCAACATTGTAGGCTCCCTGTGTCCCGATCTAGTCAGCTAAATAATGCAAAACACCTGCAAAGGTTTCCTCAGCCTTTAAATTGTCTCAGTCTAGCTTTAGGCTTCAGAATCATGGGGAAGACTGCTGACTTGACGCTTGTGCAGAAGACCATCATTGACACCCTCCATAAGGAGGAAAAGTCTCAAAAGGCAATTGCAAAATAAGCTGGATGCTCACAGAGTGCAGTATCAAAGTATATTACAGTTTTTCTCAATTGCTTAAACACATTTCTTGAAATTATGCCTCTTATTTGCGAAACTCTAAACACAAATCCACAACTCCTAACTCATTTCCCCAAACTTCCTATATTGAGGTCAAAATGAAGCTCTCCACTCAAAACAATTCAATCTTGCTGAAAAACCAAACTTTGCTTTCAGACATGACACACAAATCCTCAAAAACAAACACACTAAAAAACAGTTTTACACACTGATGAGATAAATTCAAAACAATACTACAAAAACAATACAAATAAAAAACTTTTCACATGATGAACACAACAAATCTATTCCTTTGCTTTTTGTTTTATTCCTTAATTTAAGTGTTTTATTCCTTAATTTAATGTACTGTAGAGTACAGTACAAAACAGCAAACAACAACAAAATATAATTTTTCTGCCCAGCATCCTGTCTTTGGTCTGGGACAGGCCAAAGAACCTCTTCAGCATCACAGGCTAAATTAGCCCTGGCCAGGCAGCAGGGGTCAAATCCTCTTGCATGCCTGATCCAACCCTGGCACTCATCAACTAAAATATATGAGACTGCTTGTCTGCTTGCCCTTGCTCTTCCTCTGTCTCTTCCACGTTGTCGTTGTCATCCACCTTCTTCTCCTCCTCTTCCTCTTTCACCTCCTACTCTTCCTCTTCAAAATTACACATTACTGTATGTGGGATACTGATTGAAAAAGACTGGATAGGATTCACAGTTACACTTGTACTGTACTAGTGGTCTAAGAAAAAAAATAAAAATGCATTACAGTGTCATTGTGAAACAGCAAAGAAAAAGAAATATGGGCACAAAGGTAAAAATAAAAATTAGAAAGTCTACTGTCAGATTTTGTAACTCCTGCGTTGTCCTCTGTCTATATACAGTATGCTTTCCAATTGAAGGTTCAAGAGATGTACCTTTGAGCTATTTCAGAGAACTGCTTTATCATTGGTTGATATACATTATCTTCATTAGTGAAAGTCAAGATTCACTTGAATAATTCATGGCAAATTTACAAAAAGTCTAATAGAAATTTGTAGAATATATGATTGACAGTTTAGGACAACTAGATCAAAAATTTTGCATTTAGGTAATGACTTATACGATGAGCTAATGACTTGATGTTTTGAGGGGTCAAACTATTGCACAGAGAACTATATCATACATTTTGAGCAACATGACAATAGCAACTGATGATGTGGGAAACCGCAGACAAATGTATCTAATCAGTTGTATGAATGTACCAAAGCAATCACAACTTGATCAGAAGAATGAGAAGCTTTTTATGATGTGCACAAGAGACTAGATGATGTGGATGTTGAACAAGTAGTTTTGACAATTTCATTTCTGATCTGAGAAATGCACCAAAGTGACTGAGAAAAACTGTAAGCTGACTTTGGCTTCTTTTAGGTTCTGATTGGTGTGTGCTAAATTTTGACTCCTAGTGTTTCCACTTGGATTATTGTGTGCTACTTGAGCTCAAACTTCACAGATTGAGTGAACAATGTTGAATGCTTGTGCTTTCTAAATGACCACATGGTGTAAGCACTGAGAAATGTAGGGGTTTGTGTGTGAGGTTTTGCAGTAACAGTTCACCAAATATAACTCATGTGTCAAAGCAGGGAATAGTGTTTATTGTTTAGGGAAATGGGTGTGCTTTTTCAAAAATGGCGTTATAGTTTTGAAATTTTAGTTCAAAAGACTGGTTATAGTGTTTTAGCAATTGAGAAAAACTGTAACAGAGTGTTAAGAGGAAGGGAAAAATGTGGCTGGAAAAGGTGCACAAGTGACAAGGATGACCGTAGCCTTGAGAGGTTTGTCAAGCAAGGGAGGTTCAGAAATCTGGTGGAGCTTTATAAAGAGTGGACTGAGGCTGGTGTCAGTGCATCAAGAACCACCACATACAGATTTCTGCATGACAGCGGCTACAGCTGGAGAATTACATGCGTCAAGCCACTCCTGAACAAAAAAACAACGTTAGAAGCGTCTGTGCTGGGCTAAGGAGAAAATGTCCCAAGTCCTGTTTTCAGATGAAAGCAAATTTTGCATTTCATTTGGAAATCAAGGTCCCAGAGTCTGGAGGAAGACCGGAGAGGCACCAAAGTCAAGCTGCTTAAAGTCCAGTGTGAAGTTTCCACAGTCAGTGATGGTTTTGGGAGCATGTCATCTGCTGGTGTGGGTCCATTGTCTTTTATCAAGTCCACAGTCAATGCATCTGTCTACCAGGAAATTTTAGAGCACTTCATGCTTCCTGTTGCCGACAAGCTTTTTGGAGATGATGATTTTATTTTCCAGGAGGATTTGGCACCTGCCCACAAAGCCAAAACTACCAGTACTTGTACTTTTTACCAGTACTTTTTCCGTACTTGATTGGCCGGCAAACTCGCCTGACTTAAACCCCATTGAAAATCTGTGGGGTTTTGTCAAAAGGAAGATGAGGGAACAGAGACCCCGAAATGCAGACGAGCTGAAGGCCAATATCAAAGTAACTTGGGCTCCATAACACCTCAACTGTGTCAAAGGCTGATCGCCTCCATGCCACGCCGCCTTGATGCTGGAATTAGTACAAAAGGAGGCCCAACAAAGTACTGAGGACATAATACAGTACATTAACACACTTTTCAGAAGGCCAACGTGTTTAAGATCCTTTTATATTGGTCACATGAAATATTAAATACATTTTGTGAAATACTGGATTTTTTTTTTGTCTTTAATCCATAATCATCAAAATTGAAACAAATAAAGGCTTGAAATATTTCACTTTGTGTGTAGTGAACTAATATAACATACAAGTTTCACTATTTGAAACAAATTATTGAAATAAATGGACTTTCCCTCGATATTCTAATTTTTGTCACATACCTGTATGTAACACCCCTGTCATTCTGTCTATGTTGGTATGTTACATATGCCCTTATTTGGAGTTCCTGTCTCGTTAAGTGTATTCACATCACCGTTTGTGTCTGTTCATTCTTTCCTTGTCCGGCTTTGAAGTTACCTGTGTGTACGTGTGTTCCTGGCCTGCCTTCTACCTGTGAATTAACTGTCTTGTGGAAAAAATATTAAAAGAACTTTACTTCATTTCATCTTCGTGTTCGCTCTTCAATATGTGCACTGTGACAGAAAGCCAGACCAAAACAGTTATACGGTGATTTACCCTGCGTTTATTTTTCCCCAGTGTTTGTTTTTTCTGTTTGATCCTTGCGCCCATGACGCACTACCCGGACAGCTGCCTTTGCACATTCTATCGTGCTGGACTAAACACCGCCACCAAAGTACAGCTGTCCGGGGATGGTCCTCGGGAGAGCATCACTGATTATATTAAGTGGGTGCTGGTGTCCAGCAGAGCTTTGTTGACCACGAAGGATGACACCAGCCCCACTCAAGACCCAGTCAACCATCACCCCGACATGCGAAGCATGAGCCCGAGCCTAAGCCCACCGCGGACGGAGAGCCAGAGCCACGAGCGACAGAGCTGTCATCGCACGGAGCGACAGCAAGAAGAATCGCCCATCACGTCCGACCAGGTGCGAGAGCCGGCTACAGCGCCCGCGACAGTGGGAAGCCAACGTGGAACGAGAGGAGGCTATGGAAGGCCCCGTCCACTGCACCACCACTGAGGGTGAGCAAAACTGCATCTGGGACATTTAAAAATGGATTACAATACTGAACGATCTACCTGTTATGAATTACCTGCCTGGATAAAAATTTGACTTTCACAGAGGATATATATGCAGACATGCCTCTTCTACCACTATCTGATGAACTGACTGTCTGCCCTAAACTACCTGCCTGCCTGAGTTTCCTACCCACCCTCCCTCTTCTGCCCATTTCTGTCTGCCATGCTGTATCTGCCATGCTTCCTCCACCATGGCTCCTCCCTGCATCGGCTCCACCATGGGTTACCATCATGGCTGCGGCCTGGGTCTTACCTGGCTCCTCCTGCTCCGGATCCCTCCTGTCTCCTCCCTGGCTCCTTCCTCCGTCATCACCACCTTGGACTCTGTTTTCGTCGTCCTCCCGGGAGTCGGTCCTCTGCTGAAACCTCCTCCCATATGGACTTTGTGTTATCCAACCAGTATCCATCTCTATGTTTCCTTCCTCCTTGTCTTCCATCTATCTATGGAGCGGAGCCATCCGGGAGGGGGGAGTAATGTAACACCCCTGTCATTCTGTCTATGTTGGATTGTTCCATATGCCCTTATTTAGAGTTCCTGTCTCGTTAAATGTATTCACGTCACCTGTTTGTAATTTGATTAGTGTCTTTGTAAGTTTGTGTCTGTTCATTATTTCCTTGTCCGACTTTGAAGTTACCTGTGTGTTCCTGCTTTCTACCTGTGAATTACTTGTCTTGTGGAAAAATTATTAAAAGAACTTTACTTTATTTCAGCTTCGTGTTTGATCGTCAGTACGTGCACCGTGACGATATACTTGCGTTATATGAAGAGAGATGATTTTTTTTTTCTAAAACTCTTAGTTTGTGTTCATCTGATAAATTCTTGTGGCACTACTAGATATACCTGTTTGACCTGTGCCATTGCATTTTGCATCTTTCCCTCCTTTTAACCATAATTCTTAATGTCTGTCAGAAAAAAAGTACTTCTACTTTTTTAAATACTTGAGTACAGCATGGTGGGGGAAGCATTATGGCAAAATGGATGGTGCCAACTACATCCAAATTCTTAAGGAAAAACCTGCGTCCAACAAATAACAAAGTAATGGCTTAAAGATATGGAGGTGAATGTCCTTGAGTGGCACAGTCAGAGCCCTGACTTATATACGATAGACTTGTGGATGGACTGGAAGAAAGCAGTCCATTGCTGCTCACCATGGAATTTGAGTGAACTTGAGCAATTCCGTAAGGAAGATTGAGCAAATATTCTCCAAACCAGATGTGCATACAGACATATCCAAAAAATATGAATGGCTGTAATTAATATTAATGTAGCTCTACAAAGTATTATCTCAGAGGACTGATGACTGTTGCCACATTATTTAAAATCAATCCATGGAGTATCTCTGTTGGGATCTCTTCATGGCGATGAGTATGCATTCTGCGTTTGATAGGCCTGGGGTTTATCTGCTGTAACGTACCAGTATTAGTGAGAACTAACCTAAGCTACTTAGCTGATAACAAAAGCATGATGTACTCAAGTGCTGAAAAAGGACTGATGACAATTCGAATAAATGTAACCCGGTGAAAAGCTTTGTCTTCTTGAAAAAACAAACTAATAAAATCTGAAGATGGCACAACCAAACCAAGTCAATGGTCTTGAGAATAAAGTGTTGTGTCCACTGGCTTGGAGTGAGCTTAGCTGAGGGGGCATTTCAATTCACCCCTAGGGATGCCACACTTGCACATTGTGGATTTGTGAAAGTTTAAAGGCCTTTTCACATGGAGCGTGAAAAAGTAAATCGAATATAGCACACAATGACGCGCTGAAATAAAACAACATATTCCCAGGGAAGCTTTCACATAGCCCGCAAACATTCGCGCCCCAAAAAAGCAAATGTTTTTTTAAACAACCAGTCCGACAAATCTTTTATGTTTCGCAAAGCGAAAACACAGCCGTTTAATAAGTTTAATATTTGAGCTTTACATCACGTGCCCAGAGCAGCTGCTGCTGCACAAAAGGACGAGAGTGGTGACGCTGTTTCGAAAACCAGTGTAAACAAACACAGAAGAGGAGTATTCCTAGAGAGAAGAGAATGCACTCTTGTAATCATTGCATCTGTTTTTAATATAATTTATATTAATTCTCCACTGAATTATGTGATCTGGAGGAGAACACTGTCCGTTTTCTATAACGTGCACGAGTGTTATGTGAGTCAGAACGCGTTCACTCTCTAGATCTTTTGTATTTAAAAAAATGATTTAAACATTTTTCTGTCAAGCCCAAAATTATTCACACCCCTGGCAAATTCTGACTTAAAGTTTATTCAACCAGCAAGTTTTTTTTTGACCGGAAATGACACAGGCTTCTCCCAAAAGATAATAAGACGATGTACAAGAAGCATCATTGTGGAAAAAAATATTTCTCAGCTTTTATTTACATTTGAACAAAAAGTGGCGTGTCCAAAATTATTCATACCCTTCTCAATAATCAATATAAGCTTTTATTGGCTATTACAGCAATCAAACGCTTCCTATAATTGCTGACCAGCTTTTTGCATGTCTCCACTGGTATTTTTGCCCATTCATCTTTAGTGATGCGCTCCAACTCTTTCAGGTTGGAGGGTCTCCTTGCCATCACCCTGATCTTTAGCTCCCTCCACAGATTCTCAATTGGATTTAGGTCAGGACTCTGGCTGGGCCACTTCAAAACGTTAATGTTTTTGTCTGCTAACCATTGCTTCACCACTTTTGCTGTGTGTTTTGGGTCGTTGTCGTGCTGAAATGTCCACTGGTGCCCAAGGCCAAGTTTTGTCTGCAGACTGCCTGATGTTGTTGTGGAGAATTTTTGATGTATTGCTTCTTTTTCATGATGTTGTTTACTGTGATTAGGTTCCCTGGTCCACCGGCTGAAAAACACCCCTAAAACATTAGGTTCCCACCACCATGTTTGACAGTGGGGATGGTGTTGAAGGCTTCGCCTTTTTTACGCCAAATGAAGGCTACATCATTGTGGCCAAACAATTCAATTTTTGTTTCACCTGTTTTGTTGATTAAAACAGCTGTTCCCAATGAATCAGGGTAGTTAGGATGCTTTAGAACAGCTTGGACTATTTGGAATGGTATAGAACTTTGGATTTTCCCATAGACTGTGACAGTTTGCAAGTATGAATAATTTTGGACATGCCACTTTTTGTTCGAATGTAAATAAAAGCTGAGAAATATTTTTTTTTCCACAAATGATGCCTCTTGTACATCGTCTTGTTATCTTTTGGGAGAAGCCTGTGTCATTTCCGGTCAAAAAAAATCTTGCTTGGTTACAGTTTTTCTCAATTGCTTAAACACATTTCTTGGAATTATGCCTCTTATTTGCGAAACTCTAAACACAAATCCACAACTCCTAACTCAATTCCCCAAACTTCCTATATTGAGGTCAAAATGAAGCTCTCTACTCAAAACAACTCAATCTTGCTGAAAAACCAAACTTTGCTCTCAGACATGACACACAAATCCTCAAAAACACACTCACAAAAACACAGTTTTACACACTGATAAGATAAATTCAAAACAATACTACGAAAACAATACAAATAAAAAACTTTTCACATAATTAACACAACAAATGTATGCATTTGCAAGTGTTTTATTCCTTAATTTAATGTACTGTAGAGTACAGTACAAAACAGCAAACAACAACAAAAATAGTTATTTTTCCCAGCATCCTGTCTTTGGTCTGGGACAGGCCAAAGAACCTCTTCAGCATCACAGGCTAAATTGTTTGCTTGTTTTCTTGCCCTTTCTCTTCCTCTGTCTCTTCCACATTGTCATCGTCGTCCTCCTTCTTCTTCTCCTCTTCTTCTTTCACCTCCTACTCTTCCTCTTCAAAATTACACATTACTGTATGTGGGATATTGATTGAAAAAGACTGGATAGGAATCACAGTGACACTTGTACTAGTGGTCTGACAAAAAATAAATAAATAAATAAAATAAAAACTAATTACAACATCATTGTGAAATAGAAAAGAAAAATAAACATGGGCACAAAGGTGAAAATAAAACTTAGAAAGTCCACTGTCAGAATTTGAAACTCCTGTGTTGTCCTCTGTCTATATATGCTTTCTAATTGAAGGTTCATGAGATGTACCTTTGAGCTATTTCAGAGAACTGCTTTGCTAGCATTGGTTGATCTATATTATCTTCATTAGTGGAAGTCAAGATTCACTTGAATAATTCATGGCAAATTTACAAAAAGTCTAATAGAAATGTGTAGAATATATGATTGACAGTTTATGACAACTAGATCAAAAATTTTGCATTTAGGTAATGACTTATATGATGACCGATGAGCTAATGTCTTGTTTTGAGGGGTAAGACTATTGCACAGGGAACTATATAATACATTTTGAGCAACATGACAGTAGCAACTGATAATGTAGGAAAATGCAGACAAATGTATAAAATCAGTTGTATGAATGTACCAAAGCAATCGCAACTTGATCAGAAGAATGAGAAGCTTTTTATGATGTGCACAAGAGACTAGATGATGTTGATGTTGAACAAGTAGTTTTGACAATTTCATTTCCGATCTGAGAAATGCACCAAAGTGACTGAGAAAAACTGTAAGCTGACTTTGGCCCTTTTATCTCCATCAAAGATTCTGATTGGTGTGTGCTAAATTTTGACTCCTAGTGTTTCCACTTGGGTAATTGTGTGCTAACTGAGCTCAAACTTCACAGACTTGAGTGAACAATATTGAATGCTTGTGCTTTCCACATGGTGTAAGCACTGAGAAATGAAGGAATTTGTGTGTAGAGTTTTGCAGTAACAGTTCACCAAATATAACTCATGTGTCAAAGCTAGGAATAGTGTTTATAGTTTAGGGAAATGGGTGTGCTTTTTCAAAAATGGCGTTATAGTTTTGAAATTTTAGTTCAAAAGACTGGTTGTAGTGTTTTAGCAATTGAGAAAAACTCTAATAAAAGTAATAAAAGTTTATAATAATAAGCAGTGTGGCATTATTAAACATACAACGAGTGCATGTCTGCCTATTATAGAATTAAAATCAACTGCAGATCACAATCAGAAGTTATTACAAGCACTCAATGGATGATGTTAAATCCATATACAAGATACACATCTGAGGTAAAATGCATTGTAGTTCGCGCTTGGTGTGAAAGTACCATTCGTCAGCGATTCGCCTCGCGTTTTCTACAAAAGTTGAAAAATACAAATCTACAGATTGTGCTTAAGTTTCTGTCAGATTATATATTATATACAGTGCTGCTTGAAAGTTTGTGAACCCTTTAGAATTTTCTATATTTCTGCATAAATATGACCCAAAACATCATCAGATTTTCATATGAGTCCTGAAAATAGACAAAGAGAACCCAATCAAACAAGTGAGAGAAAAATATTTCTTGGTCATTCATTTATTGAGAAAAAAATGATTCAGTGTTACATATCTGTGCATTGCAAAAGTATAAGAATCTTTGCTTTCAGTATCTGGTGTGACCCCGTTTTGCTGCAGTACATGAAGGTAAAGTTTCTTGTAAATGCTGATCAGTCCTGCACAATAACATGCAGGAGTTCTAGCCCATTCCTTAGTGCAGAACCACTTAAACTCTGTGATATTGGTGGGTTTCCTCCTATGAACTGCTTGCTTAGGTCCTTCCACAACATTTTAATTGGATTAAGGTCTGGACTTTGACTCAACTATTCCAAAACATTAACTTCGGTAGAATGACTTGTGTGCTTGGGGTTGTTGTCTTGCTGCATGATCCGCGTTCTCTCGAGACTGTTCTTAAACAGATGTCCTGATGTTTTCCTTTATAATTTGCTGATATAATTCAGAATTCATTGTTCCATCAATGATGGCAGGCTGTCCTGGCCAAGATGCAGCAAAACAGGCCCAAGCCATGATACTACCACCACCATATTTCAGATGGGATAAGATTCTTAAGGTAAAATGCAGTGTGTTCTTTTCTCTGAACATAATAGCTTCTCATTTAAACCAATACATTTTGGTTTCATCCATCCATTATACCATTCTCCAATAGTCTGGCTTGTCTACATGATCTTTAGCAAGCAATTTTCTTTTTTAAGAACAGTGGCTTTCTTCTTGCAATTCTGCCATGCACACAATTGGTTGCTCAGTGTTCTCCTGATGGTGGGCTCATGAACATAAACATTAGCCAATGTGAGACAGGCCTTTAGTTGTATAGAAGTTACCCTGGGAACTTTTGCAACCTCACAGTCTATTACACGTTCTGCTTTGGAGTGATCTTTGTTGGTCGACCACTTCTCGGGAAGGTAACAGTGGTCTTGAATTTCCTCCATTTGTACACAATCTGTCTGACTGTGGATTTGTGTCCAAACTCTTTAGAGATGGTTTTGTAACCTAGCCAGATGAGCAACATCAACTCTTTTTCCGAGGTCCTCAGTAAACTCCTTTGTTCATGCCATGATTCACTTCCACAAACATGATCAGACTTTGATAGATTCCTGTTCTTTGACTAAAACAGGTCATGTACTGACATTTGATAGTCATTGCACTGACTGAAAACACATCTCACAATTCGATAGACTCCAATTTCACCTTTAAATTAACTGCTAATCCAATATATTCACATACTTTTGCAACGCACAGATATATAACACTGGATCATTTTTCTCAATAAATAAATGACAAAGAAAATATTTTTCTCTCAATTGTTTTATTGGGTTCTCTTTGTCTACTTTTAGGATTTATATGAAAATCTGAGGATGTTTTGGGTCATATTTATGCAGAAATATAGAAAATTCTAAAGGGTTCACAAACTTTTGAAGCAGCACTGTATATTCTGCATATATTATATTGTTTAAATATTATTATATTTATTCAAAAATCAAATCCAGTTTGGACACTTTCATTGTGATTATACTGCCTTAAAAATAAAGGTGCTTCACAATGCCATAGGAGAACTTGACTAGAGGAGCTGCATTCAACTGCATTCAATCATCTAGATGAAGGAGCTGGCTACGAGTTAGATCTGATGAGCAGTACTAGACATTGAAAAAGAGTTGAAGGCTATATCATGCTCTCATTGTCTTTGCCCTTGGGATTGGCCATCTTCTCCATAACAAAAGAGTGAAACTACACTTTGTGGAACCTGGTGAAGGGAAGATGCTGCGTGCTTCTGCAGATACGTGTTCCAAATTACCAGAGATGTTAATAATGTCCATAATCACCTCAGACCCTCAAAATCTTGTGAGAGTTGTTTTCACATTATGGACTGCCAGAAAAGATGTTCAAGGATAATGATGCTTTGTTTGAGTCTCAGGCAAAAAATGCACAAAAACATATATACTTTCCACCCATACATCTTTCCAATAATAGACTGGCAGAACATGTGATGAAAACCATGAAACATTCACTGAAGACATCTAAAAGGTTGAAGGCTACTTTAACAAATATTAACCATCTTCTTACTCCATCACCGGAATGCATTTTTCAGTATTTACTGTCACACTGATATTTTAAGATAAATCAAGAAGGTTGTTATAGTATACCTCTGGAGGGTGTTTGAAAGAACAGAGTGGTGCTAAGGGGGAGACATTTGTTTCATCTAAAGAGAAAGAGGCCCAATTGTTGGGACAAAATGGACTGCAAGAAATCACTGAATTCTCTGACCAGCCAAGGGGAGGATTGTGCCCTGCAAGTTGAGGATGTCCCAACACAATAGGCTTAAAAAAGTGACTTCATAAGTAACTACTAAATTTTCATGTCATTTCCAGAAAGAAGAATGCGGTGACCAGACATTTATCCAGCGGTGTGACCCTCAGCAGTAGTCTCCTTCCTATTGGCGAGTGTAGAGTAGAGCTGTAGTAATTGGAATTTTGCCTCTTCTTAGGGAGCCGGATCATTTGGCTCAGCTCAGCAATAAGAACTGGCACTTTCGGCTTCCAAACTGGCTTTTAACAATGGCTGCAGCTTTCTTTATATGTTTATATGTTATATGTGTAAATTTTGCACTAATATCGTGTTTATTTCTTCAGTGGTTGTTGCCATTTCCTGGCTTTGCCTGTTATTGAATTTGTAGAATTGAACTCTCAAATCGCCTAGCCTCACTCTTTGACTATATCTGTTATAGATTGCTTTCTGGTTATTGATATTTGTCTTGCTCTCTGCTCTACCCCTAATGTTCTCTGGTAAGGTGTTGTGCTGATCATCTGTTGGCACTGTCCTAGACTATACTTTATTAATTTCTTCTTGTTTTTCTTTCTTTCTTTATTTTTTCATTAAAACTGACTGGCACAAATAGTAGTTACGAAGTGTAGAGTACTGAGTACAGTAGATGTCATGACAGATGGACCTGGTTATCCTGTGGTGAACGTTGCGACAGCACTGCTCTGACACCAACAATAGATGCGTCAGCCTCCGCCATGAATTGTCTAGTGGTGTCAGGAGTAATAAGAACAGGGGCGGAAGTAAATAATTCCTTTAGACGATCAAAAGCTTCTTGAGCGGTCAAAGACTAAGCAAAACGGGACTGGGTCGAGGTGAGGGAGGATTACGGATACAGCGCCAATAAAAATGTGCAAACCCTAAAACCCTTTGGAGAGCCGTGCGGGTATCAGGGATAGGCCAATCAATAACTGCGTGCACCTTGGCCGTATCCATACTGATGCCTTCGGCAGACACGACAGAACCCAAGAAGGTTACAGAACTGGTATGAAAACGCACTTTTTGGCTTTAACGAAAAGACAATTCTCTAACAGATGTTGCAGTACCCGACGCACATGCTGGACATGATCTTGGAGGGAGGACAAAAAAATAAGAATGTTGCTTAGGTAAACAAAAACGAAAATATTAAGCATGTCCGTAAAGATATCGTTCACAAGCGCTTGAAAGACAGCTGGCGCATTGACAAGCCCGAATGGAAGGACCCGGTATTCAAAGTGACCTAAGGGGGTATTGAAGGCCGTCTTCCACTCGTCTCCTTCCTTGATGCACACAAAGTGGTACGCATTGCGGAGGTCTAATTTAGTGAAAATCTTTGCTCCCTGCAAAACTTCGAAAGTTGATGACATAAGTGACAACGGGTACTGGTTCTTGACAGTTATGTTGTTCAAGACACAATATTCTATGCAGGGATGGAAAGAACCATCCTTCTCTTTTACTGGACACCTTGTGGCGAAATGCCCCTTAGCGCCACAAATACATACAAAGGCTCGACATTCTGTAGGCTGTCCAGAATAACAGGGAGGGTTGTTAATTGGTGGTTCCGGGTGGTAACGAAATGGAGGCATAGCGGACATTCCTCCTGATGCTGCCCCGGCATAGCACCTTGGAGCTTGACTGTGGAGCGAATGGGAGTCTCCTTCGCTGGGTCCATGGTTTGGCCAGATTATTCTGTCATGACAGATGGACCCAGAGGCAAAGGCAAGTCAAAACAGAGGTTTTTATTGTCCTTCAAAAAAAACAACTAAGGCAGTCTACAGTCCACAGCTGTATAGGTTGCACAGATCTGGATAAAACTTGACTTGCATGGAACAATGTTATAAAATATGTCTATTTTTAAAGCACAGAGTAACGTTTGCAATGATATATGTTACGTTTAACAATCATAAAATAATAATAAGCTATTCATTGTAGAAGGAACATGGTGAAATTAAAATCTCACCTTGGAAAAAAAAAAAAAACTTTGTTGATGTCTTCTGAATGGAAAGACGCAAACATTTCAAATGTCCCACTATTAAAGAGAACACTAATACACATGTGGAGCAAAAATGATGGCTTGGGGTTCCTGTGTATGCAAGTTATTTAAGGTGTTTCAACTGTACACATGTCTCAAATGTACACCTGTGTCTACCTACATTTGGAAAAATATGTAAAATAAGCCATGAAAAGTAAAAAATAAATATACACCATAATTCCCATAAATACATTTCTGCATTTAGAAAGCTGAACGTTGTTACTGAAAGTGCCTGAATACTAAAATACTTAAACTGATTTCTTTACGATTGGTTTGAAATTATTAGTTATATTATTTGGACAAAAGTGTCTGAAATAAATACAACACTGTTTTTATTTTATTTGTATTACAGTAAAGGAATAAACATATTGTAGGTAAAAGTTTAACATTTTTAATTTGATTTACACGATTGCATTTAAGATCTTCTTCTGTTGAAAACAATAAAAAGGTTAAATAAAAACCTTTGAAATACTGCTGAATATGAAATGAATGCTGCAATAAACTGTGTATTTTAATGAACTAAAATTTTAAACTAAAAATGTTTGAGTGTTTTTTTTTTTTTTTTTTTTTTTTTTTACACTAAATTAAATGTTTTGATGACAAGCTACCATATGATTTAATTCCATTTGTGTATTTATGCAATGACTAATTCCAATCTGTGAACATTTCAACAAAAAAACATTTAGGTCTGAAACTTATAAAACCTCTGTAGGTCGATTAGTATATCACAATGCTAACATTTTGTCAACAACTTATGGGCAGTTCTGAACTTGTCTGATATAAAATATAGGATACCCAGGACTTTATTTGTATATAATGTGAAAATACCACATTCACAAAGTACTATGCCCAATGTATTTTTTGGTTTCTCTTTGAATTTCGACCCTTCTTTTTATTATTATTTTATTATAAATGTATTGTTTATTCCTTGCTAAATTTTACATTTATGTAAATTTACAAAGAAAACTTACTTTTTTATTTTCAGGAAAGATTTTGATATGTATGTGAACTCTTTAAGAAACTAATAATTCCATTGCATGTAAGAATCTTTCATGGTGTAAATCCTAATATAATATGCTTTGGATTAATGTATGTAACCAAATGTCTTTTTGTTAATTTTTATTTTTATTTTTGTAGTTGTAATTGTTGTTGTTTATTGCATTATAATAATAAAAAAGCACCATGCCCTTAACTTTAAAACGAATTGTAAAATATTCGCTTTTAATTTAATTTTACTTTTCTCATCATTTCAATGAATCTCCTCCAAAAGAAAAGCTTTAAAAACATTAATTCTTACAGAAAAAAAATCGAAATATGTTTTTATATTTAGCTATATATTTTTGTACTTACTTGTCTTTTAGATATATTTATTACTGTGTTCCCCACTTATTCAGATTCCTGTTTTGTTCTAATGTTACGTGTATCCTTATGACATTATTAATAATTATACAAAAAAAAAAAAAGTATCCGCACCCATGATCCACCGCGGCGCTGGTCACATGACCCTGACATTAAAGCGGAAATGACAGTTAGCGCTTCACAGTCTCACGGCAGATAAAAGGTAGAGATCAAAACATTTTTGTGTGTTATTATAAACAGAAAGCCGGTTAAATCACATATATGTCTGTCCGCTTTTATTAAGCGCTCTTCTTGACGATTTCAACTATACTGCGACTTTTGATCGTAAAAAGATGTGCAGCTAACGTTAGTCAAACAGCGTCACTGTCTCACCCATCATGAGAAATCAAACTTAACATTAGCAATGATTATAAACCTTTAATAACTGCAGAAATCATCTTCTGCTGAGTGTTTCTGGTGTCTAAATCCGAGGCGAATATAAATGTGATGTTATGATCAGCTGACCCTTCTGTATAGCGTACGTTTTAACACTTAGATTATTGCTGTTTGTTTGTGTCTGCTCATCAAAACCAGTTACTGACCTTTGAAGCTGTCAGACTGGGATATTCGCATATTTCCTGATGACACATTTTTATGAAGCGTATATTATGGCTTGCTCAGCATTCTTTCAGAGTTTGTGTAAAATCTTCCTGATTTGAACTGTATTGTGTGTCTGTGCTATTTCTGATCACTGAAGATCTCAGTGCACACACATGTGTGTGGTTTGTTGTCTGCTGGTTGTAATATACAGTGGCTGAGTAAATCTGAATGTTATTGAAGTTGATGGTGTATATGTGTGTTTGTTTCAGGGCTGTGATGTGATGTGATGTGATGATGGCAGCTGCCAGTGTGTCTCAGTCTGCCAACGTCCAGGCCACAGAGAAATCACAGTTGACCTTGAAAGGTAAGAAAACCTGTCTTTTCTCATCCAGTCCCATCAAACATCAGCGCTGTGTACTGTGATTGATTTATCAGGAATTGGTGAGAGAAAAAGCTGAAATGACGCATCAGCTTGCAGCATCAGTCCTGTGTTTTTGCACTGTGCTGTGTGTCCTCTAGAGGGGGATGTGTGCTGAATAATAACTTTAGAACTGCGAGCTGCTAGATCAGCTGGTGTTCATGTCCGGACACATTCGCTCACATTTCCTGTTTGACAGAATATTCTCTACAGGAATCCAAATCATATGTTTTTCCTGGCGTCTTGATTCTTTGATCTTGGCTTATTTAATTTTTGTTATAATGTAAATGCTATCCACACTAGCAGTAAGATGTCTTTCTGTATACTAAAACTATTCATGAAAGTTTTCTGCTTTTGAAAATAAGTCATTTCATGAAAGAAGCAGTTTGTGCTGTATATATTTTTGTAATGTTATCAGGGCCGGCCCTACTACAGTGCCTTGCAAAAGTATTCATACCCCTTCATTTTTTTTCACATTTTGTTTTGTTGCAGCATTATGATAAACTGCTTTAAATTAGTTTTTCCCCACATCAATTTACACTCCATACACCATAATAATGACAAAGCAAACACCAGATTTGCAGATTTTACAAATGTATTAAAAATAAAACACTGAAATAAGTACATTGCATAAGTATTCACACCCTTAACTCAGTCCATAGTTGAAGCACCTTTACAACCTCAAGTCTTTTTGGGTCTGATGTGACAAGCTTTGCACATCTGCATTTGGCAATGATCTGCCATTCTTTGCCTCACCTCTGTCAGCTTGGATGGGGGCTGGCAGACATTTTCTAGAGTCCTAGTTGTTCCAGTTGTCTTCCATTATGGAGAATGCTTCTGTCAACCTTCAATGCAGCAGATTTGTTTCTGAACTCTTCCCTAGATCATCGCCTTAACGCAAGTCTGTCACTGCCACAGTTTAACTCCACTCAAAGTGTAGTAACATCTAGAAAAAGGGTATGAATATTTATGCAAGGGGATCTTTTCAGTTTTTTATTTTTTTAAAATTTGCACAAATGTTAAAAACCTATTTTTTGCTTTGCCATTATGGAGTAGGGAGTGTAGATTGATGTGGGAAAAAAAGTCATTTAAAGTAGTTAAATTAAAGTAGTTAAAGTAGGCAGCAACATAAAATGTGAAAAAAATGAAGAGGTATGAATAATTTCGCAAGGCACTGTACATAAGCCACGTAAGTGGGTGCATAAGGCCCATGCCAGGGGTTCATACAGTAAAGCCGTGTCACTCACTTTGAAAATAACAAAAAAAAAGCGTGACTTGTGAGTGCACATTTTTACTGTGTGATGTAGCCTAGTAGAATGCAGTTAGAATGCCTAAAAAATTCAATATATGGGGCATAAATACTCCTGTAAAAGTTGTTGTCTTATATTTCTACATTATCCCCCGGTTTCACAGACCAGGCTTAAGCCTAGTCCCAGACTAAAATGTAAATCTGTGCTTTTTAAACTGAAAGAAACTTGCACTGACTGATCTTAAAATATATCAGTGCCATTGTTTTGTCTCAAGATGCACACCAGTAATATTTTATCATGGGCATGTTTAGAAAAATGACTTAAATATCCTAATTGAACTATGACCTAATCCTGGTTTAGTCTAAGCCCTGTCTGTGAAACCAGGCCTATATGTTTAATTTGAGACACTGCAGGCAAAAACACTTTTTTTATGTACCTGTCAAGCTTGAGATTTTGGGCTTTTTGGTTTTTCCTAAAGCATTTTTTTCAGACTAGTGGTAAGAAAACACCCCAAAAACACTGTTAAGTGTTTCTTTTTTGGCACTTTATCTATTTGTGTCAATAGATTCCAATTACAATACATATTTTTAAAGGCCGTTTTCTCAAAATGAGTTTTTTCTCCTAGACTGAGCCATAAATCTCCACTTCAGCAGCACTTACACACGCCAAACTTTACATTTTTATTCCTGTCTATATTCTGAAGGTTTTTACAGAGGGATTTGTTCATATATAATTTGCTTGATTGTATACAACATTTTATTCCCCCAAAATTGTAAAAATAAATAAATATATATATATATAATATATCTATCTATCTATATATATATATATATATATATAGTTTTCTGTCTGTTCTAAGTATTTTCTGAATTATGGAGTGACAAAATGAGACCTAAAATTCTCTCTGTAAAAACATTTGACTCTAATATGACTTTATCCAGTTTTTTTTATTTTTGTACTAGAAATGTATGCAAATTAGCGCATATTTCATTAAATAATGGCTCATTTGCATATTTAAACCTACAATTTTAGAAAACTTGTAATACAAAAAATGTGTACAATTATTAAGTAATCAATCAACTGAGTAAGGTCATAACTATTCATATATTTTTTTACCCTATTCACGTGCAGTGTCTCCCCCTTTTTTTTTTAACCTGGATATCAGGACGATTGTGAATGTGATATTGGTTTTATACAGTTTAATAAACTAATAAATTTAATAAATAAGTTAATATTGGGAGTTGTTTTTGCTCTGTTTCACCAAAATAGTTCCAAGCAAATCCACAATGGACCTATTGTTTGCCTCTGATCTGCATAGTTTAGTTTCTGAATTTTCGAACAGATCAACTATTTAATGATCCATTCATAAAGACAGTCAGACTTAATTAGTCCATAAATTAATCAGCTTTTGGAGCCAAGTATTTGTTTTTAATTTTTAAAAAGACATTTTTACATTTCATGATTTAAAATATTATCTCATAGCTGTATTTATGAATTTGCGATTGCAGTGTAAATGCTGCAGTACAAAAATGGATTTTGCTAATACTGATTCAGTTTGATTGGAAACAGCTTATAGTGTAGAGTTTTACATAAACAATGATGCATACATCTAATAAGGTTAGAAGAAATGCCCTTATGAAGGTAAAAATGCCCCTGCAAATCAATTTAAGGTTTCAGATTTTGCCACCGCATGGAATTTTAAATATAAAAAGCCTTTTCAGCTGTCCACGGCAGGCCTAAACCAACCAAGGTACCAGCACAAAAGCAAAAGCTTGAGATTCAGCATTTTTTTTTTTTTTTTTTGCCAGTTTGCACACCATTAGGAGGTAGTGCTATCGGTCTGGTGCAGAAAACAGGAAAAACACAAAAGAATAGGATGAAAGAAAGAAGCAAGATAGAAGTTAGGCAGTTGAATTATGTCAGTAAATCACTTTCACATTAAATGTACCTGCCCAACTCAATCCGAACGGCTGAGTTCTTAGCTATCTTCAAGAATCGGCTAAAAACACATCTTTCATCTTTATTTGACCCTCTAACTCTAGCACCCTCTATTCTAATTATATTCTAAAAAAAGAGACTTATTCTCTATTCATTTACTTACTGCTTGTTTTCTTGTTTTCTTGTTGTATTCTATCTATCTATGTTTAAGCCTCTAACACTAGCTTGCTTTTTCTTTTTTCTTTTATCTTTTTTCCTTTTATTTATTATATAATAAAAAAAACTTAATACGTGTACTGCAATGAGACTTGTCATAGCACTTGCATGTTATTGCTATTTTGTTGTTTTTGATTGCTTCCATTTGACCACTTTTGTAAGTCACTTTGGATAAAAACGTCTGCTAAATGTAAATGTCAGTATACATTTGTTGAAATGGCGGCTGCTGCATCATATATTGTCAGTGTAATTTAGCATTTGACAAACATTTCACTATGATTCAAAGATGCTGTGCCAATTAATAATCATGTGAACCATCAATAATTGTAAAATACCTTCTTATCTGAATTGTTTCTATTTTAAAACGTGCATTAGCTTCTTTTCCATCAACTGGTTAAAAGTTATAAAAGTTTATAAAATTATGCTTATTTTACATTTACATAGTTTTGCATTGGTCTGAACAAAAATGGTAGATGGGCTGAATGAAGATGCAAATTCACACTCTGATAGTAGGTGGCTCTTATAAAGCTGATATATATAAATACTACTAATAATACTACTACTCAAATGATTAAAACTTACCTTTTAAGGAATAACCACACAATGTTTCTTCCATGTTTTAATTCAAAATAAAATAAAATAAAGTGTGTTTAATTTTCAGTAATTAAAAGATAAATGAAATGATTGTTTTAGGCTTTCATTTGATAACCAGAAAATGCAAATAAACAATACAGATTTAATGAAAGGGAAAAAAATTCCAAAGGCTATTTTAAGAATAAATTGTAATAAATAAAGTTGTTTTTTATGCATTCAAATAATTAGACATGCTAAAACAAAGATTTTGGTAACAATAAAACATATGGTGGAAAAAAAAAAACATTCCAGAGCCCTAAACATGTCATTTTTGTTATACTTTTAATACATTGAAATTGTATAAATTTGATGATTTAAATTAATTAAACATTGCTTTTTTTTTTTTTACATAATATGTAATTTAGCCATTAAAAATGTAGTAAAGAAAAATTAAAACAGAAAAAAAATGAAATCCAGATAAAACAGACTTTATAGGGCCCTAAAGAGCTAGCGGCGACAAAAGCAGTGTCTGGACCAAAAAGCTGCACTTAAAAAAAAAACCTCAGACTACAGCCGACTACAAACTAACTTGTGCGGTCTTTATGAGCAGCTATCAATAGTCAATAGCAATAGTATATATCCCAGTTACCCCTAATATATGTTGCAGTGCTGCACAACTTAACATCCTCTTGGCACCCATTTAGATTGTTTTATTTGCTGTGGTGTTTATCAGACACTAAACACTTCAAGTTGCTATAGATTTTAACATAAAACAATATTTTTACATTTTAATCTGGACTAAAACATGCCAGCCTAGAAAAGATATCTTGAGTTGATAGTGTTTAAAAAAATTATGATTCTTTATTGTTCATTTGCACAATTTTTGTAACATTTATTACTTTATACTAGGGCTGTGCAATTAATTAAAATTCAGTTTCGATTTCGGCATCAAACGATTATGAAAATTTGCGCTGTTCTGTGTTTGTGTTCAGAGACGGAACAGAACACAGACAAGTAGAGTGAACGTTTAGCTTAAGATACGTACCTGAACGGTCAAATACATGCAAATATATGTCAAAATGCGTTTGGTGATTACTTGTGTTAAACTGTTTCATTTGTATCTTTTTTTTCTATTGTATTGCTATCTTTAAATTAATCATTCATATAAATTGCAATATTGACCAAAATAATTGTGATTATGATTTTTGCCATAATCGAGCAGCCCTACTTTATACATTTATATTAAGTAGACACATTTCTTTAAAAGTAGATTCTTTAAAATCTTATGTTATTTTGCTTCAGAAATAATAATATATCTATCTTTGAAGATAAATATACTATAACACTTTAAAATAAGGTGAAACAGCAACCCATTTAGAAAATTAGCTTTAAAGTCCTCTAAACGCTTGGGATGCTCTTACTGTTACTTTTTGTTGATTTTGATTGTAAATATTAGATGGAATGTAGAACTCTGTAATGGTTTGTTTTACAGTAACTTAGAACTTAACCAAAAATGTAATGTGTGATTTTGTACTTCTGTTTTATCTATTCAAGTTTTTTCCCCTGTTCTGCTCATTTGTCAGTGTTGTCTGCTAAGCCTCAGTCTCCTAAACTCCCCAATCGTCACTCGCGCTTGAGTTCATTTGTGGAAGTGACCGCTGATGGCCTGACCAGTGAAACGAAGAAAACAGGCAAACGCACTGGACACCTAGAGCTGCAGTGGAATGAAGACCTCACTCTGTAAGGCATTGTGTGATTGAGATTATATATTGATTACTTATTTCATTTCAATTGAGCTAAAACTACAGGCTGCCATCAGTAACCAATACCCAAGTGAAAAAGTGTCCGTTCTAGGGGACTTGATTAAATGACTGCATTTGTCCACATACTGTATGGGGTTCAGTTTCCTTTTTCCACATTTGTATTGTTTTTTCATACAGGAACGTGACTCCTCAGAGTCGTTTGGATCTAAAGTTGTGGAGTTGTCACACATTGAGGAAGGAACTTCTGGGCAGTGCCACCATTGACTTACTGGATACTCTACGAACACATGATGGCAAGAGTAAGTTAATCGCAATCAGACCTAACTCTATTAGAATGGCAATTTATGATAAGCAGGACTGAGGATACAGTTTACATTATTCAAGCCTGCTTGTTTCAGTTGAGAATACTGCCTCAACAGCACTGTTTATTCATATCACACGTAAGCTAAGCTTTTAGGAACTGGGTGTACACTACAGTCTCTGGGCACCAAATATTTCAGATGATTCACTGTTTGGCCATCAGAGATTCAGGTATGGAGATAAATGTTAGCATTATGATTTTTGGGTAGTATTACCGCACACTGTATATGAGCTTCATTTGTTGTTTAAAAACAAGGCTTTGAGGGATGAGCTGAGCCTTTACAATGACATGCACTGTACAAATATCTTAGGAAAAAGTCTCTGATTGAAAACATGTGACCTCCTGTAATTAATACTTTTGCATTGCTGGGTCTTTTGACAAGGGCTGTACAAACTTACCACATGTTCCTTTCAGCTCAGTGCGGCGTTTTTCCTGAAAGGTTTTGAGGTTTGACTTTCAGCAGCGTCACTCCACAATGTTAGTCCTAGTTTTTTTTTAGTCAAGTTGGTAAAGATGTTTCTGAGTCAGCTGTCTCCTTCACATTGTTTAAAGAATGTTTTGATTTTTTACAAGGCAGGATATGTCTTTTCGGAAATGTCCTTTTTTGTTCCACGAAGGAAATTTGTACAGGTTTGGGATGACATGAGTGTAAACTACGACAGATTTGTCTTAAGAAGATAAAGACGTAGTGTTTTCATGTTTGCTGTTCTTATGTAAGTTTTCAGCAGCAGTTATTATGTCAGCATTAGGCCTGTCATGATTATAAAATGACCATCTGATCGCAGTTATTTCATCTAACTGCGGTCAGTTCAAACAACCACGCTCCTTTAGCAACCCCAAAAAAGGCAGCACATTGATATAGGCCCTGTACACACTAAGTTCCAGGAGTGACAACAGCATTTAAATGCAGGAGTGAAATCCCCTAAAAGTCTCGAAACTGCAATGAGTGACAGCTTGGAAACCATAGCAACGTTTGGCCGTTTCATGCGTTTAGTATCTGTTATTATGACAGAAGTAATAGTGACAAAACGCTCATTATTTTCAACAGTTTAACCAAAGAACAGTGGATGGAGGCATTGTGTTTTGTTTATGCTTGCTCAGGCTGCTTTACAGAGTCTGTGCTTTTTGGGCTTAAGCTCGGATCAAAAAGCGATCAGGTTTATGGAGTTATCAAAGTGAGCAGACACGAATCGCTATATTTTTGTCTTATTTTTATCATAAAGCATTTGGATTTTGATTTTTATACAACTAGTTATTCAGTCCGACCCGAGCCCGTCTTTTTTTTCCCCCTTCTCCCAAAACAGCTTACTGTTTCAGCTATTAAAATACTTCAGTTTTATATGTAAAGACACAGTGATTATATTTTGTTTTTTTTAAGTTAATTTAGAAAAACATTTGGAGCTTTTTTTGTGTGTTAAGTATATGTTTTTGTTTTTTAAAGTAACAAACAGCAGCCAGCGGAAGACTGTTGTTTAATCAATTTGCCTTCTCAAATCATCATGACTTGCCTCAAATAAATCTATAGATATAAAAACAGTTCAAGTATAAAACAATGTTAGCTTAAACGTTAAACCTAGATAAATGTGCGCTATTAGGTGCTTATCCAAACGTTTTTGCGGAAAGTGGAAACTGAAGCGGGCTTTACAGGAACCAGTGTGCCAGTGCAAACACTTTTATTTTTTCAGTGGAAACAATTTAAAATTATCTGACATTTTTGCTCACAAAGGTAAGAGTAATGCATCATTCGGAAGTGTAAATGGTCTACTTATATTTGTGTGCACTCACAATATCAACAAAACATAACAAACAGAGCTTTTATAAAATAAAGAAAACAAACATGACGCGCGTGCTTTCAGCCTCCTCGTTCTTGAACAGGAGCGCTTCACAAAAATGAACCAAAACTCAGCGAATACATGCCTCACAGATGAGATATATATATAAAGCTGTAAAGTATTACTTAACGAAATAAAACTAATAAAAAAAAAACAATTTCATTATGTAATCTGCAAAGATGCATTTCTCTCTAAAGGCGTGTCCTAAGAGGAGATTGCGAGTCAGGATCTTTGCGACACTGACTCAGAATACACTAGTTTATTAATAAATAATTCAGATATCTCCTTACTATTTCCCCCGACACATTCTTTTGCCGGTGCTTCGTGGCAAGTTTTAGTCTATTGCGTGCGCTTGAACGCGGATCTCTTCCATAAAAACATAAAAAGGAGGAGGAACCTAAAACAGGCCCGATTCCCGGCCCTTGTCTGAACTATGATGTGAAAATTGGCCCAAAACCCGGCCCAATGGGCATATTTCTGTAAAAGCAGTTGTTACTAATGTTAGCTGTATTTTTCAGGAGTTAATGCGGTTGTCAAATGCAGTTGTCACTCCAGTATTTTAGTTGATAATGTGTGTACAGAACGCGATTAAAGAGTAAAAGGTGAACTGACAACTGAATTTAGCTGCAGTGTGTATGTGGCCAGAATGGATGCCATAGCAGAAAATACTGTATGGGCACACAGCAAATTCACTGTTCACGATTCTCAAAATATTCAAAAAATCTAAGTATTGGGGTGGGGGTTTATATGAATGTGTCTCTGAAGATAACTCTGGTTTTCAGAAACAATTCCATGTTATGTTGTCAATTTAATGAACAATGCGCATAATAATGTATGTCAAAGCCATAAAAAAGACAATTAATCGCCATAATCATCAATTCCCCAAAGCAGCCAATTAATCGACATAATCGCAATTATTTCTTAGACAATTAATCGTCAGCCAGATTTCATAATCGTGACAGCCCTAGTCAGTGCATAGATTGAAATGAACAGCTGAGCTCTCCCCCAAACCCTTTGAAACCAGTTTCACTTCTACCCTGCTATTTTAAAACACGGAATATGAACCGGCGAGTGTGTTGCCAAAACCAAGAATCAGCCAAATAAAATGTCATGAATGTAAATGAAATTTAGGTTTTAACAAACTAAAAAAAACGAATGTATTTGCTGACACTAACGCTCTCTCTCTCTCTCTGTTTCTTTTTGACTGGCAGTGGAGAATGTTCAGCTCAGTCTGGTTCTACAGACAGAGAACAAAGGCTCGGTTGTAGCAGGAGGTGAGCTCAACGTCTGTCTGGACGGCCTGGTTGTTGATCTAGGATCGCTGCCCAATGGCAGTGCTACCCCAGACAGTAAGTCCTGTTCACAGACACACATGCACACTTCATAGAAAACACTGGTAGAACACACAGAACACATGAACAAATGCACATTCATGAGTTCGCAAAGCCTTGGCTGTGACTCCACCTAAACTAAATGCAGGAGTCGAGGAGGTTGTGGTGAGAGGGGTTGGGATGGAAAGAGTCGGATTTGACCAGAGGAGGCCCGGCCAATGCTCACAAGAGAGCTTTTCTCCTCTGTGTACTCACAACTGACAAACAGAACCCAGTAGGTCATTGGGTTTTCTGACCACTCACAAACCTAATCTGTTCAGACTCATTTCTGATTGGGAATAAGTTGCTTTGGAAAGCAGCCTAGTCTTAGTTAGAAAGTGCAGTTACTGTAGGAGGAATTGTATCCTGAGTTTAGTTTGTGGTTAAATTCATATGACATTACTCTGTGATGCTCCAAATGTGTGTGTTGTGACATCAACATATAATCAGTCAACATATTAATGTTCATTTAAAGCCACAAGTGGAAAAATACAGAGAATGTGTGTTATTCTTGTGTCTTTCTAACATTTTCAGAATGTTTTTATATTTTGAAGGAAAAGATGGTAGAGGTTTTGCCTTCAAAATCTTGCTAAATTTCTCATTTTGTTCTCATTTTCTTATATAACTAGATAAGAGGGTTTGTCTGACTTATTGTAGGTTACCTTACTTGTTATACATCTAACTGTCATATAAATAAACATGCCAGCGTGACATATCGATTTAAGTTAAATGTATTATTATTACTGGTATATTATCATAAGTGGCTGTTGCAACTGCGATGATATTATAGTATTATTTAAGTTGACATGAAATTAACATTGTCCCAGTTTAAAAGATTAAAAGTCTGTCATCTTTTAAAACATTTCAAACATCATGAATGTCTGTTAAGGTCAGTAAGTCTCTAAAAAAATATTTATGTGTTAGGCAAGATTGATTCAGGATGTAAAATGCTATATGGTGTGACTGTTCAAAAACTTTAATTCCTAAATGATATTTGTACATTTATGTTTTATGATTGTAGTTGCTAGGCTTGGCTTATTTGAATAGATTAGAAATAGTACATAGAAGGTAAGCTTGATTTTGTCTCAAGGGATTTTGGGAGTTTAAATTAGAATTTTGACATTCCATCAATGTCTATGGGATTTTTATGATTTTTAATCTTCAATTTTATGAAAACTATGAGATAAGTCAGATCAGTCTGAAGAGCTGGGCTGAGTTTGGTGGTTCTAGCTTGAAAGCTCTAGGAATGTAGAAATAAAATGTAGTCTAATAATAATAATAATAAAAAGCTTAAGTAGCAGATCAGTAAGTTAGCTTTCTCAAGGCAACCTAATAATTGATTATGATGACCATAATAATACCCATTGTGTTACAGGCCATCTCAGATTACACTGGCGTTCTTGCAGCAGGCACAGAGTGTGCACAACTGAGTAGACTAATGCACTTTAAATGAAGACACTGACAGTTCTTATGCTCACTCCTATATTGCATTGCCTTCCATGCCATTTTGCTAAATTACACCACAGTGTTTCAGAATGATTGATTCTGATTAGCTTACAGTTTATTTTTTAATAACAGCAGTGCACAGCTCTGTTCCATGTCACTTTGCCAAATTATTTTGGTTAAAGAAGTACCTACCACAGCCAAAAAAGACAAAAAACTAAACAAATACAATAAATATCACTAAAAATCGGATGATTATCTATCAGAGCGTGTTCTCTTTCTCCTGCTGTCTCTCCCATGCACACACATATACATAGTTGTGCACATGCAGAAATTCAGGCAACAAAAACTTGTTAGTGCTGCCCAATGACTACAGTAAAGTGTCTTTGCTACTGAAAAAAAAGAACATGACATTTTTGTTAGTTTTTGAAGTAGCTTTCCCATTGTGGCTGCATTACCACCCTGAGTGTGTTGTCAATTTATTTCTTACATAAACGCACAACAGTGATATCTGTATCCTTGGTGAATGTGAACAAAACAGACTGTGGAAAATGTTCTTTTTACTGTTTATTCTCTTGGTTTTTCATTGGAAACATTCACAAGAATATAACCTTTGATGAAGAATATTTGTTTTCTTTCAATGATTTTACTTATCATAAGACACATTTGTTTACCCTCAAATCTAAATAAATGTCAGCACCCTTGCATTTAATACTTTGTGCAGGCTCTTTTGTGAATCTACCGGAATCTATTTAGTGCATAATTGCAAATAATCCATGCAGTTATTAGTAACTGGAACCCATTGTTTGGTCATTCAACACAGTGGAAGAGGAATTTGGCCTGTGTGTCACTTCACATTTATACCTCAGTAAATAAGGAAGTCATGTCACACCACTGAGATATTCAAAAGCACACAATTAATTGTGGAAAAAATATACAATTTTATTTCAATTAAAGTTAGATTGTGTGAGTATTCTGAACAAATGACCAAGAGCATAAACAGTGAAGACAAATTTTCACTAATACAGCCTGGAAACTAACAGCATTTTTCTCTTTAGAGATCATTTGTAAGCGCCACATGTTGGGGGTCAATACCGGACACAAGCAGTACATCAGTTATCAGAATCGTCAGTGAAGTCCATTCATCGCATGGCATCGGCAGCAGTCGTGTTGTATCTTAGTTCACGGATGTTTCTAGTTCTGTTTCAGCCACTTTCTCAAATAAATTAAACTGGTCTCAAATAAAAATATATTATTTGTCAGGTTGGATAGATGCTGAAATGAAAACAGTGTGAAAAAAGGAGTCTGGGTAAAAGATGAAAAGCATCATTCTATGTGACCTACATACAGTATCTTACAAAAGAGAGTACACCCCTCACATTTCAGCAACCATTTTAGTATATTTTCTCACGGGACAATACTATAGGGATGAAATTTGGATATATTTTAGAGTAGTCCATGTGCAGCTTGTATAGTAGCATAGATTTACTGTCTTCTGAAAATAACTCAACATACAGCTATTATTGTCAAAATAGCTGGCAACAAAAGTGAGTACACTCTTAAAAATAAAGGTGCTTTAAAAGGTTCTTTACAGCAGTGCCATAGAAGAACCATTTTTGGTTCCACAAAGAACCATTCAGTGAAAGGTTCTTTGAAGAACCATCTCTTTCTTGTCTTTTTATAATCTGAAGAACCTTCTTTCTTCTTTAGATGTTAAAGGTTCTTTATGGAACCATTTAGACAAAAAGGTTATTCTATGGCATCGTGAAGCACATTTATTTTTTAAGAGTGTACACCCTAAGTGAACTTGTCCAAAGTGTCAATATATTGTCTTGGCACCATTGTTATCTGGCACTGCCTTAATCCTCCTGGGCATGGAATTGACCAGAGCTGCACAGGTTGAGGCCGGGATCCTCTTCCTTTCCTCTATAATGACATCACAGAGCTGCTGGATGTTAGACACATGGTCAGGGATGAAAATTAACTTTTTTGTCCACTGGCCAGTGTGGCTGGTGGATTTTAAAATCTACCAGCCACTAAATGTTTTTACCAGCCACTTTATGTTTTTAACCGACAATGTGTAGCTGCATGTGAAAATTAATACTACAAGATCTACTATACTTGAGCAGTTTATTTAATCTCAAGCCTCAATAAAATACTGACATTTTCACCGAATTTTTCTGTCATGATACAGAGCTATCTTCACAACTACACAACTTATAGCCCACATACTATAACAGCCTAGATATTTTATGTAGCCTAATTTGCACGCATTGGGGAGTCGCTCTCTGAACGCAGGGTATTAAAGTTGCTTTTGAATGCGTGTGCGCGTTTAACTTTTGGTTTCGTTTTTACTATAGCGCGAAACTCTCGGCGGCGTAGAACGTGCATTCTAAAATACAAGAGATTACTTAACAAAACCATTTGGGAGGACACCAACGGGATTTTGAAAAGCGTGTCCCCAGTGGAAATTACGCCCCTGTGTGAGTGGAACTCTGCCGCCGAGTTATCATCTGATGTGAATGAATGCCGTGTTGTACAGTATTTTGAGAAAGACGCGCCATGAATTGCATCTGACAGAATGTGCGCTGTAGCACAAAATACAATATTTCTTCAAAAGCAGATTGTAAAGATATTTTAACAGACCTCTTAACGCCTGTGATGTATCGCCACATTTTTTTGAAGGTGTGCCTCCGCTAAAAGTGTCCGCCGTCGTCTTCTTCTTCGTGTATTTTAACGGCAGTTCGCAACCAATGTTAAGGTGCATTACCGCCTCACGCCGTCCGGTTGAAGTATGTTATTTTTATTTACCCGCCACGGTGGCCGGTGGGTGAAGCGAGTTTACCCGCCACAACACAAAATCACCCGCATTTGGCTGGTGGCGGGTGCTAATTTCCATCCCTGCACATGGTGCTTCTCCACCTTACACTTGAAGATGCCCCACAGGTGCTTGATAGGGTTCAGGTCTGAAAAAATACTTGGCCACCCCATCACCTTCACCTTCAGCTTCCTCAGCAAGGCAGTTGTCATCTTGGTGGTGTGTTTGGGGCCGTTATCATGTCGTTCGGCCTAGTTTCTGGAGGGAAGGCATCAGGTTCTTCTTCAGAATGTACAGCACATAATGGAATCCATGTTTCCCTCAATGAACTGCAGCTCCCCAGAACCAGCAGCACTCATGCAGCCCCAGACCATGATGCTACCACCACCATGCTGGACTGTAGACAAGACACAATTTTCTTGGTACTCCTCACCAGGGCATCTTCACATATGCTGGACACCATCTGAGCCAAACAAGCTTATCTTATAGTCTCATCAGACCACAGGACATGGTTCCAGTAATTCATGCTCTTGGTTGTCTTCAGCAAACTGTTTTCTGGCTTTCTTGTGTGCCAGCTTCAGATGAGGCTTCCTTCTGGGACGACTCCTATGCAAACCGACTTGTTGCAGTGTGTGGCGTATGGTCTGAGCACTGACAAGCTGACCTTCTACTTCTGCAACCTTTAAAGCAATGCTGGCAGCACTCATGCATCTGTTTTTGAAGCCAGGTTCTGCACCTGACACACAGAACGAGTGCTCAACTTTGATCGACCCTTGCGAGGCCTGTTTCGAATGAAACCCATCTTGGAAAGCCTCTGTATGACCCTGACCACTGTAGTGTAACTGGGTTTCAGGGTGTTACTGAACCTCTAATAGCCTTGGTCATCTTTGTGGAGCAACAATCCTAATTCTCCAATCCTCAGAGAGTTGTTTGCCATGAGATGCCATGTTGAACATCCAGTGGTCAGTATGAGAGAATTGTACTTAAAGCACCTAATTTTAACTGCTCTAATACAAGATACACAACTTTGTATGGTCCTGTCAAGCAGACAAAAACATAAACATGATGAATAGGACATGTGGCTTTGCATGGTTAAACAACATACTGCTGTTATCACTCAGAGGACAGTAAATCTATACTATAGCACAAGCTGCACATTGACTACTCTAAAATATATCCAAGTTTAATTTCTATGGTATTGTCTCTTGAGAAGATATACTAAAATGGTTTTGTGACATACTGTATGTATTAAATGTACAGTTTTACTGCTATTTAATGTTTCTTGTGCAAAGCTAGTTATTTATAGGGAAAAATAGCTATGAAATTAAATGATCAATATACCACGACTACAGATATCATCAGAATAATTGACAAGCAAAAAAGATTTAATATGCCATTCATGCAGTTTTAGTCATTCTGGGAGGTCTGTGACTTTTGGTCGATTGCATGTGTTGCATTTATTTGTGCAAATCTTCTTTAGTAAACACAGTTTAAAGATTTGGAAGTGTTTTTGTTTCCGGATTGGGTTGGAGCTGCTTAAACTATGAATGAGGTTGTAATAAACACCAACACAAGCTCAGAGTGTAAACGCTTCTTATGCTTGTGCCTGTGAAGGACTTTACTGTTATTCTGGAGATGAATAATCTGTTACTTTTAAATTTGGTTGAGTTTGTTTTTTCAGTGATTTTTCTGACTTTGTCATTCAGTTAGTCATTGTACACACATACTCAGGCTTAACACGTTGGCAGTTTGACTTAAATGTCTTTCACAACAACTGGCTTTGTGATGGGCTCTTTAAAATCCTGGTTTTAGCCACATATAGCATAAAGATGTAGAGTGTGTTTTAAGAGTGTTTGACCTTCAGTGGTGGATAAAGGTTGGAGTGTGTGTAGGTCTGTTAGGGTCCTCTGTTCACTCTGAAGTCGCTCTTGTTGGTATAATGTTTTCCCTCATTTCCCCTAGCAGTTTTTTTCTGAAACACACGCACTACATAAACAGGTCTTTGTGTACAGGCCTGGGGAAAGACAGAATGGCACACACACGTTCAGTAAACAGAAACTTGTGCTCAAACTTGCTAAGCTTCAAACTTTCTTACAGTAACTTGTGACTTTTGTAATAAAAGGTTTAATTCCACTCCATTAGAGTTTTACAACTGCAACTGCGAGCCTTTTATTAAGAGACACATTCATGCTAAACTACTTAAAATGCAACACATGATTAATTAAGAGCGACAGCGTAAGCAGTGTTGGAATGCATCTGAATGAATTTCAAATGTATCCCAGTATTAGAGGAATGGTTATCCAAACATTTTAATTTCCAAACTACGATTTTCACATTCATCTGTTTATGAATGTGCCTTATCCAGATGTGGTAGACAAAATTGTTGTCAAATGTCATTGTTTCTTGTGTCTTGTGCCCATATTCAACACAAGTTTGAGAGCTAACTAAGAGGAAAAGATTTTCTATGTGTGAGAAACTAACTAACCCCCGGTTTCACAGACAAGGCTTGAGCCTAGTTCCAGACTAAAATGTAAACCTAAACTGTTTCAACTGAAAGAAACTTGCACTGGCTGATCTTAAAATATATCAGTGCCGTTGTTTTGTCTCAAGATGCACACCAGTAATATTTTTTTCTAAGGCACATTTATAAAAATTGCTTTATAAACTAATCCTGGCTTAGTTTAAGCTCTGTCTGTGAATCCAGGCCTATGTGTTATGATTTGATCAAGCTTGTGGGATACCATTCAAGTCGTAAGGACTGTCATAATGACATTTATATGGAAAAACAGTGTGAACTTTTTGCTCAGCATCGTTTTTGTGCTGAAGGAACAACTTTTTTCATACACTCTTGGAAGGACATTTTGCTAAGATTATTGAAAACATGGATTAACAGATGTTAGACAGTGCAACATACAATAGACGACTACAGATTACATGATCTCTTCACAACATCTATTGACGTAAATGCAGTAAAAATTGGATATAACCAGAATTAAGCCAGTACAGAGCATCAACATATATGTGACCCTGGACCACAAAACCAGTCTTAAATCGCTGGGGTATATTTGTAGCAATAGTCAAAAATACATTGCATGGGTCAAAATTTTTGATTTTTCTTTTATGCCAAAAATCATTAAGAAATTAAGTAAAGTTCATGTTCCATGAAGATTTTTTGTAAAATTCCTACTGTAAATATATCAAAATGTAATTTTTGATTTGTAATATGCATTGTTAAGAACCTAATTTGGACAACTTTAAAGGTGATTTTCTCAGTCTTTTTGATTTTTTTTGCATCCTCAGATTTCTGATTTCAAATAGATGTATCTTGGCCAAATATTGTTCTATCCTAACAAACTATACATCAATAGAAAGCTTATTTATTGAGCTCTCATATGATGTATATATCTCAGTTTTGTCAAATTTAACCTTATGACTGGTTTTGTGGTCCAGGGTCACATATTGGCATATTAGTGTGTTTGTCAGTTCTCTTAGTATTTTCTATTGTACAGTATCTGTCACTTAACGCACAACACATTATAATACAAATTACTAATATTAGTGGCTCTTGCAGCATTTTAATCTCAGCACACGGATGACCGACACTTTCCAAGTTGTGCTTTGGTGTCTCTCTACCCTTTGGAGCATTACAGCATTACATGTCCCATGTTTTTTTATGCTTTTGTAATTGTTATATATATGTAATTATCAAACATTCAGTAATAGGTCATGAAATCTAGGTAGTATTCACTCCTCATACACTTATTTATGATGATTTTTTTTCTCTGCAGAGATAGTTCACTCGAGCAGGTCTAATCTGCACAGAGCTCACAGTGAAGACAGCCCCAGTACCAGCAGCCCCCGTGGAGGGTAAGCACAAATATCTTTATTTTTCCCCATTGTTTGTCACTGAGTATTCTTAATGTATGTTCTGCTTCTCCTGTTTCATGTCTTCTGTTCTTTCTCTCTCACGTACTAGTGAACACAGCCTTGTTTTTTTTAATGCATAATATCCTAAATGGGCTGAAGAATTGGTGTTAGGGGTTAGTGGTATGACCACTACTTTTGAATTGAATATAGTGAAAGGGTTTTGCATAATTTTTTTTGTTTAGAAGAGTTTGGAACTTATGTGGAACCAACTCCAGAAGCACATTTGTAGCGTTTGTAAAACAGTGTTAAATAAATAAATTAAAGGATTAGTTCACTTCCGGAACAAAAATTTACAGATAATGTACTCACCCCCTTGTCATCCAAGATGTTCCCAATTCCAGTCTTTTCGTGTCTTTCCTGTTCGTGTCTTTCTCTCTTTAGTCGTAAAGAATTCCCATATAATGGAGTTCAATGGTGCCCTCAAGTTTGAACTTCTAAAATGCATTTTAAACTCGGCTTCAAAGGGCTCTAAATGATCCCAGCCGAGGAAGAAGGGTCTTATCTAATGAAACGATTGTTTATTTTCGAAAAAAAAGTACAATTTGTCTTGTCTCATCTCTGCAATCTGCTTGTGTAGTCTGTGTAATTTGGGTAAATACAGTTAGGGTATGTCGAAAAACGCATGCTCATCGCAGAGACGAGACAAGGTGAGCATTTGAGGTTAAAAAGTATATAAATTGTCAATTTGTTTAGAAAATAACCAATCTTTTCACTGCTTGAAGCTGCATTTAAACTGCGTTTTGGAAGTTTAAACTTGGGGGCACCATAGAAGTCCACTATATGGAGAAAAATCCTAAAATGTTTTCCTCAAAAAACATCATTTCTGTACGACTGAAGAAAGAAAGACATTAACAGCTTGGATGACAAGGGGGTGATTACATTATTTGTAAATTTGTGTTCTGGAAGAGAACTAATCCGTTAATGAATTAAGAAAAGAGCATATCAGCTTTTTTGGTGCATACAGTTACTGTATATGGAACATTGCAAGCACATTTTTTTATTGTTGAATTGTGCAATAAAAAAGGGGATGTACTTGGGTGGATTGGCTAGCCTAGAATCTAGACGCGCCCCTAGCGGCAGCAAATTACATTTGCTTCCAAGGTCAGTCTAGTTACTCTCAATTCACTTAAATTTCCGAAAAATCCAAGATGTACCGGGCCAATCACGAGTCGGTGGGCGGGCTTAACATGATGACGCCTGACCTGCGACCATAAGTTCAGTCAGACATGAATTCCTGGTTCCGTGAATTAAGCGTGGAAAACTGAACAGTATTTATATAATTTTTTACTTTTGATACACAGCCACGTCCATGTGTCCTGAGCAGGAGCTCGTTACATCTGAACGCGCTGTGGTGTAGAATACGCAAACACCGGAAGCGATCTGTGGCGTGTATACGACACTCATTGTTTACACAGCACAAGAGATTGTGGATATAGCGGCTATTCAAAATGGTAATTACTTGCGCTTGTCCTGGTTGTTCAAACCCATTTAAAGCTGAAAAAGATTACGTTTGCTTGCGCAAACTCATCCTGGACTTTTTTTTTTACATATTTCCCCTTTCGGTGTTTGCGTATACTACATCAAAGCGCGTTCACATGTGACGAGTCGAATCATAGATATGCTAAACTCGTGCTCATGACAGATGGACGTGGCTGTGTATCAAAGGTAAAAAGAAAATTATATAAATACTGTTCATTTTCTTGCAAAAACCGACCGTTTCGTGTCTTAGGACATCAATGTATCGTCACGAGCCGCAGGGTGTAATTTGGATTTGTCTGTGCATGTTTTTGTTTACTTTTAAAGGTTTAGTGCCCATCTATGTCTATTATTTAGCTGACAGACTGCACAGTGCACTGATTTTTGTTAAAAATCTTCGTCGCTCTGACTACGTCACCTGACCGACTACGTCTCTGATTGGTTGTAGCGCTATCCTATTGCGTGGAGAGGAGTTTGAAAGACAACCGTTTATCCCACCCCTCCGGTTGAGCCCTGTCTATGGAGAGTGCCCAGACCCTACATTTATGTGGGTCTGGCTTGCCAGGCTATGGATTGGCAACATTTTTATAAAAATGTTTCTTTTTTACTCTGTTGCTTAGTCGTCCAATTAAAAGTTCTATCAGACCAGGAGCAGAGTTGTAAAACCCACCAGTATGTTGCAAATGTGTTGCTGGAAAATTTGGTGATAAACATTATCTAGTCAAGCTTAGGCCTGACTTACCAAGATCCCAAGTAAAAGAGTTTGCTTGGGCAATCTAGCAAATTGTGTGCACTCTTTGTGGGAGTATTACAGGATATTTACTAAAAATACTTGCCCTACGTACAGATAGGTTGGACACACCCATAATTAAACATATTCACAGTGTGTGGGTTTACAGAGGCATAACAGGAAATACACAGAAATAACCACATGCATACATGTAATAACAAAACTGTGTCTCTGATAGGAATCTCTCATATATTTTCAGAAGTTTAGCTCATTCATCTGTGGGCTCTTGTGGAGATTCTCCAGCTGATATCAGAGGAGCTGTTCTCACTAATGGTGAACTGAATGGAGAATCTGCAGACAACACACGCCGCAACTCAAAGACGGCCATCGGCAGCCCGAGCAGTGCTGGTCAGACATACACACACACACACATTTACAAACATAATGAAATATGATCATAACATAATGTGATGTAAGGTGATGGGTGCTCATCTTAATCTAATACTATAGTCTATTTGTTAATTCACAAGAGCTGCTTTTATTTTGACAAAGTGTGTAAGGAGTCATTTTTTGTGCTTTTAATAATAAGCAAATTCCTCTCTTTATTTTCTCATTCATCTGACTTTTTAGTAGCTTAATATTCCTGTCCACTGAAAGCTGGATATGCAAAATCTCAGTTGATTGACACCTAAATGGATAGTTCATCCAAAAACGAAAATTCTGTCATGAGTCACTCCTGTGTTGCTCCAAACCCTAGACTAGTGTCTATCTTCAAAACGCAAAATAGGATATTTTTTGTAAAACCTGCAAAAAAAATTTGTTTGTAAGTTGTAAAATTTAATTGTAAATGTAAATTAAACAAAGCTTATTGGATTACGTTTTACAAGAAAATACTATTTCAGTTCTTCTACTTCATAATTTCACATTTAATTACAATGTGTTGCCATTGTTTAAGTTTAAACCACAGCTTAAATTAAATCAGTTCATCATTTTAAGTGATCATATGTCTTGGATTATACTACTTAACTCTTTTGGATTTGTTTCACCATAACCTTTTGGGATCTTTTATGTTTTGGTTACCTGATTTATGATTTTGTAATGACATGAGGGAAGGTAAATGATGACAAATTGTAAATTTATCGCCATGCTTAGGCCTTAGTAAAGACTCTTTGAGTGGCCTGATTTAGTATGATGGTGTTAGTATGATGGTGTTAGCCAATCACTTCTTATCTTGTATCTGTTAGATTTCTTCTTCTTATTATTATTATTCTTCCTCCTTCTTCTGTTTATTCCGCTCTTGAGTCTATGGCAGCCCATAGAACCGCTTGCAGGAAAATTATGAAATTTGGCACGCTGATAGAGGACAGTCTCAAAATTAACCATAGCGAGTTTGGAGTCCTAAACTTAAACTCTTTGGCGCCACACAAAGTTTCACTCATGTTTATGATAATAACTAGAAAAAAAGAAGGTAATTTAATTTTAAAATCACAAGGTTTTTCGAACTTATCCTAGACGGTTTGTCGGATTTTCACCTAATTTGGCTCAGATCATCTTCAGACCATGATGGCAAAAAGTTGTGGAAAGTTGATTAGTCAAACCGTTCTCGAACAAAGCATGAACGAAAAAGCATGAACGAATTTGACGAAGAGCACACAAAAATGGATGTGAGGCCATATCTCTGCAACTTTTTAGGTGTATTGACACCAAACACATGTTCATGATAATAACTAGAAGGAAAGAAGAAGAAAAAAAATTCTCTGAATCTTTGGCTCATGTTTATTCGAATGAACACTGAAATTTTAAAATAACAAGGTTTAGTTTTTTTATTTTACTATTTTTAATCATTCAAGAAACCTACTTTTTCGAACTCATCCTACATGGTTTGTCTGATTTTCACCTAATTTGGATCAGATCATCTTCAGACCATGATGGCAAAAAGTTCTCGAATAACGCATGAATGAATTTGACGAAGAGCACACAAAAATGGATGTGAGGCTATATCTCCATAACTTTTTGGCGTATTGACACCAAACTTGGTGTATGTTACAACAAGCATGACCTAAGGCTACCTGCACTCTTTCGGAGCAGCGCCACCTAGTGGTCAGAAGACATTAAAAGATAGTTATTTTTGCTAATAACCTCTGAATGGTTTGGCCAAAAATCCCAAAACTGGTCTCTTTAGATTCGGTGCAGCATGCTGAGTCGAACCATACCCAATTATGCTAATAACATTTCATTAAATTGGCATTAAATTGTAATGAAAGTGTCCACCATTTTTATTCATGTTGAAAACCTATTTTTTAGTAGGCACCGCCTATTGCTTAAGAGTGATAAACCATTCATTAAACATTTAAACATTAACAATGAATTCCAGTGCTAATAACTTTTGATTGCATTAGCCTTTGAAACTCGTCTCTAAATATTTTTTAGGTCATGCCAACAATAGATACCAATTATGCCATAGTCAACCAAACTTTCTGTCTGCCATTTTGATTTACATTGAAAAACAACTTTTTCATACTCCTCCTCGGCTGTTAGTCCGACTTTTACCAAAATTGAGGCAGATCATCTTCAGACTGTGTTCTGACAAAAAGTTATGGATTTTGTGTTGATAGACAAAACTGTTTTTGTATAGCAACGCAACAAATTTTAGGCATGATGCCAGACTATGCCTGAGGCTGTATCTCCGCAAAGCTTTGACCTATTGACACCAAACTTTGTATGTGCTATTGTCTCCTTACACTAAACACACCACATCGATTTAATAACAGTGCCACCAATTGGTCAAAAGTGATATCCCATTAAATCATATTACTAGAGGTTGTATTTATGATTTTACAGCCATTTTGACTAAATTCATATTAAAATGGCTTTAATTACTCATTGGTGCAGTTGGTCTGCCAATCAATGCTTGGCCCCTTAATTGCTGCTTGCAGCTATATTTTGACATTTTTTGTTGGTCTTTGCTCAGGTAAAAGTGAGACGGCTGCTAATGGTATAGAGGGTGGTCATCTGCCACGTCCAGCTCTGTCTTCACCCTCACTGGGGTCAACCCCATCTGCTGGGATGGACAGTCCTGCACTGCCAGCAGCCACAGAGACCCCGTCCACCACCGACCAGACCAGTACAGCCACAGAGCCAAACACCACTGATGCACTGCCTGCTGGGTACGTCAAGAGAGCTGGGGCTGAATTTAAACATGAACACATGCCACATCATTTTGCTCAGTGATCTTATCTCTTGTAGTTGGGAACAGCGAATTCTTCCTCATGGACGAGTCTACTATGTGGATCATAACACAAAGACCACCACATGGGAGAGACCCCTCCCACCAGGGTGTGTATCTGTCTTTTTCACATGCTTTTAATGTTATGTTTATGGAAGGAGTTGCTAGATCAATGTCCATTCCTAAAAGTTAGCACATCAAATCTCACTTCAACACTCTCAAAGATTAATTCATTTTAGATTAGGGTTGTGTGGTTAGTGTCATTTATAACAAAATTGTAATTGTTGTTTTAAAGGGGTCATGTGATGTTGCTAAAAAGAACATTATTTAGTGTATTTGGTGCAGTTCAATGTGTTTAAGCGGTTTGAGGTTCAAAAAACTTTTTTTTTTTCACATTCTGTGCATTATTGTTTCTCTTCTGTGCGTAGATTTTTACAAAGCTCATTGCTCTGAAAAGCCAGGTATCTGGTGCATTGCGATTAGCCAAAAACCTCAAGCGTGTGACAGAAATGTTACGACCATTACCATGTTGTGATGACGTGTCCCAACACTACAAGTGAGAAAAAAAATATATAAAATGAGGCATTTGTTATATCCAGTGAGGACATTATTACTGATTATAATCTCATCCTGTCTTTTTATGTGTTGTGTTGCGTTGTGTAAACATAACACCATGTCTGCATTTGTGATTGTAGAAACTAGGGATGCACCGAATGAAAATGCACCGAATTTCGTGGCCGAAACCGTAGCCAAACTAAATTACACACTGGGTTGAAGGCCGATTACCGAACACGGTTTTTCATGTTTTTCCCCCATGTATTTTGCCTATATTTTTCACCACTGCATAAATTAAATAGCCAATATTAGCTTTTTACAATTGTGTCTTGCTTTTCAAAGAAAAAAATCAATTACAAAACAGCAATTTAAAAATATTTAACACTGAACATTTTTAACATTCTAGTAGACATTATAGCCTACCAACAAAGCACAATTTAAAGGAGAACTCCGGTGTGATATTGACCTAAAGTGTATTGAATCATGATACCGAGTGTGAACGTACCTTGCATATCTCATCTCGTCTTGTCCACTGCAGTCCGAAATCTGGGGTCAGTTAGCCGATGCTCACAACAGGTTGTCAATGAGAGTGAATCGGGCATCGGAGAAGCCATGTAAATAAATCACTGTTTTACGCCATTTACGAGGCACAAAGTAGCTCCACACTTCATTGGTAGACTTCCAAGGGCCCTGACATTTAAAACGAGACATTGAGAACTCAGAAAAAGCACCAGTAGTTTATTTACAAGAAGATTTATACAGACATTTTCCACCAGAAACAAACCGGTCGCCGCCATCTTGAATTTAGTCACGATAAGTCGAGTGTCGAGCACGAAGGAAACTACAACCTGATAAGTTGATAACCTGATAAATTCCTTGGTGCTCGACACTCGACTTATCGTGACTAAATTCAAGATGGCGGCGACCGGTTTGTTTCTGGTGGAAAATGTCTGTATAAATCTTCTTGTAAATAAACTACCGGTGCTTTTTCTGAGTTCTCAATGTCTCGTTTTAAATGTCAGGGCCCTTGGAAGTCTACCAATGAAGTGTGGAGCTACTTTGTGCCTCGTAAATGGCGTAAAACAGTGATTTATTTACATGGCTACTTCGATGCCCTATTGACTCTCATTGACAACCTGTTGTGAGCATCGGATAACTGACCCCAGATTTCGGACTGCAGTGGACAAGACGAGATGAGATATGCAAGGTACGTTCACACTCGGTATCATGATTCAATACACTTTAGGTCAAAATCACACCGGAGTTCTCCTTTAACTTAAAATGAATAAGTTAATTAGTAAAATAATATTCTTTGTCATTTTAAGACCCCTTTTTGAATCAGGCATGTGTTTTAAATATGCAAATAAATGCAGCCTTGCTGAGCAAAGGAGGATGTTATAATAAATTTATTAATAGAGCTGTTGTAATGATTATATCATTATTTTTTTATTTTATTTTACAGAACAACAGTAAAATTACAATACTAACATTTATGAATGTTGACTTTTATTTTGGCGGAAACACGCAAGAAGACCTCAGTACTACTTTTTGCTGACAGCAGCAGATTTATGAATGATTCGCATCACGCAGATTTTCCTCGCACTTTGGACTTTGAACCCTGGCTAAGGAGCTCATGCAGCGCTGTAGAATAAATACAATTGGTGCGTGTATTAGACAACATAACGTTCTGTAGTTTATTTACTAATGGTTTAAAGTCATTAGGTGATTTCAGTCATCATACAGTAACCAGCAACAACTACCTCTTTCTCTTTTCATGGAAGACATGCGATGCGATAAACAGTCTCTCGCTGTCGGTGCTTGTAATGATTTTTGCGTCGTTCTCGGACAGTTTTCAGTGCTTTCACACTGCCCACATGTTTGCTGCATATTGTGCGCCTCTATTTGATCACTTCACGTCATTATTCTGTATAATTTATTCTTTCTTTTCGTTTATTCGTCCGAACACCAGAAGCTTTTTTTTTTTGCTATTTTTGGCCGAATAATTTCAGTTGCCGAACATTTGGTGCATCCCTAGTAGAAACGTCAAACAAGCATTACTCTACACTGCTCAAAACTAGCGTTTGAGTAGCCAATAGCAAATTCTTCAAATATGAAAATTTACTTACAGGCTGTGAGTCAGACGCGCCAGACTGTCCTTGCAAAGTTGGAATTGCCCCACATTATAGTGTTCACAGCCACATTGTAGGCTACTCTCCCAGGTTCAGGAAACAGTCCTCCATAAAATAGGCTGCACACACTCGAATATTTGCATTGTACTGTTTTGGAACAGTGTTTTAAATACAACTTTACCACTGATTTCTAGTTGTGTACTCATTTAGAAGGATAATACAAAGTACTTTCGCTTTCGCAATGAAACACAGTGTCTCTACAACATGGCGGCGGCTGCAACAGTACTACAGAATAAAAGTTATGCCTTTTTCCTTTGCATATACATTTGGCCGGTGTTATGCAAATCTTCCCACATTGTGACATAGACATGTGGGGCATGTTTAAATGAGCCATTTAAGGAAGGCGTGGCTAAGTCTTAACTTTTATAAAGAATATCTCTTTAACCTTTGCAACTTGACAGATCTTATATATGCACAAAAAGCTTCTAACACTCTAAAGACAAAGAAAAATATGAAATCGCACCGTATGACCCCTTTAACAATGTGGAAGCTTACTTTATCAAGTTTGTCACTTACCTTGCTAAAAACAAACAAATCTATGTGTAAACAAATCTAAATGTTTAATATGAGTCCATACATACGGATGTACATTTATTTTCATTAACAAAAACCGTAACATCTCTAAAAATCCTGGCAGCCTAATTTTTATAGGGTGAAGTTTAAATATTAGTTAGGTAACTTGATAGTGGCACCTGTGTGACTGCTAACAAAATTTAGTTGCAACGACAGGAGAAAAGGTCACAAAATTTGACTATTTAGTCACAGTCTGGAACTCGGTATTCACACAGAATGGAGGCTCTTGAGGCACATTTTTAAAAGCTGAACTGCTTTTAGTCTAATCACAAGATTTTGAAAAATATTTGTTTGTTTGCTTTTGAAAAAACAAAAAGATGCGCCATACAAGAACAGCCCTTGAGAGTATTTACAGTTCGTATTTGTGCATGGCCACATACACGCTTATGCAGGGCTGGTGCTAATCCACAATTCATGTCTGTTGTAGTTGGGAGAAGCGTGTGGATCAGCGTGGCAGGTTCTACTATGTGGATCACAACACCAGAACCACCACGTGGCAGCGGCCCACAGCGGAGTCTGTGCGCAACTATGAGCAGTGGCAGTCTCAGCGCAGCCAACTGCAGGGAGCCATGCAGCAGTTCAACCAGAGATACCTCTACCAGGTAAACACAGCACTACCTCAGTCATGCTTCATTATCCTCATGAGCAAAGTGGCTCTGAGTTAAACATGTCTTTTACTTGTCTTTGACAGTTAAGGGCTAAAAACATGACAGGACTGTGTCCAACCTAGAGGTTGCACTACAGATAATCTATTATTTAATCTGTGATTTTAACATCCATGTTGATAATGAAAAAGATGCACTGGGATCAGCATTTATAGACATTCTGAACTCTATTGGGGTTAGACAAGACGTGTCAGGACCTACTCATTGTCGAAATCATACTCTAGAATTAATACTGTCACATGGAATTGATGGCGTTGAAATTCTGCAACAAAGCGATGACATCTCGGCTCATTTCCTAGTCTCATGTATAATCCAGCTAAAACTGTTAATTCAACTCCTGTTACAAGTATGGTAGAACCATCACTTCTACTACAAAAGACTGCTTTGTAAGTAATCTTCCTAACTTATCTGAATTTCTCAGCATATCCAAAAGCTCAGAAAAACTTGATGATGTAACAGAAACTATGGACTCTATCTTTTCTAGCACTTTAGATACGGTTGCTCCTTTACACTTAAGGAAGATTAAGGAAAACAGTCAGACACCGTGGTATAACGAGCACACTCGCACCCTAAAGAGAGCAGCCCGGAAAATGGAGCACAGCTGGAGAAAAACAAAACTACAGGTTTTTTGCACCGCCTGGCGTGAACATACTCTATTATATAGAAAAGCATTAAAAACTGCTAGATCGAATTACTTTTCATCTCTATTAGAAGAAAACAAACATAACCCAATATATTTATTCAATACAGTGGCTAAATTAACGAAAAATAAAGCACAAACATAGATCCTTTTCTGAATATTATTAATTCGTCATTGTCATTAGGATATCTCCCCAAAACCATTCAAACTAGCTGTAATTAAGCTTCTCATTCTCATTCTCATTCTCATCAACTTCTACTAGCCAAAAAGTTAAATAAATAAATGGATAAATACATAGCAAAAAAGGCCTGGAGGCAGTGGCGGTTATAGGGTCAGCAGATATCCAGGGCTTAACCTAGAAAAAAATTAAATTAAAAAAAAAAAAAGATGAAAAAGTGAGATTAATGTATGATGCAATCTGGGAAAACCCGTTGGATGTCACGCTTTTTGAGGAAATTCTGAAAAAAAGGGTTAAAAAAATTAGGTTTTCATTAAATTATTCTAGCCTGTCATCTCTGAAAATATGAAAGGAGGAGTCTGATGACGGTCTGACAGTTGCGCTGCACTCGCTTTTATGAATGTAAACTACAAGGTACACTATTCATGCTATCTAAACATACTAGTGCTGATCAAAAGTTCAAAGACTATGCCCATGATAAACAACGGAAAGCAGACTCTCCTGACTTGACAGACAGCTCTCGTTAAACCCGTGAAGTGAAAGTAAAACCCGTCTCACTTTAAACCCATTTTTCATTCTTGAAAATCATAGCTATCAGCCAACTTACGATAGTCATAACTTTTGTTAAGTTCAAGCTATGGACAAAATAGTTTTGGAAAGGGTTTAAACCCATTTCATATGGTATCAAAATCTAAAAAGGGTAAAATTTCACCATGTGTTCGGTTTTCCTAGATCGCATCACATAAAAACTGGAATATAGGAATATAAAATGATAGGGAAAAAATAGAATGATATCTTTAAATATGAAACTGAAATTAGGCCTTAATAAGCGAGTCATTGAGTCAGTTATTATTTTCAATCGATTCTTTAAAAACAAATGATTCATTCACAAAGTAGTAAACAGTTTTTATGAATAGATCAAAGAAATCATTGACTCACCGGATTTGTTCAAAATGCAAATTCATTTGGGAAGGAAACACCGTTGTGTTTTGCTGCAGAGACGTACAACATGGCTTTGTTTGGAACCGTTTTCTTTAGCGAAAAAGAGCAAAAAAACAAACCTTTCATTTACTCGCTCTAAATGCATGTGCGTGTCCTAGAAAGACTGCATATTATATTATGATTAAATACATTTGTTTCTTCACAGTCACAGGGCTCAGTAAAAAATAACCTAATTTCACAAATGGCAAGATCTGTATAATAGCGATCAGTTATACAAGTTACATGATGGCTAACTTTTTATCAATATTTGAACAGTTCTTGTCTGGAGTGAATGACAATGTAGGTAGACACTGTTTGATGTACAAAGAACAAACCTGTGGTTCTAGAAAAAAAATTATTTGATGCTTAATAATTTTTCGGTGTTGCTTCAATGCAAAGGAAACCAGCGCGCCTGCCACACCGTAGTAACGGGTATGTTCAAGTAAGCTAGATATATACAGATGCTGCGTAATTAGGCTGTATTTAATATATCATATCATCAGTATTTGCGCTAAATATTTGCAGATTTGGCTTACATGATCTTCTCCAAGAATTTAATTACTGAACTAGTGATTTGACAGCATTACCGAAGTTTTTACCCCCGGCTCTTAATGCATGTTTTTTCTTTCTGGCGCATTAGTGAGCATCTGAACCTTCTGTAATAGTTGCATATGAGTCCCTCAGTTGTCCTCAGTGTGAAAAGATGGATCTCAAAATCATGCAGTCATTGTTGGAAAGGGTTCAAATACACAAAAATGCTTGAAAACCAAAGAATTTATGGGCCTGAAGGATTTTTCTGAAGAACAGCAGGCAATTTAACTGTTCAGGACAAACAAGGGACTAAGAATTATCACTAAACAAAAAAAAAAAAACAGCTGTGAATCATTCAGGCCTCCTGGATGTTTATCTATGCAGTAGCTTTGCTATTGAAACAATGCTATTATCAGCAGTGAGGTGGCAACATTGTTTTTTTTTGTAATTATCAAACTCACAGCTTGACTATTAGTAGGTATATGCTACACAGGCTTATGCACTATCTCTATTTCTCTCCACTGATTACTCTGTGCTGGGAGTAATCCTTTGGAAAAACATCAAAATTCAGCTTTGGCTTCATTCTTGTATAGAACCCCCTCTGTTTCAGCTTTAGGGTGTATTCTGCAAACTGCTCGATTTTATAAACAAAGATAAAATTGGACCAAGATGTTTTGAGCTTTGTTAACTTTAGAATACACAGCAGTGTCATTTATGTACACAAAACAGCACTTCTCTGTAGGTTCTGTACAACACACTCAATAAGCCTTTGCAGCAGCACTTTGAAGGCCCGTGGAATAGATGAAGGGACTCGCTGTGCTCTCAGGATCCATACTATCTAGCCAGGACCCACCCTTTGAGTTCAGAGTGCTTGAATACCACAGCTCCATGTGAAGACTCGAATCCAATGAATCTGAGGCATAGGATTGTCCACCAAGTGTGTCTTGGCTAACAGATGATAATAATTTATGTAAAATTGTGCCTTTTCCCTACTTTAGACTTGATCTGAAACAATACAGTGCTTGCATACCTTGGAAAAGTTTCAGAAGAGCATTTTGGATGAGGAAAGACTCGTTTTCAATTTGTGTGTACTGCAATTGCCTCATTATAAGTGGTTTAGTGTGTGTGTATCACCACTATATCTTTATAGTATACTGATAATTTGCAGTTTAGGCATCCTAAATGGCTTTTAAATATGATGATAAAATGACTGATTCTATCCTCATAAGTTTTAATATTGATATTTTGATATCATTCTTGATGCTTGTTAAAAGATGATTGCATTAAAAATATTTAAAATACTTGCTATGTTAGATTTAAATTAAGTTGAGGATTCACAAATGACAATGCTAGGTGCAATATAGCAGTTGTCAGCAGATGCAATATGGGAAATATTGAACATGTGTATCTATTTATGCTTATCTTATACAGTATCTCACAAAAGTGAGTACACCCCTCACATTTCAGCAACTTGAAATGAAATGAAATGAAATGAAACTTGGATATATATTTAGAGTAGTCAATGTGCAGCTTGTATAGCAGTATAGATTTACTGTCCTCTGAAAATAACTCAACACACAGCCATTATTGTCAAGTCAAGTCAAGTCACCTTTATTTATATAGCGCCTTTTACAATACAGATTGTGTCAAAGCAACTGCACAGTATTTAAACAGCACAATAGTGTGTAAGTAACGCATTATTGTAACAATCAATTTTCAGTTAAAGGCAGTTCATCAATGAATTCAGTGATATCATCATCCAGTTCAGTTGAAATAGTATACAATATCGCTGGAAAATGTCCCCAACTAAGCAAGCCAGAGGCGACAGCGGCAAGGAACCAAAACTCCACAGGTGACAGAGATGGAGAAAAAAACCTTGGGAGAAACCAGGCTCACTCGGGGGACCAGTTCTCCTCTGGCCAGACCAAACAACAGTTTGTACCAATGTCTGATTGTAGAGAACTCATCAGGATCCTGTGGTGTAGTGCCGATGGCCATCTAGGTTGGCGAGGTCTTTATTGATGATCCGCCTTGGAGCTCATCTGGTTGACATCCACGGCTATTGAAGTCATCTCCAGGTGGTGATCCATGATCTAAGCTGGGTACGGACTGGATCCGGGGGACTGCAGTGACCATCTGATCTGGATACAGGCTGGGTCTGGAGGCTACGGTGACCTCGGAATAAGAATGAAACAGACTAATATTAGCGTAGATGCCATTCTTTTTACGATGCAACGAGTGCATCAGGTGTTATGGGAGGTGTTTTCGGTTCCGGTTGACCTAATTAATGCAGCCTAACAATCCTTTAACGGATTTGAATTATAGAAATGTGTTAATGTTTTATGTGTAAGCCAGGTTAAAGAGATGTGTCTTTAATCTAAACTGACAGAGTGTGTCTGCCTCCCGAACAGTGTTAGGTAGATTGTTCCAGAGTTTAGGCGCTAGATAAGAAAATGATCTGCCGCCCGCAGTTGATTTTGATATTCTAGGTATTATCAAATTGCCAGAATTTTGAGAACGCAGCGGACGTGAGGGACTATAATACGATAGGAGCTCGTTCAAGTACTGAGGAGCTAAACCATTGAGGGCTTTATAAGTAATTAGCAAGATTTTAAAATCTATACGATGTTTTATAGGGAGCCAATGCAGTGCTGACAGAACCGGGCTAATATGGTCATACTTTCTGATTCTAGTAAGAACTCTAGCTGCTGCATTTTGGACCAGCTGGAGTTTGTTTATTAAGCGTGCAGAACAACCACCCAATAAAGCATTACAATAATCTATCCTTGAGGTCATGAACGCATGAATTAATGTTTCAGCATTTGACATTGATAGCATAGGTCGTGATTTCGATATATTTTTAAGATGGAAAAATGCGGTTTTGCAGATGCTAGAAATGTGGCTTTCAAATGAGAGATTGCTATCGAATAGGACGCCTAGGTTCCTAACTGATGACGACGAATTTACAGAGCAGCCATCTAGTATTAGACTGTGTTTTAGGTTATTACTTGTGGAGGTTTTAGGTCCAATAATTAGTACCTCTGTTTTTTCAGAATTTAACAGTAAGAAGTTATTCGCCATCCAGTTTTTAATATCAGCTATGCATTCTGTTAGTTTTTCGAATGGATGTGTTTTGCCGGGCTGCGAAGAAATATAGAGCTGAGTATCATCAGCGTAACAGTGAAAGCTAACACCATGTTTCCTGATGATATCTCCCAAGGGTGACATGTAAAGCGTAAAAAGTAATGGCCCTAGCACTGAGCCTTGAGGTACTCCATACTGCACTTGCGATCTAAATGATACCTCTTCATTTATTGCCACAAACTGATGACGGTCTGATAAGTACGATTCGAACCATGCCAGTGCACTACCATTAATGCCTACATAATTTTCAAGTCTATTTAAAAGAATGTTGTGGTCAATAGTATCAAATGCAGCACTAAGATCCAGTAGCACTAATAGAGAGATACAACCACGATCGGTTGACAAGAGCAGGTCATTTGTTACTCTAATTAGAGCAGTCTCAGTACTATGATATGGTCTAAAACCTGACTGGAAATCCTCACAGATACCATTTTTCTCTAAGAAGGAGCATAATTGTGAGGATACTACCTTTTCTAGTATCTTTGACAGAAAAGGGAGATTCGAAATTGGTCTGTAGTTAATTAGTTCATTGGGGTCAAGTTGTGGTTTTTTAATGAGTGGCTTAATAACAGCTATTTTGAAGGTTTTGGGGACATATCCTAATGATAATGACGAATTAATAATATTCAGAAGAGGATCTATGACTTCTGGAAGTACCTCCTTTAGTAGCTTAGATGGAATAGGGTCTAACATACATGTTGTGGGTTTAGATGATTTAACAAGTTTATACAATTCCTCCTCTCCTATAATAGAGAATGAATGGAATTGTTCCTCAGGAGATCTACAACTTACTATCTGATGCGATACTGTAGCGGGCGGCTGTATGGTTACAATTTTATCTCTAATAGTGTCTATCTTGGAGGTAAAGTACGTCATAAAGTCATTACTGCTGTGCTTTTGGGAAATGTCTAAACCTGTTGCTGCTATATTTTTAGTTAATTTAACCACAGTATTGAACAAATACCTAGGGTTATGTTTGTTTTCTTCTAAGAGAGACGAAAAGTAATCCGATCTGGCAGTTTTTAATGCTTTCCTATAAGATAAATTACATTCACGCCAAGCAGTACGAAAAACCTCTAGTTTTGTTTTCCTCCAGCTGCGTTCCATTTTTCGTGCTTTTCTCTTTAGGGCGCGAGTGTGATCGTTATACCACGGTGTTACACTGTTTTTCTTAATCTTTTTTAGGCGCACTGGAGCAACTGTATCTAAAGTGCTAGAAAAGAGAGAGTCCATAGTTTCTATTACATCATCAAGTTTTTCTGAGCTATTGGATATGCTGAGGAATTCAGATAAGTCAGGAAGATTACTTACAAAGCAGTCTTTTGTAGTAGAAGTGATGGTTCTACTGTACTTGTAGCAAGGAATTGAATTAACAGTTTTAGCTATCTGGATTATACAAGAGACTAGATAATGATCTGAGATATCATCGCTTTGCTGCAGAATTTCAACGCCATTAACATCAATTCCATGTGACAGTATTAAATCTAGAGTATGATTTCGGCAATGAGTAGGTCCTGACACATGTTGTTTAACCCCAATAGAGTTCAAAATATCTATAAATGCTGTTCCTAATGCATCTTTTTCATTATCAACATGGATGTTAAAATCACCCACTATTAAGACTTTATCTGCGGCCAGCACTAATTCGGATAGAAAATCAGCAAATTCTTTAATAAAGTCTGTATGGTGCCCTGGTGGCCTGTATACAGTAGCCAGTACAAACGTCACAGGGGATTTAGTACTTGTTTCTCTGGATAATGCTATATGAAGCACCATAACTTCAAACGAGTTATAATTGAAGCCCGTTCTCTGAGAGACATTGAGAATACTGCTATAAATAGTAGAAACACCTCCTCCTTTACCTTTTAGACGCGGTTCATGTTTATAACAGTAATCTTGGGGGGGTGGACTCGTTTAAAATAATGTAATCGTATGGTTTTAGCCAGGTTTCTGTCAAACAGAGCACATCTAGGTTATGATCAGTGATCATATCATTTACAAAAAGTGCTTTCGTAGAAAGGGACCTGATATTCAATAAGCCAAGCTTTATCAATTGTTTATCTGTATTATATATATATTTTTTATTTGTTGAACATCAATTAAATTGTTAGTCTTGATTTGATTCAGGCGTAGTTGAGTAGTTGGCAACAAAAGTGAGTACACCCTAAGTGATAACAGCAGTATGTTGTTTAACCGTGCAAAGCCACATGTCCTATTCATCATGTTTATGTTTTTGTCTGCTTGACAGGACCATACAAAGTTGTGTATCTTGTATTAGAGCAGTTAAAATTAGGTGCTTTAAGTGCATTTCTCTCATACTGACCACTGGATGTTCAACATGGCATCTCATGGCAAAGAACTCTCTGAGGATTTGAGAATTAGGATTGTTGCTCTCCACAAAGATGGCCAAGGCTATTAGAGGTTCAGTAACACCCTGAAACAGAGTTACACTACAGTGGTCAAGGTCATACAGAGGCTTTCCAAGATGGGTTTCATTCGGAACAGGCCTCGCAAGGGTCGATCAACAAAGTTGAGCACTCGTTCTGTGCGTCAGGTGCAGAACCTGGCTTCAAAAAACAAATGTATGAGTGCTGCCAACATTGCTTTAAAGGTTGCAGAAGTAGAAGGTCAGCTTGTCAGTGCTCAGACCATACGCCGCACACTGCAACCAGTCAGTTTGCATAGGAGTCGTCCCAGAAGGAAGCCTCATCTGAAGCTGGCTCACAAGAAAGCCAGAAAACAGTTTGCTGAAGACAACCAAGAGCATGAATTACTGGAACCATGTCCTGTGGTCTGATGAGAATTTTCAGGGGACAATAAATCTATACTGCTATACAAGCTGCACATTGACTAATCTAAAATATATTTAGGTTTCATTTCTTTAGTATTGTCTGTTGAGAAGATATACTAAAATGGTTGCTGAAATGGCTGCTGAGGGTGTACTTACTTTTGTGGGATACTGTACTTGTTTAGCTTGTACAATTTCAGATTTGTCTTTTTGTAACATTTGTGGCTCACATCAGTAACATAAAAGCATCTTTACACTAAAAGCCAGACTAAATTATGCTTGCTCTGACCCACCCCAGACTGTAAAATCAAAGTATGCAGTCGTATTTGCTGTGTACATACCTCTGAGCAGCATTTTGTGTAAAGACACCTAAATTCTACTTTAGAAGTGCTTCCGTCCCTTTCTTGCAGTGTACGTTTGGCAGTAAATGATCATGTTACAAAGTTTAGATGGTAGTTTGCTGTGTTTGTTTGGGAGACCTTTGGTTTAATTCTCACATGAGTGTCAAATGTGACAGCTGATTCCAACATTACATGCCTGCTGCAGTAGTTTGAGAGCGCAGGACGCTGCCATTGACACAACAAAGCTCACTCTATTGGCCTTGGTTCACGTCACACAACACACTGGGCTTTTTGTGCGCTAATTGCAGCTCATTAGGATCTCCTGAGAGAATTGTGTGTCATTAACAGTCGCTTCCGGCCCTAAGTGAAAATAAAACTCTCTCACTGTTGTTCTCTTATATATATATATATATATATATATATATATATATATATATATATATATATATACAAATCTTCTCAGTCGTACACAGTAATCATGTCTTTAAAGCTTGAAAAATGAGCTTTCGTAGAGGCGAAGCTAAATAATGAATTAAATTTGGTTCAGTTAAAAGCTACAGTAATATATTGAATATAGACTACTATAAGTAAATTTAATTAATTTTTATTGCACGCATGTTTTTTAAGTAAAATTTTAATTTGGAATTAAGTAAAATCTACTTAACTAAGTTAAATAAAATTAGCAAAAAAAAAAAAAAAGTAAATTTAACGTGTACAGTTAGAGTTTAATGAGTAATTTCCACTTTAAGTTTACCCTCAAGTACAATTCACTCCACGGCTTGTAAACTTTACTCAAACATCATAGCACTAAAAAAAAAAATGCCATTAAAGCATGTGGTTCACTTACAAACATGTACGTAAGCGAGTAGACGGCTCTTTATTGTTTTTAAGGTTACTCAATGTAGTTACTAACCCAAATGAACAGAGACCTCAACACTTGGCACATAATGCACAAAACAATCAGTGAATAGTTTTTGAGTATGAATGAGTAGAAAATGAACTCTAAATGTTACAAAACAGCAAGTTACTTAACCTAACCACAAAAGCAACCATAAAACAGTGTAAATAGATCTTGAAAACAACAAAAAATCTCACCTTATTTATTAATTCATCCCCAAGTGCATGATGGGAACAACAGGATCATGACTTTGATATTTACCTAAACAATCTTTGTAAAAATAACAAACAATTCCAAGTAAAATATACTTATAAGCTCTATTTTTAAATTCTACAAGCTTAAATTGAGTACTAATATTGAATTTACTCTTTTTTTTTTTTTTTTTTAATTCTTGCCTGAACTAAATAATTTAATGTAGAAATTACATTTGTTTTTCTGTATTATTTACTTCACCACAAAATAATTTAAGTGTAGATACTGGGATGAAAGCGAGGCTGTGAGGGATAGACTTTGGCCTTTACAATGGTGCATATCCCATAAAGCTACTAGATCATGTGAAAGTTTTAAAGTTTGTTTGGTGAAGTTTTGACTGTTTAAGACATTTTGACAGCTTGAACATTGACATGTTGTTAAACTACAATACGTCAAGTCACACTTATGTAGCGTTTTACACAGTACAGATTATTGCAAAGCAGCTTCACACAATAAACAAGAAAAAGTTATTTAATTATAAAACAAATACAATTGCAGCTGTAAAACGGCTCTAATAAGATAATAGTGTAATGTTTCAGCTCAATTTACTTGTTTTAATCCAATAACAGTACAACTCATTGAACACACTGTACTGTCTCTCACAGCCTCGTCTTCATTGCTGTCAAACATTAAAAATGTTGCTTCCTGACTCATAGCAGAGATAATTTGGGGATGAACTTCTCCTAAGTAAAAAAGGAAAGTTTTTATTCTCTTGCCAGTTAAATGGACAATCGAGTCTTCTATATCTTACTTAGTAATTCTGTTTTCTTTTGTCTCTCTTCTTTTTTTTAATTTTTGTTCATGTATTCGCTCACTCACCCTCTCTCTCTCTAAAGCTTTTCTTTTCTCTTCTCTCTCTGTTTCTTTGAGGCTAGGTTTGGGTCTAATGGCTGTGTGGAGGGAGTGAAGATGATGTCATGGTTCTCTTTCATTTTTTTCCTACCTTTTTTAGTCATAGAAACTGCTGAGGGTGGGGCAAACTGACACACGCACACTAGTTTTTAACATCCCCCTCATTTTTGACCATCTTTAGCCCAGCTAAGGCGTACAACTGCTAATGCTTCATAAATGAAGATGTGAGATATCAGATACGCCTCACACACAAGCACCACTGATATAATGGCCTGCTGGAAAAAGCACAAAACTGTGGTAAAATGGCCATTGTGAGATGCCAGTTTAAAGTTCGCTTAGTCAGAGCTCTTGGCTGTAAGCGTAGGAACGCCTCTTGAGTTACGGACGAATGCTGTGACACGGTAAAGGCCCATAGGAAAATGGCAAACACTCAGTGCATTTCAGTGCTTTCCTCTTCCGTTAGAATGCTTGCTCTTTTACCAGCTTAATATACAGAGACAACTATAATAAAGCCTTTATGCGTCGATTACCGTAAAGAGTAATTACTGTGACTCTATGACAACATTGCTATGTTTGTTAGAGCATCCCGACTTGCCCAACACAAAAACATTGACTCATTGGTGTGAGTTTGGGGCAGGATGACCTGCTTGATGGGGAAGATGGCAGAAGAGGGCCGTGCTTAGGAAACCCAAGTATAAGTCCTTTTAATGATACTTGGGTCGTAGAAATCACAGACGTACAAATTACACCTTTAAATAATAAGTAGGGATGCACCAAAAGTTTTTAGTGTTTTTTCCCCCAATGTATTTTGCCAGTTTTTTTCACCGTTGCATGAATGGAATAGCCAAAATGTGCTCTTTACAGTTTTGTCTTGCTTTTCTAAATAAATAAATAAAAATTACAAAACAACAATTTAAAAATATTTACTTAACACTGAACATATTTAACATTCTAGTAGACATTATAGCCTAACTAACAAAGCACAATTTAACTTAAAATTAATAAGTTAGTAAAATAATATTCTTTGGCCACTTCTAAGACCCCCTTCTTGAATCAGGCATGTGTTTTAATGTACAAATGATTGTTATCATTATTTTAGTCTTTTTTATTTTATTTTACAGAACAACAGTAAAATTACAATGCTAACATTTATAAATGTTGACTTTTATTTTGGTGGAAACCCGCAAGAAGACCTCAGTACTACTTTTTGCTGACAGCAGCAGATTTATGAATGATTCGCATCACGCAGATTTTCCTCGCGCTTTGGACTTTGAACCCTGGCTAAGGAGCTCCTGCAGCGCTGTCAGAATAAATACAATTGGTGCGTGTATTAGACAACATAACATTCTGTAGTTTATTTACTAATGGTTTAAAGTCATTAGGTGATTTCAGTCATCATACAGTAACCAGCAACAACCAGCCCTTTCTCTTCTCATCGAAGGCATTTAATGTGGTTCTAAACAGTCTCTCGCTGTCGGCGCTTGTAATGATTTTTGCGTCTTTCTCAGACGGCTTTAAATGCTTCCAAACTGCCCACATGTTTGCTGCATTATTAATAATTTCAGTTGCCAAACATTCGGTGCATCCCTAACAGTGTTGGGGAAAGTTACTTTTAAAAGTAATTCATTACAATATTGAGTTACTCCCAAAAAAAGTAACTAATTACATTACTTAGTTACTTTTTATGAAAAGTAATGCATTATGTTTACTTTTGCGTTACTTTTTAAATCTGGGCAGGGCTTGCTTGTTTGTTTTTAATATAAAAAGTTCTATTTTTGGCAAAAGCCTTTTTACACCAAAAGCCTAAGGCTTAGAGAAAAGTAAATTGACGTCTGTACAGTAGACCTGAGTAGACAAAATGTCAACTCTTCAGCAATAAAAAAGGGAAACAAATGTTAGATTATCTTGAGTAATTTTTGCTTATTAGTATGGATGAATTGGATCATCGAAGGTCGGCAGCAAAGACATCGGTTAATAAAAAGGGATTAAATACTTAAAGGATATTTGTATTATTCAACATATTTACATAATTATTGCAGCTTTGTGTTGAATTTCATTGTTTTTATTCATTTTGAAGAACACTGTGTCTGTTTTTTTAGTGAGTGAGATGAATTAATGCAAGTTCACATTTATTCTAGAACTAAAGTACCAAAGTAACATCTTACTCACAATTTCTCTCAAAATGAGGCAAGGAGAGCTTTTAATCAATAAATGGGGGGGAAGTACTGGTGTTACTTATTTGAAAACTTAAATTAAATCTTGTCAATTAAAAAGTAATGTGTTACTTTACTGGTTATTATTACATAACTTGCATTGCTTGTAATGCGTTACCCCCAACACTGATCCCTAATAATAAGTATACTAGATAATAGAAAATGGAATTAAATGTCGATTCGTAATGTCGTGCTGAAGGTGCTTTCTAAAAGTATATTTATATCCAAGCATAGATTAAAAAAGTTGAATGTAGCCTGTGCTCTAAGAAGTCATTTTTAAGTAAAAGAGCTGTTTTAGAATCTACTCCATACATTTTTTTCTAGGGGTATAAATGCACAAAACATGCCCACAGAGTTGCGTTTGACTGTTTTTCGTATATAATTATGCCCATCTAAAGCACACACACTGGGTGGATGTTTTTGGTGTACAAATAAATGAAATTTCCGTGCACTAACACACACACACACGTGCGCACAGAGTAAACACAGCCATGGTGGGTGAATAAAGGTGCTTTTGTCCGGTGGGGGGCTGGGCCATCTGGAGCGCTCATGAATGTTCGCTTCAGTCCGCTCAGACATCGCGCCTCCCTGTGTACTTTCACAGCTCCGCTAGAAGAGGACGGAGGCATGGGTGGGGTCGGGATTGGGCGGATGGAGACAGGGTGGGGCTTTCTAGCAGCCAGTGAGATCATTGGAACACTGCATGCATATGTGTGTCAGTGTGTGTGTCTTTTTCTGCCCGTGGCAGGCATGTAGTATTTGGACGACGCTGGCTAGGCACTCGAACACCTCCGTCAGTCTCTGTTCTGAGAGCGGGAGGCAAACTCTGATCCTTCCAGAAACATCCACAGGGTTTATTGCAGTGCAGCTGTAGGTGGAAGCCCACCGGCAGCTGTAGTTTGTACGTTCCCGCTGTTTTTTGGGTCGGTAGTTTATTTGAACACGTTTCTGTGGGTTCTGCTGTGAGGGGAAAGGTTCTAACTACAGTCTGTGTGTGTCTCTGTTTGTCTCTCACAGTCGTCTGGAGGTCCGGTGGAGAATGACCCGCTCGGGGCTCTTCCTCCAGGCTGGGGTAAGTCCTCCTTCAAGCTTTATCTTCAGGTCAGGTGTCTTTTGTGAGCTCACCGAGTTCAGGAGTGGAGGGAGGCCTATAATCGGAGTTAGGCCAAAGTTGGCTGAAAAAGTCATAAACTTTAGTAGATTTTGGTGGCACCCAGCAGCACCATTGAACAGGAAGCCAAAACAGAGTCTCAAAGTAGCGATAATTAATAGTAACATGTAATAGTAAGGGGAAAAAAATCTCTAAATGGAGTGATCAGGACCACAAAGTGAAGCAGAGAGAGAATTATATATACAAACGAAATATTGTTTGGAGATAAATGTATTGCTTCACGACAAAAAATGCTTTTCTTACTTTGATTTTTTTGTCTTGTTTCCGGCCAAAATATCAGAATATTCTTAAATCAAGAAGGATTTTCTAGACAAGTAAACATTATTCTCTTGTTTTCAGAAAAAATAAGTAAAAATTAAGTGAAACAAGCAAAATATGCCAATGGGGTAAGCAAAATAATCTAGTCGTCTGCTTGAAATCAGATTATTTTTCTTACCCCCATTGGCAGATTATTTTACTTCTGTTTTCTGAAAACAAGACAATAATTTTTACTTCTTGATTTGAGAATTTGTAGATATTTTGGCTAGAAACAAGACAAAAAAATCAAAGTAAGAAAAGCATTTTTCGCAGTGTTGTGACTGTGAAGTGATACGCAAGACATGATAGCAGGGTGTGTTAATCAAATGTGTTTGCGTATTAACTATTGCAGCTTATGTTTATATTGTCAACTAATTTATATCACACCTTAATGACACTTAAAATTAAAAATGTGTATCTATCAGTATAATATAAAAACAAATATTGGTTAAGAATAATTCAGATTTAAATCAGGTAAAGCTGCGTCAGTGTTTTCTTTCTTGAGTTGTACAGTACATTAAGTTCAGCAACATAACATTGCGAAATGGAGCTGGGAAATCTCTGCGATGAGAGGGTTAAAGGGGGGGGGGGGGGAAGAAAGAGAGAGTGTTGTGTGAGCAGTAATGTGAGGGCTACTGTGTGCTCCGCAAACGACTCTTAATGAAAACAAGATGTTAGTCGTCGAGTGAATGAGGGGGTGAGGGGGTTTCATGCATAGGGCTGCGTCTTTCTCTGTGGAAAACCAATTGGCCAGCAGATTTTCTCTTTTCTTTTTCAATTGTTTGGGTTTCTTTCATCTTTTAAAACCAATTGAAAAGTTGAAAAGTGAATTTTGAGAATGCATGTTGGAGCAGTTTTCAGTCAGCGCTGTCAGATTTGACAAAAGAGAAAAAAGAAGAGGATCAGTTTTACCAATTGTAACATTTACCAATAAGGCCGATCGTTGCGATTTTAAATGTTATATTTTTTTACATCAAAATAGGGAAGAGTCAGTGAAAACCAACTTAAATTTGTCAAATAGTAATAAGGTAATTATTGACAGCGATTGAATTTTTGGGTGAGCCGTTCCTTTAATGACGGGTTTAATTTGAACGCTGAAAACTCTAAAAAGTAGCACCCAATAACAGCAATGCTGTGCATTTATCTAGAAACAACAGGGTTTACAAATAAAGTTTAATGTATGCGTATTTATTGCATAACACTTTTGGGCTATAACTATAACAACTTAGGGTAAAACCTGTTAAAATTCGTTAACTACACTGCAAAAAAGTCTTTTCCTGCCAAAATATCTAAAAATTCTTAAGGGGAGACAGTTTTTTCATGCAGCTGTCAAGTTTGAGATTTTAGGCTTTTTGGTTTTTCATAAAGTGTTTTTTTTTCAGGCTAGTAGAAAGAAAACATTTAAAATAGACTGTTAAGTGTTTCATTTATAGCACTTTATCTATTTGTGTCAATAGATTTCAATTATAATACATATTTTTAAAGGCCGTTTTCTCAAAATGAGTTTTTTTCTCCTACACTGAGCCATAAATCTCCACTTCAGCAGCACTTACACACACCAAACTTTACATTTTTATTTTTGTCTATATCCTGAACGTTTTTACAAAGGGATTTGTTCATATATAATTTGCTTGATTTTTATACATTTTAACTTTTTTTTTTTAATATGGTGTTTTCTGTCTGTGAGAACAAGCAAAAAACAAAAACAAAACAGAAAACAAGATTATTTTTCTTAGCCCATTGGCAGATTATTTAGCTTGTTTCAAGCGAAAACGCACTTTATTTTTTTACCCGTCTAGAAAATGTTTCTTGATTTAAGAATTTGTATATATTTTGGCTAAAAACAAGACAAAAAGAAAAGTGTTTTTTGCAGTGTGTGCAGTGTACATTTGTACATGTGTTTCTCAAAGCATTTATCAAATTTTGTCTGTTAATTTCTACATTTAAACTCTAAAGATGTACCTGTTAATAGTAGTAATAGAACATGAACAAACAACATTAACAAAGGTGAAAATAAATGCAGTAAATGCGGTAAAAAATGCGTTACCCTGTTTAGCTTAAAATACATTTCTGACCATTCTGCTTAATAATGTGTATTCTGAAACTTGTTTATCTTTTCTTCAGAGAAACGTCAGGACAACGGAAGAGTGTACTATGTCAATCACAACACACGAACAACGCAGTGGGAGGACCCTCGAACCCAAGGGTAATCAAGTCCTCCAGTCACATGACCCAAGCGGTCACATCCATAGCAAATGATCTGTGTGCTTTGTTGGGAAAGCTACTTTGAAAGTTGAGTTACTTTTTGGAAAATATAGTTACTAAAGAAAATACAGCGAACAACCTTAAAGCAGTGCTACGTGGCTTGAGTCGAGCAGCGTTTTTCATCTGGCACACATGACGTATCTCCAATATTTAATTGTATTTTCAACTGCCGCTGGATAATGTCATGCCATGTAACTTGCCAAAAACAGCTGCAGTGCAACTTGACGTAAAAGTGGGCAAGAGTTGGCTAAAATTGGCAGTTGTAATCTGATTGGCTGATGGGCCTGCTACCCCAAAACACGCGTTTCACCGCCCACTTGGAAACCAAGTCCTGTTTGCTGTCAAAATAAGCGCTTCTGAGGAAGTTAGAATCTAGCCACTGGATATCCACAAGAATACATTTGTTTTCTGACGTCAGATTTGCGCAAACATCACATAACTGAACTGCGCTTAACAGCTTTAGTCAGCCGAAGGCCCTCTTCCTCTCTAAGAGGGTGTTTTTTTTTTTCCACACACTTTTTAAAAGCTGTTATTTTTAAGCTAGATGCATTAGTTCAACCAAAATGAATACCCCGCATTATCAAGCTCATCCACTTAAGCTGCAAAACATTCTTTGTTTGCTCATTTTTCATTTTGGCATTGTTTTTGTTCATTGCGTTTTAGATGTTACTGAAAACGTCATGTTATATAGTGTTAAGCGTCCAGCAGGGTGCGCTGCTCTCACTGCCCTCCTCCATTTGCAGGATGATCCAGGAGCCGCCCCTGCCGCCCGGCTGGGAGATGAAGTACACGGCAGAGGGGGTGCGATACTTTGTGGACCACAATTCTCGCACCACCACCTTTAAAGATCCTCGGCCAGGCTTTGAGTCAGGGTAAACATCACACACGCTGTAGCTCAGATTGCATGTTCTGATTGTTCGTTCACTGCGGCACAGAGACAGACAGATACGGTCCAGTTCTTCCGTTTGTGAAAGCTTCAGACCCGCTTACAAGGGTTTTTCAGTATCTAGACAGCAGTGTAGGTGTATGACACATGAGAAAGTTTAAAATGCATGTATAAAATATATCTACACTGCCGGTCTTTATTCCCAGTTTGGAATAATTTCGATTTTAGGTGTTTTTGAACACCTCTTTTGCACATTACTGCATTTATTTGATCAAATATATAGTAATATCAGTTATATTGTGCAATATTATTATAATTTAAAATAACTGCATTGTATTTTAAAATATTTTAAAATGTAATTGTTTGCTGTGATCCTTACTTCAGTCTTTAGTGTCACATGAACCTTCAAAAATCATTTTAATATGTTGATTTGCTGCTCAACATGTGAGTCTTACGGAGCACAGGTATATTTGTAGCAATAGCCAAAAATACACTGTATGGGTCAAAATTATAGATTTTTCTTTTATGCCAAAAATCATTAGGATATTAAATAAAGACAAAAGATATTTTGTAAATGTCCTACTGTAAATGTATTAAAATGCAATTTTTGATTAGTAATATGCATTGCAAAGAACTTCATTTAGACCTTTTTAAAGGCAATTTTAAAATATATATATATTTTTTTTTTTTTGCACAGATTTCAGATTTTAAAATAGTGCATCTCGGCCAAATATTGTCCTGTCCTAGCAAACCATACGTGCAAAATTATAATTTGTGCTCACTTATTAAAAATGCCTGAAAGCACAATAATTGACCCTTTTAATCAGTTTAATACATCTTTGCTCAATAAAAGTAAATTTCCTTTCTTTTTTGTCTTATCCCAATTGGTATCCACAAAATGTTATGGAGCAAATATATTAAAAATTAATTTTTGATTAGCAATATGCATCGCAAAGAACTTCATTTGGACAATTTTAAAGGCGATTTTCTTAATATTTTATATTTTTAATAAAATTTTGCACCCTCAGATTTCAGATTTTCAAATAGGTCATCTCGGCCAAATATTGTCCTGTCCTAGCAAACCATACATACAAAATTATGGTTTTGTGGTCCAAGGTCACAATTATTATTTGTTCTCAGTTATTAAAAATGCTTTCATGAGATTTTATATCTTTTGTAGCACAATAATTGACACTTTTAATCACTTTAATCTTTGCTGAATAAAAGTATTTTTCCTTTTTTTTTTTTGTCTTATCCCAATTGGTATCCACAAAATGTTATGCAGCAAATATATTAAAACTTAATTTTTTATTAGCAATATGCATTGCAAAGAACTTCATTTAGGCAATTTTCTCAATATTTTATATCTCTTGTAGTATTTTGCACCCTCAGATTTCAGATTTTCAAATAGTGCATCTCGGCCAAACCATACGTACAAAATAGTTTTTTGGTCCAAGGTCACAATTATTATTTGTGCTCAGTTATTAAAAATGCCTGATAGCATTGTTGTGTCATCCTTTCTAAAATCGTTGTAAAAATGTTTCTTTTTTTTGGTGGTTGTTGTTGTCTGTTTTGTTTTGTTTTGTTTAAAGTCTACCAGGGGTGGGGTGGGTTCTTAATTTGCACAATTGATTTTTGCTTTATATTACTGTTATTTGAAGAAAATTCAATAAACAGTTGTTAACAAAAAAAAAAAAAAAAAAATGCTTGATAGCACAATAATTGACACTTTTAGTCTTTGCCGAATAAAAGTATTTTTCCTTTCTATTTGTGTCTTATCCCAATTGGTATCCACAAAATGTTACGCAGCAATAACGGTTTTCAACATAATCATAAATGTTAGAATGATTTCTAAAGGATCATGTCACACTAAAGACTGAAGTAGTGGTGCAATGGCAATTTAGCTTTAATCGCAGAAGTAAATGGCATTTTACACTTTTTTGAATCACAGTATTACTGTTTTTACTGTGAGCACAAGAGACTTTTTCAAGAACACTGAACAATGTATCATTTGTATATCCTCACACAGAATATTAGTGTTCTTTTTTTCCTTTTTCTCTCTCAGTATCTTCTTTGTTTCTTTCATACATCTTTTTGTTGTCTTAAATGTCTCATTCCTCAGAGTTTCCCTCTTTTTAAAGTGGAGTGAACTGTCGAGACAACCTTTTAAATTACAATCCTTTCCCGAAACGGAATCACGCACTCTGCCTTCAAGCGATGCGTCACTTTGATCTGTTTATGGAAGTTGTGTCATGGCTGACTTTTTTCTGCCATTTGTAAAGTTTGTCCAGTTTGCATTGCTCATGTCCACTGATCTGACGTCAGCACCGGCGTCTGAAGCGCCACACTCCTGGAATAAATGACATCAGTATGCTCTCGTAACGCTTCGTCTTCATGTTCCCTGTCTTCCTGTTCAGCTCACGGCAAGGTGGCTCCCCGGGTGCATACGACCGCAGCTTCAGGTGGAAATATCACCAGTTCCGCTTCTTGTGTCATGTGAGTTGTTCAGAAGTCTTGAGCTCTAGTGCATTTTGTGTCATTTAACATCAGCAAATTAATGTTTTTTTACTCTTTACTTTAGTCCAACGCGCTGCCCAGTCATGTGAAGATCTCCGTATCCCGACAGACTCTGTTTGAGGACTCATTTCAACAGGTGAGTATCTGTTTAAGGCCAGTTCACACCAGGAATGATAACGGAGCGTTCTTTAGAACTTCCGAATAATGATAAGCCAGCTTGTAAACTTCAGCTGAAGCTCATTTTATATGTGCTGTATATAGGTGGACACCCTTGAGAGTCCTCTGCTGCCTCGTCCTTATCAGAAACTGAGAAAAAATAATAATTGCAACATTGTAAATAATGATAGCGGCATGAACATTCAGTTTCATATTATTTAATAACTTATAATTTAAATGCCAAGCCTGGTAAACATTTTTAAAATCTTGTAATATTTTAAAGCCTTTATTATTTTTCATCTCTACAGCTGTGCAATAAAATTAACTTCAAAGATTCACTTTTCATTCATACAGAGGATATGGAAAAATGTCTTTTCACTGAAAACAACGTCTTTTTAAGATGAAAATGACATGAAATTACCCATATAACCAGAAGATGGCAGCAGAGGATCAATCATTGGCTGCTGCCTTTTTCAGTTTTTTTAAGTCTTGCTTTTCGATTTATTATAAAATGACTAGTATAGCAAATCTTAGTACTTTTACCACACTGAAGTATATAGTATAGCAAGTGCAGAAAGTCATTAAAATAAAATAAGCTCGGACACAAAATTTAAATACTTGTATACAGTGGCCTAGAGAAGTGGGTCTACGCATAATTTGTAATCGCTATATACATATATATGCTGTACTCGTGCTTTTTATATACATTCTTAAATCATCATGCTTTTAAGCCAAAATACACACTGAAAAGAATTTAATTATTTTAAGTTTTATGTTAAACCTAAAAAAAATTATAATAAATAGCCTATATTAACACAAACTTGTTACTGCTGTAGTTTTGTTACTTTGAATTTAGTCTGAATCATTAAATGCACAGCTTTTTTTGACATCAGCTTGTCAGGTGTTTCGTCCGGTTATTACCATCAATCAATGACTCGCACATATTTAGCTGATTACTTTAGCCAAACTCGCGTTTGTCATTCTCGAAACGGTATACATGGACGTTTGGTCCTCTTAGACAAACTAAACTTTTCTTCGATTGTGAATTAATTATGTAGAGAAAACGAGCAAAGGACAGTCCTATTACGGCACAGTACAGTTTGACTGGAAATGACTGAGCTGGCTTGTCTAAAACAAGGACGTAATCCATGCATATGGTCAATTAAATGTGTTTGAATTGTATCATACACATTTTCAAAAGTCAGTTGGACAATTTTGCCTTTAGTCTGGATGCTAATATAGTTGTAGTTAAAGTTATCTTTGTAGTTATCGTTCTTGGTGTGAACGGGCCTTATTTTTACCTCCTAAGGTAAAGCTTTTTTGTTAAAAAAAGAAGAAAAAACCTTTATAATGACAATGCCACCACGTTTCCTCTCAGATCATGAACATGAAGCCGTATGACCTCCGCCGGAGGCTCTACATCATCATGAGAGGCGAGGAGGGACTGGATTACGGAGGAATAGCCAGGCAAGTTCATTATGAGCACCTGTGACGTCTCGCTCTTCGTCATCCTCATGTTCCTGCTTGTGTGCTGAGTGTTTCTTGTTTCGGGGAGGCTGTGGTGTACCTTTGCTCGTTGGTGTCTGGACCTCATAGTTGTCTTCCTGTGTCTGTGTCTGTCTCCTGTGTCCTGTCAGTGGTTTTACCCTATGGTAGGTTACGTCATGCTGTTCTACCACAGGGTAGAACCACGGACGGGATGTCTGGAGGTGTCTGCGTCGTCCTGTGGTGTGACCAAACCACCCCCATCCCCCAATCATGGTCCCCCTTTTTGCCCCTAATCCTTGGGCTTGGGTTCTGTTGTACTTCTTATGATTTGATGTGTGTGTGTTCGTGCTGTTGAACCTGTCTTCATCTTCATCACTTTATGTGGCACCTGCACTGTTTTTATTTTACATGCCCAGTAAGCTGAAACTTTGGTATTTTCTTATCTGGGAAATTCTTTCATTCTTATATAGTAGATGTGAACCCTGTCCATTAAATTGTTTTACATTTTGAATAATGGTTACTTTGGAATAATTGTTTTGATTCCTTTTTTTAGTTTTATTCTAATAAATGTTCCCTTTATTATTATATGTTTTATTGTAAAAAAATTTTTTTTTTTTTTTGTGTGGTTTTGTTAGCATCCCTTCAGAGATGGGCACTCGAGTCGCATTTTTATAGACTTCAGACTTGACTTCAGACTCGACCTGAAATGACTCCAGAGTTGACTCAACTCGAGGAAAATACTCCAGAATTTTTAAATAGCAACTCGAGTCTTTTATCCTTAAATACTTATATAACAGATATTGAAAAAAAGGCTGACCGCATCCACACCCCGGCATCTATCCGGATCCTGAGCCGTAATCAGCGCGTCAAAACAAAATCTAAAGCCAAACATGCTTTATTTGAGCCCTTTCAGCTCCATGCGCTTTCATTTTTAAAAAATTATTAATAATAGTTTTGATTCCTTTTTTTGTTTTATTTTACTAAATGTTCCCTTTATTATTATATGTGTGTTTTATTTTAAATTTGTTTTACTTCAGACTTGATTTCAGACTTGATCTGAGATGACTCCAGAGTTGACTCGACTCAATGAAAAGGACTCGAGTATATATTTTAAAAGCAACTTGAGTCTTTTATCCTTAGATACTTATATAACTGATATTAAAAATGCTGACCGCATCCGCACCCCGGCATCTATCCTGATCATGATATACATGAGGATTCTGAATGGGATTTTTTTTTAGCAAGCCATTAAATTACTTGAGACTCGACTCTGACTCCAAGTTAAAAACTTAACTTCAGACTTGACTCGGACTTCAGGTTAAAGACTCCAGACTTGACTCGGACTCCAAGTTAAAGACTTGAGACTTGACTTGGACTTGTGACCAAAGACTCAAGGCTTGACTCGGACTCCAGGTTAAAGACTCAAGACTTGACTCGGACTACAGGTTAAAGACTCAAGACTTGACTCGGACTCCAGGTTAAAGACTCGACTTGACTCGGACTCCAAGTTAAAGACTCGACTTGACTCGGACTCCAGGTTAAAGACTCAAGACTTGACTCGGACTCCAGGTTAAAGACTCAAGACTTGACTCGGACTCCAAGTTAAAGACTCAAGACTTGACTCGGACTCCAGGTTAAAGACTCAAGACTTGACTCGGACTCCAAGTTAAAGACTCGACTTGACTCGGACTCCAGGTTAAAGACTCAAGACTTGACTCGGACTCCAGGTTAAAGACTCAAGACTTGACTCGGACTCCAGGTTAAAGACTCAAGACTTGACTCGGACTCCAGGTTAAAGACTCAAGACTTGACTCGGACTCCAGGTTAAAGACTCAAGACTTGACTCGGACTCCAGGTTAAAGTCTCGACTTGACTCGGACTCCAGGTTAAAGACTACAGACTTGACTCGGACTACAGGTTAAAGACTCAAGACTTGACTCTGACTCCAAGTTAAACACTCAAGACTTGACTCTGACTCCAGGTTAAAGACTCGACTTAACTCGGACTCCAGGTTAAAGACTCGACTTGACTCGGACTCCAGGTTAAAGAATCAAGACTTGACTCGGACTCCAGGTTAAAGAATCAAGACTTGACTCGGACTCCAGGTTAAAGACTCGACTCAGACTCCAGGTTAAAGACTCAAGACTTGACTCGGACTCCAGGTGAAAGACTCAAGACTTGACTCGGACTCTAGGTTAAAGACTCGACTCAGACTCCAGGTTAAATAATCAAGACTTGACTCGGACTCCAGGTTAAAGAATCAAGACTTGACTCGGACTCTAGGTTAAAGACTCGACTTGACTCTGACTCCAGGTTAAAGACTCGACTTGACTCAGACTCCAGGTTTAAGACTCAAGACTTGACTCGGACTCCAGGTGAAAGACTCAAGACTTGACTCGGACTCCAGGTTAAAGACTCGACTTGACTCGGACTCCAGGTTAAAGACTCGACTTGACTCTGACTCCAGGTTAAAGACTCGACTTGACTCAGACTCCAGGTTTAAGACTCAAGACTTGACTCGGACTCCAGGTGAAAGACTCAAGACTTGACTCGGACTCCAGGTGAAAGACTCAAGACTTGACTCTGACTCCAGGTTAAAGACTCAAGACTTGACTCGGACTCCAAGTTAAAGACTCGACTTGACTCGGACTCCAGGTTAAAGACTCAAGACTTGACTCGGACTCCAGGTTAAAGACTCAAGACTTGACTCTGACTCCAGGTTAAAGACTCAAGACTTGACTCTGACTCCAGGTTAAAGACTCAAGACTTGACTCGGACTCCAGGTTAAAGACGCAAGACTTGACTCGGACTCCAGGTTAAAGACTCAAGACTTGACTCGGACTCCAGGTTAAAGTCTCGACTTGACTCGGACTCCAGGTTAAAGACTACAGACTTGACTCGGACTACAGGTTAAAGACTCAAGACTTGACTCTGACTCCAGGTTAAAGACTCAAGACTTGACTCTGACTCCAGTTTAAAGACTCGACTTGACTCGGACTCCAGGTTAAAGAATCAAGACTTGACTCGGACTCCAGGTTAAAGACTCAAGACTTGACTCGGACTCCAGGTTAAAGACTCGACTTGACTCTGACTCCAGTTTAAAGACTCGACTTGACTCGGACTCCAGGTTAAAGAATCAAGACTTGACTCGGACTCCAGGTTAAAGACTCAAGACTTGACTCTGACTCCAGGTTAAAGACTCGACTTGACTCAGACTCCAGGTTAAAGACTCAAGACTTGACTCGGACTCCAGGTGAAAGACTCAAGACTTGACTCGGACTCTAGGTTAAAGACTCAAGACTTGACACGGACTCCAGGTTAAAGACTCAAGACTTGACTCGGACTCCAGGTTAAAGACTCAAGACTTGACTCGGACTCCAGGTTAAAGACTCGACTTGACTCTGACTCCAAGTTAAACACTCAAGACTTGACTCTGACTCCAGGTTAAAGACTCGACTTAACTCGGACTCCAGGTTAAAGACTCGACTTGACTCGGACTCCAGGTTAAAGAATCAAGACTTGACTCGGACTCCAGGTTAAAGAATCAAGACTTGACTCGGACTCCAGGTTAAAGACTCGACTCAGACTCCAGGTTAAATAATCAAGACTTGACTCGGACTCCAGGTTAAAGAATCAAGACTTGACTCGGACTCTAGGTTAAAGACTCGACTTGACTCTGACTCCAGGTTAAAGACTCGACTTGACTCAGACTCCAGGTTTAAGACTCAAGACTTGACTCGGACTCCAGGTGAAAGACTCAAGACTTGACTCGGACTCCAGGTTAAAGACTCGACTTGACTCGGTCTCCAGGTTAAAGACTCGACTTGACTCTGACTCCAGGTTAAAGACTCGACTTGACTCAGACTCCAGGTTAAAGACTCGACTTGACTCAGACTCCAGGTTAAAGACTCAAGACTTGACTCGGACTCCAGGTTAAAGACTCGACTTGACTCTGACTCCAGGTTAAAGACTCAAGACTTGACTCTGACTCCAGGTTAAAGACTCGACTTGACTCGGACTCCAGGTTAAAGACTCAAGACTTGACTCGGACTCCAGGTTAAAGACTCAAGACTTGACTCGGACTCCAGGTTAAAGACTCGACTTGACTCGGACTCCAGGTTAAAGACTTAAGACTTGACTTGGACTTGTGACCAAAGACTCGAGACTTGACTTGTGCTGAGTTCAGACTGCACGATTTTCAAAGCAATCGTGTCACAGATCTTTTCACACTGCATGACTATCTGGGGTAGCATTCCGTTGCTGCTGTGTTCACACTGCAGGATGGATCGGCGACAGGGGGTTTCATACTGCATGACTTTACAATAGGAAGAATCGCCGACAACTTTTATAAATTATTATAAAAAATTGGTAGCCCGCAAGAAGCTTGTCTTACAAATTGCACGTGCACTCATTTGCAGCGAAAAGAAGCCGAAACTATGCTTGTTGATATTGTGGTCTATACCTTCGTAACTCCTCCCCCAACTTCCCACTGGCCTGGATGTTGCTGTCTCATTGGCTGTAGGTAATCGCCGATGTTATTTTCAGTTAGATCACCTTTCACACGGCATGATTTTGAATCGCCGGCAGGTCCAGATATTTAGCATGCCAAATATCTCACGGGTGTCGGCGATTCTCTCAGATAGCGTCTTTAATAGTTCACACTGTGTGATAGTCACTCGCGTGAACGAGCACCGATTTGCCTGTGATTTCGGCATTTGTCGGCGATTTTTCAAAACCTGTCAAAATTGGGGCTAAAATCATACAGTCTGAACTCGGCATTAGACTCCAGTGACAAAGACTTCAGACTTGACTTGGACTCGAGGTTAAGGACTTATGAATATCTCTGTGTCCCTCACAAGTGGCTCAGAGAATGATTGTGCCTGCTTACCATTTTCTTTACAAAACCGACATTTGTAAAAACATTTTTTTTTCTTAGTGAATGAGTTGGAGTGAATAGTAAAGGATAATGAGCCAAAATGTGTCCAGTGTACATTGATTCTGTGCTTTTTAAACAATACAGTGTTTTAAACGCTTCCTAGGATGCACCTGGAATCTATTTCAGAGATTTAATGACATTACTGCTGTTATAAAATTCTGTTAGGATAAAAAAGTTATGACAATGTGAATTAAATGTTTCTGAATTTGTATTTCTTTTGCCATTGTTAACAAGTTATGTGACTTTTCAACTACTCTCACAAGTAGTTGTTTCTTTTATAAAGAAACGCTTTGTGCAAGGCTTCTGTCAGGCCTCAAACAATTAAATGTTTTCTTTACTGAAGACATCTGTTGAAATTTGTAAGCGTTCAAAGGATTCCCCAAACTATCTTTATTTCTGTGAAATGTGCCAACACAGTTTGTCTCAGTGATATGGGGATATTTAAGTAGTGTTTGTACAGTCATCTTTAGCTTGTATTATGTTATGTTACTGATGTTATATTTTGTATTTCTGTCTGTAGGGAGTGGTTTTTCCTGCTGTCTCACGAGGTGTTGAACCCCATGTACTGTCTGTTCGAGTATGCCGGTAAAAACAACTACTGTCTGCAGATTAACCCTGCTTCTTCCATCAACCCCGACCACCTCACCTACTTCCGCTTCATCGGACGCTTCATTGCCATGGTGAGAACGCCTTTAGACTAGTAGTTTCACTCTGCAATAAATTTAGCTGTGTCTTACATTTTTCTCAGCCCTTGTGTTTCTCCTATTTTGTGCTTGTTCTGAACAGACTGTCTGACTCAGAGTGTCTGTGTTTTTTTTGGAGATCATTCCCACAGCTCTGTGCTGTTACATTAAACAGTTAGCCGTCCCTTTACAATATAATCACATTTCTGTGTGTTTTTGAAGTCTGTATATAGAAAAGATAAGATAATGTAAGATAAAGCAAAACTGGAGTGTTAGATAATGTAACTCAAATGTGCATTTAAGTGTTCAATGTTTTTATTTGTACACCCGGAGTCTAGATAAACCTAGTGCTATATTTATAATAAAATTCATGATTTCTTAACTCTTCAGAGGAGAGTTTCTGGGAAGGTCTGAGTTTACACATATTTATGAACATTTCATGATTTTAACATTACGATTGAAGGATACAATCACCAACATGTTTTTTTATACAGATATTTTATACAGAAGCAAGACCGTTTCGAAAACTGCTCCAGTCAGAAATCATTGTTTTTGATTTGTTCAATCTCTTTAGTGTTATCTAACAGGTCACTAATAGTAATGCACCATTTATAAGACAATGTTTTCATTACTAAAGGTTAAACTGTTATTGCAGCCATTTATGTTATCATGACAAACATTTATTTATGGTGACCTTTAAGATGAGTTCCAACGATATGGCAAAATTACACTAATAACTCTCGAAAATGGGCTTGATACAACACATTTAATAGGACATGAATGCTCATAATAGTCAATAATTCACCCTCCAGTCATGAGGTCATTCTGTATTTCAAGCACTGAGAACAGATTAATTCTGCGGAGTTGGACAGGGTCACCGCTGGTCCTTAAAATGTCCTAAATAGTTTCCCAATAAAAGGCCTTAAAAAGTCTTATTCAGATTCGATTGGTCTTAAATATTTTTGGTTACATGTAAATTTCCTACCAGAAATATATTAATCCTATTCTTTTTATTAGTAATATGCATTGCTAATAATTTGGACAGCTTTATAGGCGATTTTCTTAATATTTTGATTTTTATTGCACCCTCAGATTCCAGATTTTCAGAATAAATTGATTTGGGGATATTTAGTGTGTGAAATATTGCCTGCTATTATGAAAAGTTCACTGTATATTGTAGTAATAAATATCATTAATGACAGTAATGAAGTTTTGTTTTCTTTTTGCATTAAACACATTAAATATTACATATATGTATGTAATATAATGTGTATTTCCATTAGAGGTTGGGTTAAAGGTGGTCTTAAAAAGTCTTAAATTTCACTTGTTAATATCTGTAGAAACCCTGGTTGGAGCATGTGTGTAAAGGGTTAGATAGGATTAGAAATTAATATTAGTTATCTGTTAGTTATCAGTTGATGCATAACTTTTTCATGAATGCATTTTTTAAATCAATTTTAAAAACAGAAATATGCATTGTGGTCTGAATTAACATGAGCTCATAAAAGCTGCATTTATTAAAAAGAATAAAAGAATAATCATAAGACCAATAATCAGAATTCTAAACATTTAACAAATATTTAGCAAAAAAAAAAAAAAAAAAAAGATTTAGGTCACATTTGACATCATAGGACAAGTCAAATTCCCAGAAGTATTAAAATAAATCATGTTTTTGTTTTTTGGAGTATTGCAGTGGTTATTATAAATTATTTATCTATGAACATTATTATAATTTTTTTTGTAAATATGTGCACATATTTATGCACTATTCAGTGCTGTTTTGTAGTGTAAATGGTGCGAAAATTGCATTCACACTCAAAATGCAAAAGTGCAAAGTGAAGTTCACTTTCATTTGTTTTATGACGTTTGTCCTGTGATTGGCTCTTTGCAGGCTCTGTATCACGGGAAGTTCATTGACACGGGCTTCACTCTGCCCTTCTACAAGCGCATGCTTAACAAGAAACCCACCCTGAAAGACCTGGAGTCCATCGACCCTGAGTTTTACAACTCCATCATGTGGGTCAAGTGAGTATCAAGACTGCAGCTGCGTCCATCGACCAAATGAGGACGTCCGTCAGAACAGTTCTGTGACATTCATGCTGTTTATTTATTTCACAAAAGGGACTGTATTTCAACATTCGTGAATGTAAATGTACCCAAATTAGCCCAAAGGCTAGTTTTCATTAGTAGTTCCTTTGGCAGATGGTATTAGGCCAAAAAAACTAGAGAAAGAAAAGAAAAAAAATGAGAAGCAAAAAGAGACAACTCTCTAAAATACAGTTAAATTATGCAAAATAACAATATAAAAAGCAGTTTATCAGGATAAATAAACAGCATTAATGTTTCCATTGTTGATTACGTGTCTGTTCACAGAGAGAACGATTTAGAAGAGTGTGGCGTGGAGCTGTACTTCGCTCAGGACATGGAGATTTTGGGCAAGGTGACGACACACCAGCTGAAGAACGATGGAGAAAATGAGCTGGTCACACAGGACAACAAGGAGGAGTATATAAGGTACAGCTGCCCCATGTTTAGAAGACAACAGTATTGCTGGCGTTAATCAGACTCCTTTTATCCAGTGAGCTGTTTCATTAGAGATTTCTTATGTTAGAATACGCATCCTGTTCAATTTTAATATGCAACCCCACTGTATGAGTCTGTTGAGTGCTTGAAAGAGTCATTAAGTTGACTTGAGAAAGCCAGCTTACTGAAATGCTGTTTAAACTTAGTTATTATTTTGCTGAGACTAAAATTTCTGGTTGCTACTCCTCCTAGAGTAACGATCATATCTAACTGAGCCTAGCAACTAGAATCATGTCAGTGACATGCTAATCAGACTAGAAACATGCTAATAACATGCTAGAAACATGTTAGAAACAGGCTAATCGTGTTAACAACAGGCTACTAATATTAACATCATGCTAGCGACATTCTAATCATGCTAGCAGTATGCTAGTAACAGGCTTATGTTAGAAACAGGCTAACGACATGATAATCATTCTAGTAACATGCTAATAGCATGCTAATCATGCTAGAAACATGTTAACATGTTAATCATGCTAGTAACTTGTTAATCATGTTAGTAATGCTAACAATGCATGTAACATGTTAATCATGCTAGCAACATGCTAGTAACTTGTTAATCATGTTAGCTACATGCTAGTAAAAGGCTAATCATGTTAGAAACATGTTAGAAACAGGCTAATCGTGTTAACAACAGGCTACTAATGCTAACGTCTTGCCAGCAACAGTCTAATCTTGTTAGTTACAGGCTAATCATGTTAGAAACATGCTAGAAACAGGCTAACAACATGCTAATCATGTTAGAAACATGCTAACAACATGCTAATTAGGCTAGAAACATGTTAACAACATGCTAATCAGGCTAGAAACAGGCTAACGACATTCTAATCATGCTAGAAACATGTTAACAACGTGCTAATCTTGTTAGAAACACGCTAACAGCATGCTAATCATGTTAAAAACATGGTAACAACATGCTAATCATGTTAGAAGCATGTTAACAACATGCTAATCATGCTAGAAACATGCTAGTGCCTTTCTCATCATGATAAAAACATGTTAGCAACCTGTTAATAATGCTAACAGGCTAGCAACACGCTATTGACATGTTAATCACGTTACAAACATGCTAGAAACATGTTAATCATGCTAGAAACATGTTAGCAACATGCTAGTAACTCATTAATCATGCTAGCTACATGCTAGTAACATAGTTAACATAGTTAAATAAGTTAAATAAGTTAGAAACGTGCTAGCAACATGATAAAACATGCTATCTATCCATTTATCCATCCATCAAAACATGAAAGCTTTAAGCTTTAAAACTACTTTAAACTTCAATCTTTTTCAGACTGAAAAACATAAAATTTCTACAATTTCCAAAACTTTTACAACTTTTTAAAACTATTTAAAACTTAATATTTTTTTAACTTTTTCACACTTTCTGATCAGGCTTTTTCTTATCTAGTTATTTTTTGCAATTCTGTCTGGTGCTGCTAGCGGTGCAGAAACCAGCCGCAAAACCTTTTAAACCTTTTTTTGTCTTTTACAAAAGCCTGTTGCTTTCGCACCGTGATTTGAAACTCATTGCATGTTTTTCCTTTAGTCTGCTCACGGACTGGCGCTTCACTCGCGGAGTGGAGGAACAAACTAAAGCCTTCCTGGATGGCTTCAATGAAGTTGTGCCTCTGGAGTGGTTGCGTTATTTCGACGAGAAAGAACTAGAGGTGGGCGTTTTGGTATATTTAGCGAGGAATTGACACACAATGTCATTAAACAAACCCTCGTCTATACAGACACAAACATTAGTGGCATCACTAAGAAAACAGATGTGGTTAATTTTGGATTTGTTTTAGGTGTATTGATGTTATCTTTATCAGATGGTGGTTAATGGTGTGTGGTTGTTTCTTTCTCCAGCTCATGTTGTGTGGGATGCAGGAAATAGATCTGAACGACTGGCAGAAGAACACCATTTATCGGCATTATACCAAAAACAGCAAGCAAATCCACTGGTTCTGGCAGGTAATTCACTCACTCGGTCTCTGTGTTTTTATGCCGTCACAGCTACTGTTTGTACTATGTATATTTCATTATGTGTCAAACAGGTCGTAAAGGAAATGGACAATGAAAAGAGAATTCGCCTCCTGCAGTTCGTCACAGGAACATGTCGACTGCCGGTTGGAGGCTTTGCAGAGCTGATAGGTACTGTTTTAATATCCAGGGCTGTACGTTAAAATTTGTTGCATATAGCACTGGTGCTACAGAGGTTGAAAGTTTTGTAGCACAGGCCAAACAGTTGGTGAACTGCAAAAAATGCTTTTCTAGCTTAGATTTTTTTTTTTTCAGAAAAAACAAGTCAAAATGAAGTGAGTTTTTGCTTAGAACAAGCAAAATAATCTGCCAATGGGGTAAACAAAAAAATCTTATTTTAAACAGAAAGCAAGATTATTTTTCTTACTCCATTGGCTGATTATTTAGCTTGTTTCAAGCAAAAATGCACTTAATTTTAACTTTTTTTTTCTGAAAACAAGAAAATAATTTTTACTTGTCTAGAAAATCCTTCTTGATTTAAGAATTTTTAGATATTTTGGCTGGAAACAAGAGAAAAATCTAAGCTAGAAAAGCATTTTTTGCAGTGTGGGGTGGAAGATATGGCAAAAATATCATGATTATCACAATTTATGATTTTATCATGATTCTTTGTCATGTTGCATGATTTGCAACTTTTAGATCAGTATGCTTAACAAAACTGATGAAAGGAAAAGTTTGATTTATTTTTGAAGTTTTTAGTTTTATTGGTGGCACTCTCCATGAATAGGTTACAAAATAAGGCCTTACACTTTTTAAAAGAGCTTTGTTTTAAGAGGAGATCAAACTAAATATCATACACTGCAAAAAATGCTTTTCGTAATTGGATTGTTTTGTCTTGTTTCCAACTAAAATATGTAAAGAAGGATTTTCTAGACAAGTAAATATTATTGTCAAAGTAAAAAACTAGTCAAAATTAAGTGTGTTTTTGCTTGAAATCTGCCATTGGGGTAAGAAAAATAATCTTGTTTTCTGTTTGAAATGAGATTTTTTTTGCTTACCCCATTGGCAGATTGCTTGTTCTAAGCAAAAACTCACCTAATTTTGATTTGTTTTTTTCTGAAAACAAAACAATAATTTGATGGCTGGAAACAAGACAAAAAATCTTTTGCAGTGTATGAGCTAAATACGGTAACAGAACAGTTTAAATGTGTTTAAATGTAGAAAATAAAGTGAGTATTCCAGGGTTTCCGCGGGGTCTTAAAAAGTCTTAAAAAGTCTAAAATTTAAAAATCAAAATTTTAGGCCTTAAAAAGTCTTAAATTCGCTGTTCTAGGTCTTAAATAATTTTACACAGGTCTTATTTTTCCGATGTCCATGTAACACTACCTCTAATGCTCATTTAAATTCTCTTTTTGTTGTTTCCGTGGTGTTGTAGTTCTTTATTTCACTAGTCCAAATATAATTTGCTGTATTTAAACTACAAATGAGACCAGCATGCAATAGCCAATCAGCTTTCTGTTATCTGCGTGAGTCTCTCTCGGATTGTACCGCAGAAGTAAAATGGATTTAACTTTTTAGCTATGGGGAAGTGCAAGTTTAGCGATACTTAGCTTGAAAAAACTGAATATAGGGCTTGGCTAAGGCCAGTTGCTAACAACTAGATTTTTTTCTCCCTCTGTGGAAGTTACTGCGTCTTCAGAATCGCAGTAGCAGAATACAGGTCAAACGACCTTTTTCTGTATATAATGTTATCAATAATAATTAGAAATATAGGTCGAGCTAGCTGACTGCCAGCATTCGAGATACTTTTAAAATGTTTTTTTTTTACTTGCCCGACCGAACAAACCGCCTGATTAAAACTGAAGTGACAAAAACAACTAGCGAAGCATCGAAAGGCAAGAAAGATTCCTATTTTAATACATTCAACGTAAACAGAAATTGATAATGGATAGTGTATTTCTGGTCTATTTGTGACATACTTTAAAACAAATGAATGTAACAGCACTCTAAAGAAACACACTGAGGTAAAAAATTCAAATGTATAGTTTATTTATAACATGATATAGTTCAGTAATATACCAAGTGAGCTTTTTGCTGAAAATTCTCACAATTACAAATGTTACATTAATTTTAGCTCAATTAAAAATTAGTTAGTCAAGTAGTTACTTACATATTAGACAATATGCAACATTAGCAGAAGCATTCTCCTAGCAACGTTTTGCTATAATTCAGCGTTTTGATTGAATCAGTTGAAATAACTCGCTCATGAAGTGACTTACCGCCACCTGCTGGTAATTTAGTGTGTTTAAAAGTATGCCTCCACACCCAACATTTCTAATGTACATATTTATAAATCAATAAATGTATTTAAAACATTAATCTCACTTTTAATTTTGCAGTGTAAATTATGTAATCTCACTGCTAACAGCCATTTAGAATTTATTGATAAATTCATAAAATACATTTCAAAGGTAATGCATACATTTCAAAAGTAAAAAAGGCCTTTATAAAGGTAAATCAAATATGCAGATTTAAGATGTAAAAGCTAATAGAGCACTGATGAAAATATTGCTTCAGAATTTTTTTTTTTTTTACGTCAGATATTTCTAGTGGTACTTTTATGGGGATATTTTGTGTGGAATAGTATCTGCTGATATGAAAAGTTCACAGTATATCGTAGTAATAAATTTAATTTATGACAGCCATGAAATTGTGTTTACTTTTTACATTAAACACATTAAATATTACATGTATGCATGTAATATAATATTTATTTCCATTACAGGTTTCGGTCTTAAATTTCATATAAGATGGTATTAAAAAGGTCTTAAAAAGTCTTAAATTTCACTTGTTCATATCTGCAGAAACCCTGGTATTCACACCGTGCAGCTTTGAGCTCTTTACATATGACTTCAGTTCTGTCTTGACTGCACATATTCAGTGTTTAGAAGTGTATAAATAGTTTAAATAATTCATCTTTTTTATGATCCTGTTGTTTAGGAAGTAACGGGCCACAAAAATTCTGCATAGACAAAGTGGGAAAGGAAACCTGGCTGCCTAGAAGTCACACCTGGTGAGACTGAATCTGAAAGACAATAGAGAATAACTGCTCATAGAAGTGTTTTAGTGCTTATTTGTCCCTCTTGTCTTACCATTTCAGCTTTAATCGTCTGGATCTGCCACCTTATAAGAACCTGGAACAGCTCCGAGAAAAACTTCTGTTTGCCATCGAGGAAACTGAGGGCTTCGGACAAGAGTGATGGGATTAATGGGAAGGACAGGATCAACAAAATCATTTCTTTTGCATAGGCCAATAATGTGGACTGAATGGACCGACAGTTCACCTAAAAATGAAAACTCACCTGATTTATTAACCCTCGCGTCATTCCAAACCGACATGCTGTTATGTTTCTGTGCAACACAAAAGATGCTTCAGACTAGAATGTTTGTCTTTCACAGAATAAATAACAGCATGCCCGTGTGTAATGACAATAGGAGGAGCTTCATTTTTGGGTTAACTGTACTTTTAAACCACAGAGATGAGACCCTGATGGACCAGCAGCAGATACATGATTTGTCTGAATGTAATGTTTCATTTGGTAAATTCAGGGAATGATGATTTCACCTTACATTTCTATGCAGAGAAAGCAATGCAAATTGTGAGACAGTTCACAGCATAATGTCATTAACCAGATTTGTAAATCAGATTAAAATGAATTCCCTGATTTGCCCTTCATCAAAATGTAATCAATCCTGATTTTCTCAAACTCCCTCCGTATAATGCAGCATCCAATACAGAAATAATACTACAACTAATAAAACAAAATAAACGGCAGCGAGTCTTCAGTTGCGGATGTCGTGGGCCGCAGAGCGGAGGCTCAAGTGTCATATCAGTGTGTGTATATGGACTAGGAGACCACTGAGATGATAGAGAAAATAATTGTTTTAAAGAGATTGACCAGACGTGATTTCATTATTTTGTGACATGCCATGCTACACTGTATATAGTTGAAATAAATCCAGTCATGGACTGTAAACACATTATCTGTGGCAGAAAAATCCTTTTTACACAAAGTGAGAATATTAGGTAAAGAAGCAAAACTATGTACATCTTAAGGTTCGCTTTTCTGCAGGACGACCAATAGTTGTGGCCCACTTTACATTTTAGACCTTTGTGAATCAATATGAATTTGAATGCTTACAAAAAAATGAATGCTTACTTTATTCAGTAATCACAAACAACAACAAGGCGTCATGGAAAATCATGGGTCAAAAAATGTGGGAAGCCCAATATAACGCACTGATTGTTGAGACAGAAAGAGAAGATGGAAAAACATTAAAACGGCTATAACTACGCAAGCGTTAGTCCGATTGACCTGAAAATTGGTGTGCAGTGTTTTTCTCCAATGTGCCATAAGGGTCTATGAGGACATTGATGTATCTCAAAAAACATGACCGTTATAGGCCAATGATGTTTGAACACCTATTAGACAAGGTTAACGGAGGCTGGTCGGAATGAAACTCGGTGGGCACGATCGACTCATGACACTAAAGGTCTGCAAGAATTGTGAAAGAAATCGGCCACTAGTTGGTGCTAATGGGATCTTATGGCTCTGTAATCACATGGTGTTTCACACATCCACACAATATGCATGTTTCTTGATAGATCTCCTCATGCTAAACAACTTTGCCTCAAGAACCAATTAATTATTCTCAATTACCTACCTTTGCTAACTATTCCTAGGTTTTTTGCCGGACCAGAGCCAAAACACTGCAGAAATGTTCTCTGGACAGTGACCATCAATAATTATCAAAAAAAAGTTTAAATCTCTACTCGCCATCACGAAGAGGCCCCAAAATCATTAATTTACTAATTCTTGGTACACATGTGCATAAGCTCATTCTTTGGCCAAATAAAAAAAACCCGCAGCTCTGCCACTTGGTGGTGCTATGAGTTGGAAAAACATAAAAACAGCTTTAACTATGCAAGCGTTAGTCCAATATCACCTGACAATTTGTATGCAGTGTCTTTGTCCAATGTGCCATAATCTATGATCTATGAGGATATTGGCGTATCTTAAAAAACATGGCCACCATTGGCCAATGAAATTTGAACACCTATTAGACAAGGTTAACGGAGTCCGTTACTGAATCATACTGAATCTTTATTCAGCAATCAAACATGTAGTGCTGAAACCCTATTGTATCTGTTAGGATTTTTATAGGGTTTTATGAAGGCCTAGAGACTTCAAACTTGGGCAGAAGGTAGAGCTCCCCGATGAACGAACCTGGCAAAGTCTCGCCCCAATCCGTCTATAGGTGGCGCCACAGTGATCATAAACGCAAAATCACTCATAACTCTTAAACTGTGTGTTACATTTTTGGAATCCTGGGATCAATACAAATCTAAAACCCTCTTGTGATTTTGGGTCTTGGGGGTCACTTTTTTCCGCAAATTTGAATAATGTCCAAAATCTACTTTTGCAAATTAGTCCTAGCTTTTTCGCCCGAAACAGCACCAAACCACTGCAGAAATGTTCTCTGGACAGTGACCATCAATAATTATTAAAGAAAGTTGACAATTCTACTTACCGTCACAAAGGGGCCCCAAAATATTCGTCAGGCGGGGGGCCATTTTTACTAATACTTGGTACACATGTGTATGAGCTCATTCTTTGGTCAAATGTGCAGAACAACATAAGACAAAAATAAAACCAGCTATAACTACGCAAGCGTTAGTCCAATTGACTTGGAAATTGGTGTGCAGTGTCTTTGTCCAATGTGCCATAAGGGTCTATGACAGGGTTCCTCAAATCTTACCCTGGAGGTCCAATGCGCTGCAGAGTTTAGCTCCAACCCTGATCAAACTCACCTACCTGTGATTCTCTAATGATCCTGAAGACCTTGATTAGCATTCTCAGGTGTGTTTGATTAGGGTTAGAGCTAAACTCTGCAGCGCATTGGAAATCTCAAAAAACATGAGCATGAAGTTTGAACACCTATTAAACAAGGTGAACGGAGGTCGATCGGAATGAAACTCAGTGGGCATGTTCGACTCATGGCCCCAAAGGTCTGTAAGAATTTTGAAAGAAATTGGCCACTAGTTGGCGCTAACAAGTTTTATGCCTCTGTAATCAGGTGGTGTTTCACACATCCACACAATATGCATATCATTGCTGAACCATTGCTGTCAATCAAATCATTCATGAAAAACCTACTTTTGCGAACTAGTGCTAAGTTTTTCGCCCGACCAGAACCAAACCACTGCAGAAATGTTCTCTGGATAGTGACCATCAATAATTATTTTTAAAAAGTTTAAATTTCTACTCACCGTTGCAAAGGGACCCCAAAATATTTGTCATATGGGAAGCCATTTTTACTAATACTTGGTACACGTGTATGAGCTCATTCTTCGGTTAAATAAAAAAAAAAGCGCAGCTCTGCCACTTGGTGGCTCTATAAGACGTAAAATTATAAAAACAGCTATAACTATGCAAGCATTAGTCCAATTGGCCTGACAATTGGTATGCAGTGTCTTTGTCCAATGTGCCATAAGGCTCTATGAGGACATTGGCATATCTCAAAAAACATGGCCGCCTTTGGTCAATGAAATTTGAACAATTCTCTGAACTCTCTAAATCAATAATTATACAAAAAAGTTGAACATTTGCATTTGGAGAGTTATAACATGGTTATTTAATAATATGGTCATGATCTAGTATACCCAAAACCTATACATCCTAAAAGAAAACTCAAAACTTAACAAATCTAAGTAAACTCATGCATCATTTATCTCATGTTGCTCTACACCCTAACAGCATAAAAGCCATGAAGGCCTTATTTGCTTGAACCCCGGTAACTGCTGCTAGTTTTAATCGTAAATGTTATGAGGGATTAATAATAGAATTACTTAGACACTTACTCTCCTCACTAGATCAAAAACAGTGTTTCCACAGAGAAGGGTTCAATCGTTCACAAGCAATAAAATGGATATAAATGTTTTTTAATGATGAAAAAGCTTGTTTTATCAAAAGCAACACTTTATAATATCTATTAGCAAAGCAAGGTTGTTTTTCAAGGACACATCCGTGTTTCATAAGGTTTCAAAGTTGTGTCCCTACTTTTTGTCAACACCGTCAGACATTCATCAAAATGTAAAAAAAAAAAAAAGTCAGACAGGCTCTGGTAAGTTTAATAGTTTTAGAATATTTTAAATCCTAATGTTAACAACCATGATATGTCAACACCATCTTCCAGTTTCTGAGGAAATTATTTGAAATGTTTAGATCATTTTATTCTCCTGAAGCAAATTCTAATGGCATCAACAGAGACCATAGCAGATGCACAGCAGACATAATGTTCTACGATGACGCTTTATAAACCATAACAAACATAGAGTAACAGTAATTGATTGATTCAATGTATTTGATTAAAATGACTACAAATTTAGGTTTTCGTCACCACAAATAATTTGATTACTTTTGAATATGATATTTTATATTTGTTGAGGGAATGTTGGTCACGTGTAAAAATGTAATCTGTCTGCTAAACCGAGAATGTGTCTTGATTGCTTGATTGCATAATAAGCGATGGCAAGGTAAAAAGCACATTTTGATAAAAATAAAAAAGAAAAGTTGGGAGATAAAATCAAAGCATAGCTTTATAGTACATGTAAGATAGAAATGTAGTTTCATTTGTCTGAGTACAAGGTTTTATTTTTCAATTTTGCACTCTGTTTTGTCCCACTTCACAGAGCTTTATGAGAATACGAGACATCTGTTCCTGCAGTTCAGCTCACAGCTTCATCAGTCAGTGCTGCTTCATCTGTTAGATGTGAAGAAATTTATAAACTTAATGTTAGCTGAACTATGTTTATGTAGTCTTTATGTAAATCTTATCATTTCAGTGCTCTATGATTTATGTTAAAATTAACAAGTTTAAACCTTAAAGTTTTTACATATACATATATTTATATAAATATAGCTGTATGAAACTATTGTCAATAAAATAACATACAGATAAATCTCTGAATTTTACTTAAAATGTAAAATCGTATGCAGTATACAGTAGTCAACATTTGAAGAGGATCAAAAGCAAAGTTTTCCTAAGACAAGAACAGGTATTGTTTTGTTTTTGATGAAAAGTTTTGATCCACTTCAAATGTTGACTACTATATAGGCCTATATATATATATATATATATATATATATATACACACAGTCAAGCCCAAAATTATTCATACCCCTGGCAAATTCTGACTTTAAGTTACTTTTATTCAACCAGCAAGTATTTTTTTCACTGGAAATGGCACAGGCTTCTCCCAAAAGATAATAAGACGATGTACAAGAGGCATCATTGTGGGAAAAAAAAGTATTTCTCAGCTTTTATTTACATTTGAACAAAAAGTGTCATGTCCAAAATTATTCATACCCTTTGCAAACTGTCACAGTCTATGGGAAAATCCAAAGTTCTATACCATTCCAAATAGTCCAAGCTGTTCTAAAGCATCCTAATTACCCTGATTCATTGGGAACAGCTGTTTTAATCTACTCAACAGGTGAAAAACAGAAGCTCTCTGCTGTTGGTTTGTGGACAGTCATGGCTAAGACAAAGGACCTCACTGGAAGACCTGTGGCAGCGCATTGTGGCTGCTCACAAGTCAATAAAGGGCTATAAGACCATATCTAAATGTTTTGAAGCTCCAGTGGCTACAGTGCAAAGTATTATAAAAAAAAAAAGAGGTGCCGCACTGTGAAAAATCTCAGAGGACGTGGTCAGGAGACAAAAGTGAGACCTAGGTGAGAGAGGTAAAAAAGAATCCAAGGATCAGCACCAAGGCCATCCTGATGAATCTGGGCTCTGATGGTGACAACGTCTCAAGACAGACAGTCCAACGGCCACTGAACACCGCTGGGTTCCACGGACGCAGACTGAGGACACCACTTCTCCAGATAAGACACACAAAAGCCCACTTGGCCTTTGCAAATGCTCATCTGGACAAAGAAGAAGACTTCTGGTCTTCTGTTTTATGGTCAGATGAAACAAAAATTGAATTGTTTGGCCACAATGATTTAGCCTTCATTTGGCGTAAAAAAGGAGAAGCCTTCAACACCATCCCCACTGTCAAACATGGTGGTGAGAACCTAATGTTTTGGGGGTGTTTTTCAGCCGGTGGACCAGGAAACCTAATCACAGTAAACAACATCATGAAAAAGGAGCAATACATCAAAAATTCTCAACAACAACATCAGGCAGTCTGCAGAGAAACTTGGCTTTGGGCACCAGTGGACATTTCAGCACGACAACGACCCAAAACAAAAGAAATGGTTAGCAAACAAAAACATTAACGTTTTGCAGTGGCCCATCCAGAGTCCTGACCTAAATCCAATTGAGAATCTGTGGAGGAGCTAAAGATCAGGGTGATGGCAAGGAGACCCTCCAACCTGAAAGAGCTGGAGCTCATTGCTAAAGATGAATGGGCAAAAATACCAGTGGAGACATGCGCAAAGCTATTATAGGAAGTGTTTGATTGCTGTAATAGCCAATAAAGGCTTTTCTATTCATTATTGAGAAGGGTATGAATAATTTTGGACTTGCCACTTTTTGTTCAAATGTAAATAAAAGATAAGTTATATTTTTTTCCACAAAGATGCCTCTTGTAAATCGTCTTATTATCTTTTGGGAGAAGCCTGTGTCATTTCCGGTCCAAAAAAAAATTACTGGTTGAATAAAAGTAACTTTAAGTCAGAATTTGCCAGGGGTATGAATAATTTTGGGCTAGACTATGTATATATCCTGGTGAAAAAACTGCATATGCTGGTTAGGTATGTTTTGATGCTGGTTTAAGCTGGTCAAAGGATCAGCTTAAACCAGCCTCAAAACCTACCTAACCAGCATATGCAGTTTTTTCCAACAGGGTATATATATAGGGAACATTTTCAGGAAACATACAGATTTGTAACCTAATCATTTCTATATCTGATGCAAAATTCGTGTGATATACTGCCAAAGACACGAGAAAGCACATGAAAACATATTTATGACTCCATTTATACTGGAATCCTATATATATATATAATTTTTTGTCCAGGAAACATAAATATTAGTAACTAAATCATTGTTTGATGCAAAATTCGTCTGAAATTAAAGTAATAGATAAAATGTTTATTAAATTTATCAACAATAGTTGTGAAAAAATCAACAGTTTTCATTTGTCTGAGAACAAATGCTGTCCTTAAAGAAGACAAATCACATACAGAGCAAATAAAAAAAAAAATCCTTTACTGAATGACCGCCTAATTGTTCGCTACTATCGATTATATACTATGAGTACTGCTTTACGTACATTTAAAAATGTATTTACAAAAAAAAAGTTTCAAATGAGCTGCACTGTCAATATATTATTTCGACACTATGTCCTGTAATGATGCGCCCTCTGTCGAGTCGAGTGTGAAGAAGACTCTTATTTTGAAATCGGTGTACTCTACTCCTGCTCTGGGCGCAGACTCCTGCCAAAGACACGAGAAAGCACATGTAAACACATTTATGACTGCATTTACACTGGAATCCAAAACTCGCATAAGCGTTTAACCAGGTTATCTAAGTGTGAGTAACGTTATATCAACAATGCGTTAAACACGTGGTCTCATCGTACATGTATACTGTTGGTGCATAATCATGTGGAGTCCTGATGAAATAGCCAGCTTGTGTTATAATCACTTCAATAAACTGCCTAAAAGAGGAAAGCCAGAGGCGGGCAGAGAGTGGACTTTACTGGCTGCTGTAATTCTACTGACTGACAGTTCAGACCAGAAGACAGGTCAGAAACACTGATCAGTTAATTGATTCATCTCATAAACATGATGATATGAAAACTTCAACTTCAACTTCAAAATGCCCTTTTAAACCCACAGTAAACAAGCAGGTTGTGTCTTTGGGGACCGGTACCAAATGCATCGGCCAGTCTGCCATGAGTATGAAGGGTAAATGTAAAATACACATTAACAATTGCTCAAATGCAAACCTAAATGTGCATCCCCATATATCTAAAAATTGTGTTGTTTTTTTGCAGGTGACATTCTGAATGACAGTCATGCAGAGGTTGTTGCTCGGAGGGGATGTGTCAGGTAATTTCTCTTTAATGTGACGGAATTTAATTTCATGAGTAATATATAATCACAGACCAAACCCCAACTACGTCTGAGATCCTGCTTTTCAGTCCTTTATACACACTGTAAACATACCTTATGAGCAGATTTGATGGATTTACGTTTACCCACCTATATTTGTCTATGGGTTTCACACAGTTAAGCGGATGTTATGTCCTGTAGCCTGTGCTCTAGATCAGCGGTTCCCAATTCCAGTCCTCACGCCCCACCGCTCTGCACATTTTGCATGTCTCTCCAAAATACAGAATAAACAATGTAATACTGTGAAATATTATTTCAAGTTAAAATAACTTTTTTTATGTGAATATATTTTAAAATGTAATTTATTCCTGTGATGCAAAGCTGAATTTTCAGCATCATTACTCCAGTCTTCAGGGTCACATGATCCTTCAGAAATCATTCTAATATGCTGATTTATTATCATTAATTTTAGTAATTTAGGATTCTTTAACAAATAAAAAGTTGAAAAGAACAGTGTTTATTTAAAATAGAATTCTTTGTAACAATGTAAACTGCCATCTAAAAGTTTGCCGTCAGTGAATTTGTATTCTTTCTTTTTTTGAAAGAAATTTATACTTTTATTCACCAATAAAATTCCAGCAAAGACTTATATGGTTAGAAAAGATTTGTATTTTGAATAAATACTGTTCTTTTAAACTTTTTATTCATCAAGAATCCTGAAGAAAGAATCACAGATTCCAATATATATATATATATATACATGGGCGACATTAGGGGGGGGCAAGGGGGGGCAGTTGCCCCCCCTGTGGTTAGTCATGGAATCCTCGACAGCCCCGCTGCAACTGCTTTAGCCAAGCTTAGGCTCGGTTGTAATAGGGAACTAGACGGTGCTATGTAACCCTCAAACGAAAGCAAAGCAATTGAAGATCTGGCAAACTATCCAACGTGTTTTTGCAGCGTTGAGCAATGTAGCCAATCACAGACATATCTGTTGTTTCCGAACAATTAGAAACACTTGTCAGAATTCACTCACTGCTGAAAGCGCCTGATCGGTTTTTATTAAGTGCAGTTTTGTGCGCTCGTGAATCATCTTATGAGTGTAGACGCGATGTAAATAAAATATTAATTGTGTAGTATTATAGTAATAGTTATAGTAATATTAATTAGAGAGCTTTATTAATTATAACGGAATTTTGTGAGATCTCTATGAATTTTTAGTGATAATAAGGGGAGCGTGCTTTGCACTTTCCAGGCTATAATCCATTTAGAATTTGTATGAAACTTTCGTTTTTCGGCACATGTAAGCTGATGTGTTTTGGGAGTGACATTTGCATATTTACACTGGGTTTATTCTCGAAATAACGGTGAAGCAATAGACGGGATAAAAATATATTTTCCCCTTCTCCCAAAACAACTTACTGTTTCAGCTATAAAATAGTTCAGTTTTGTATGTAATGGTAAAATGTTTATATTTAGTTTCGTTTTTTATTTAGCTAATTTAGAAAAACGCTTGGAGCATTTTTTATTCGTTAAAAATATATATATTTACCGAACAGCGCCCAGCGGAAGACTGATCATAGTCTGTTTGATCAGTTTGCCTTCTCAAATCATCACGACTTGCCTAAAATGAAATCTATAGATATAAAACAGTTCAAGTATAAAACAATGGTAGTTTAAACGTTACAGATACATGTGAGCTATATGCGCATAGTTTGTGCAGAAAGTGGAAGCTAAAGCTTGCAGGACATCGAGGCACCAGCGCAATCACTTGCATTTTTTTCATTGGAAGCAATTTAAAATTATCCGTCATTTTTGCTCACAAAGTACGAGTAATACATCGAAAAAAACGTTACAGCATTTTTATAAAATAAAGAAAACAAAAATTATGTGCTTTCTGCCGTCTGGTTCTTGAACAGGAGTGCTTAACAAAATGAAGCGAAATGCATGCCTCACAGACATAATAAATACATTTATAGAAAGCTTTAAATAATTACTTAACGAAATAAAACAAATCAAAAGCACAAACTCTTTCATGTAATCCGTAAAGATGAATTTCTCTCTGAAGGCGCGTCCAAAAAGGAGATTGCGACACTGACTCAGAATACACAAATTAATTAATAAATAATTCATTTATGTCCTTACTCTTTCCTCGACACATTCATTGTTATTTATTTTTTGCCGGTGCTTGGGGTGAGTTTTAGCCTATTGTGTGCGCTTGAACGCGGATTCAGCTGCGCTAAAGCACACTAAACGGTGTCTGAGTCGGTCTCAAAAGTGAAAGCGAAAGTGAAGTTTCGTGTTGTTTCCACCAGCGCGGCATTTTTTTTCTTCACCATAATTGATGGTTGTCTAAATTATGAAAATAAGGAGAAGCCTAAAACAGGCCCGATGCCGGCCCGGGTCTGAACTATGACGTGAAAATTGGCCCGAAGCCGTAGCCCTGGGGTGTAAAAAAAAGTCAGGGCCCATCGGCCCGGGCTGAAGTGCAGCGCTTTAATTGACTGCTTTGATGTGCTGCAATACCGTAGGCAGTGTTGGGGTTAGTTACTCAAAAAAGTAATATATTACATATTACATATTACTCTCAAAAATAGTAATCCCTTACTTTACTTTATTACTCCCTGGAGAAAGTAACTAGTTATATTACTAGTTATATTACTAGTTACTTTTTTTCTTACACAAACCACTGTTATTCTTAACAAAAAAGCAAACATGACCTACTGCTTGCATCCACGGCAGAATGCAAACAAACAAAGCTCCTTTAAAGCTGACATCTCAGTGCATACGCGATCTCATAAAGCTCTTATAACACAATGGATATTATGCACAATTCGTCTTTCATAAATGTCTACACTTTGTGTGTTGTGATTCGTAAGCACGCAATATTCAGCACTGTTCAAAACTTTTGAGCAGTGAGTGAATTCTATCTTAAACACCATTGATTGGCGATGCGTTCCATAAATCAGCAGATGGCTACATTTTAAAACATTCGATTTTAAATCGAAACTGCCTATTCTTGCGCTTACTAATCATATATGTTGTTCTTGCTGCTTTTGTGCAATAGATGAATAACATTTTTTTGTTTTTTAGATATTTTATGTTTAGATATTTCTATATTGCGGAAGTCCCGCGAATCATTTTAATTTCCCGTATCCCGCACACACACACACACACACACACACACACACACACACACACACACACACACACACACACACACACACACACACACACACACACGAGTCTCTTTTGTCCCGCGCCGCACTCTGTTGCGTTGGGTCCCGCGGGTTTACAGGTCTCTATTTGCAAGTGCCGCTCTGCTGCTGGCTGCCGGGTGTCGACCAATCGGTGATGGTAATTTAATGATACCTCGTGCCAAACCCAGACCAATCACTGTTCCATTCACGCCCCCCTCCCCTTCCCTTCTGTTCTCTGTGTTGTCGTGTGCCTTGTGTGTGATGAAGGTGCTACTGGCAAATGTAACGCAAGTAACTAGCTCGGGAAAACTGTAATAATATTACTTTTTTCAGACGAGTAATGCCTTACACTACTAGTTACTGAAAAAAGTAATATTATTACAGTAACGCGTTACTTTGTAACGCGTTACACCCAACACTGACCGTAGGGCACTGTTTTAATGCTTACATCTGATTTTTTTTCTTGCCCCCCCTGACTCAAGAGTCAAATGTCGCCCATGTATATATATATATATAAGCAGCACAACTGTTTCCATCATTGATAATAACAGTAATTACCTGCATATTAGAATGATTTCTGAAGAATCATATGACACTGAACACTAAAGTTATGGCTGATAAAAATTTTGCTTTGCATCACAGGAATAAATTATATTTTAAACATATTAATATAGAACACCATTATTTTAAACTGTAATACTATTTCACAATATTAATTTTTTCTGTAATTTTGATCAAAATCTTACTGATCCCAAACTTTAAAGCGGCAGTGTATATATATATATATATATATATATATATATATATATATATATATATATATATATATATAGATATATAAATATTTAGATATATGTTTTAATTCATTATATAATTTCAGTCTTTATCTTACACAGTTTTAAATATGTCTTAAGTTTTATATTTCATTTAATGCAACAGTACGTTGAAATCTATAACAATTTTCTAAAATGAATTATAAACAGACGTCAGTTGTTGGGCCCAAAAAATAGTTTTAGAGAATAACAGAATGAATTCTGTGTATTTGAGTCTTTGCTCAGCCAATCCCGATGGTTTCCATCCTCAGGTATCTGACGGAGCAGCTGTACAGAGCTGTAAGCGGCCAGAGCTCTGATGTTTTCTGTCCAGGATCTGAAGAGGGAAAATGGACAGTTAAACCAGGAGTTTCTTTCCTTTTTTTCACCAGTCAAACACCCTGTGAGTCCAACTACAGCTTAAATATTCAATACTAAATATCTATGTTAAATGCGCCGTACACTACTGGTCAAATGTTTGAAAAGTTTGAAAAGTTTTAGAAATTGTGTAGTTTTCAGTCTGAAAAAGATTGAAGTTTAAAGTAGTTTTAAATCTTGAGCCTTGAATGTTTTGAAGGCAATACAGTCTGTCAGATAAATGGATAGATAGCTGTTTTAGCATGTTGCTAGCATGTTTCTAACTCATTAAACATGTTACTAGCATCCGGCTAGCACGATTAACAAGTTACTAGCATGTTTCTAGCGTGTTAGCATGTTTCTAGCATGTTTGTAACATGGTTAACATATCAATAGTGTGTTGCTATCATGTTGTTAGCATCATTAACATGTTGCTAGCATGTTTCTAGCATGATTAGCAAGGCACTAACTTGTTTCTAACATGATTAGCATGTTACTAGCGTGTAGCTAGCATTATTAGAATGTCGCTAGCATGATATTAGCATTACTGACATGATTAGCAAGTAACTCGCATGATTACCATGTTGTTAACATGTTTCTAGCCAGATTAGTATGTTGTTAGCATGTTTAGCTAGTTATTATCATGTTACTAGCATGATTAGCATGTCGTTAGCATGTTTCTAACATGATTAGCGTGTTACTTGCATGTTGCTAGCATGATTCGAATGTCGTTAGCATGATGTTAGCATTAACACCCTGTTGTTAGCATGATTAGCAAGTTACTAGCATGTTTCTAGCATGATTAGTATGTTGTTAACATGTTTCTAGCCTGATTAGCATGTCACTAACATGATTCTAGTTGCTGGGCTTGAATAGATAGATAGATAGATAGAAAGATAGATAGATGAGTTTGAATGAGTTTAAATGGATTAGAAATATAGTATATAGAAAGTAAGTTTGATTGAGTCTCAAAGGATTGTGGGAGTTTTGTCAGTTGGAGTTTGAATAGTTTTGGCTCATTTGAACATTCTGTCAATGTAAGTCTATGGGATTTTTCCCAGTTTTAATCGTCATTTCTAAGAAAACCGTAAGTCCGATCAGTTAGAAAAGATATAGCAACTGGAGCCAGATCAGTCTGAAGATCTGGGCTGAGTTTGGAGTTTGTAGAGTTAAAGCTGTAGGAGGAGCAGCAGTCAGAAATTTTAGTCTCAGAAGTATAATAATAAATGTAAGTTTCAAGCCAACTTAATTATCAGTCAGTAAATTTCATTACAGTTGAAGAACATGAGAAAATTTGAAAATTGTACACATCATTTTTGGAATCTGATCACGTAATCCACATGTAATCCGTTAAAACCCAGCACTTTTTAACAGTTAGTAGCAGTCCTAAATGACCAATAGACTTACATTCAGTCCAACAGTACACAACAACAGCAGTCTTGCTTGTGTGGTATTGCTTATATATTTATGTCTTGTCAGTAAGTGCTTTGCTAATGAATCCTTAGGTGGTGATGCCTCCATCTTTCCTATGACTGGCGGTCAAGCGCAGCCCTGCGAGCCAGTGAAAGCAATCCAGAGTGAAGAATCAGAGAGACGAGGCCTGAAACGACACGCTGAGAGTGATCTGGAAGAGACCAAGCAGGGTCAAAGAATAAAGACAAGTGACAGCCATTCATCTCACAGAAAATCAGGAGATACTGAAGAAAACAAAGAAAGTAATCCATTAAATGAAGTCCTGCACCGTCATCCAGTAGAGAAAGTCCAAACGCCTGACCTCCATCGCACAGGGGCAAAGTGTGTCCCCGATGGCCCAGCCGACCCACTCCAGCCTGGGTTACTCTATCACAGCCTTGGGGCTTTGCGGGTGAAGCCTGGACGCGGGGAGCGCACGCTTTCTCTCTCGTGCAGTGATAAACTGGCCCGATGGGGCGTTCTGGGCTTCCAGGGCGCCCTGCTGTCTCATTACCTGCAAGCGCCGGTCTATTTCAAAGCTGTGGTGGTTGGGAAGTGTTTGTACAGCCATCAGGCAATGCAGAGAGCACTGAAAACACGGTAAGTCAATATATCACTTTGATTAAACACCGTGCAGAATGGACAAAGTTTGTAGGTTTGTAAAAAGTGTTTGCTGATTTTCACACCTGGGTTAGTCCATCTCAAGTTTAGTACAGTACTTTTCAAACCTGTCCTGCGAGCTCTTTAATCACTGCATATTTTCTTATTTAGCACACCTGATTCAACTCATCAACTGTCATGATCTGGGCTGTGGGGTTTCCCTCAGCCACCTGAGGTCGCTGTTCCCCTTGCACTGCACTTCCCTGATTGTTCACTCCTGTCTTGTCATTAGCACTGATTACACTCACATAGGGCTGCAACAACTAATCGATAAAATCGATTATTATCGATAATGAAATTTGTCGACGACGATTCTCATTATCGATTAGTCGGGTCCGCCCACAGTGCACGTCACTTCAGAGGATCACGTCAGATTACGGCACTAAATGACGCATTTCTACAGAAACAATGCATCTAGAGAATAGTGGAGGAAACAGACTGAGATGCTGCAGGAGAGTTACGTGATCCAATCTCCCCAAAACATGAGAATTCCTTATTTTAAACTTGAAGCTTATAGCGTAATGGCTTGCCCTGTGAGGCGCTTTGAGATCTGTTTGCATCCTCAGTATGAAAACTTTCAGTTTACGGTCATATCCTTATGTGTAAATGTCACAAATTCACACGAGCATTTCTATTTATGCCTAGAATCCATTCTGGCAGTCTGTGTTAAGTTTAAATCTTTAGGCTACTGAATGAGCGTCAGACAGGAACACAGAACAGAGGGAGACAATTAATACTCAGCGCAAAAACATTCATTGTGCTGAAACATCTGTCGTTGAATGTTAAATTTAGATTTAAATACAACATATAGTGCGTGTATTTATGGAGGGTAGGCTGTGACGGTGGCAGATTTGTACCACCGCCAGTGGCGCGGTGTTTTATATATAAATAAATGAGGCACAAACATTATTAACAAACGTGGGTGTTTAGCAATTCCGTCGGTGAACAAGTAGCCTACAAAAGCTCAAATAAATCAACGAAATAATACATTTAAATAAGAAAGTAGCCTAAATAAGTGTTAAATAGGCTATTAAACAAACATTAATAATTCCTAACAACCTCAACAGCGCATCAGAATTACTGGCCGATCTCTTCCCCATTGCACAGCTGCTGTTTTAAATAGCAAAGTAATTACATTTATTTTTGTTTCTTAAGTTTATAAAGTTAATTTAGAAATATATTTGAAACACGTTTTATTTGTGAAATGCAAGTTTTTGTTTTTTAAAGTAACGAAGCGGCCAGCGGCAGCCAGATCAATTTAGCCTTTTAAAATCAACAAGATTTAAATTAAAATCCTTAGATATTAAAACAAAAAAAAAAATCTTAAAGCATATCACAATATTAGTTTAATCGTTTAACCTAAATAAATGTGTACAAATAGGCGCATATCCAATCGTTTGGGCGGAGAGTGAAAGCTTTGCAGGACATGGAGATGCAAGCGCTATGTGAAACTTCATTTTTGCTCATAAATGTAAAAGAAATAAATTTACTTTAAATTATTACTTCACTACTATAAAACGAAATAATACAAATCGAAAACAAAACTCTTTTATTAGCTATAGGCCTAATCCATAAAGATGCATTTAGGCTTTAAAAGCGCGTCCTGAGCAGATGGATCGCCAACTTCATCTTTGCGACACTGACTCAGAAAATACTAGTTTATTAATAAGTAATTCAATACCTCCTTACTTTTTCCGCGCCACATTCATGGTAATTACTTTAGCTAGGGCTTTGCGGCCAGCTTCAGATTACTGCGTGTGTTTGAAGGCGGAACTCTGCTGAAGGCACTTGCGCTCCCTGCTGCTGCTGCTGGCGCCACGGCAGAATAAATTGCAGAAACACTGTATTTTATGCTTGTTAGTGTGTTTTTCTTCAGATATTTGTCTTTTCTCTTTATTATGACAGGTGAATTGTTGTAAATTGTTAAGCACTGTGTTTTCATAGCATTCAGAATGTAGAATAGTGTGATTTAAAAAATAAATAAATAATTGAACATTTTAAGCCAACTAATCGATTAATCGAAAAATTAATCGGCGAACTAATCGATTATCAAATTAATCGTTAGTTGCAGCCCTACACTCACACCTGCTCACTATTATCTGGTCTATAAGAACTCTCATGTCTCACTGCTCATTCTGGCTGCATTGTCTTCGTGTGTCAACTAGTCTGTCTGTGTGTTCCTGGATCCTGCTCTTGACCGTGTTTTCAGTTCTGTTTATTTTGCATTATATTCAATTTGTGTTGTGCCGTGTTGGCCTTTTGTTTGTTTGTTTGTTTATTTGTTTATTGTTTAATTAAAATTCCCTTCCCTGCATTTGGACCCAGATCTCCTCCTTCTCGAACGTGACAGAATGCAGCCAGCACAAATGGGTCCAGCGGGGAGGAATTTTTTTTTCAAGGAGGCGGCGTCCCCCCGTTCTGTTCCCGAGACGGCGGGGATGTCCTTCGAGGCGGCATCAGCCGCTATCTCCGTTCCTGATGCGGCGGCGACCGCTATCTCCGTTCCTGATGCGGCGGCGACCGCTATCTCCGTTCCTGATGCGGCGGCGACCGCTATCTCCGTTCCTGATGCGGCGGCGACCGCTATCTCCGTTCCTGATGCGGCGGCGACCGCTATCTCTGTTCCTGACGCGGCAGCGACCGATATCTCTGTTCCCGAAGTGCCGGCGACCGCTATCTCTGTTCCGGATGCGGCGGCGACCACTATCTCTGTTCCTGACGCGGCAGCGACCGCTATCTCCGTTCCTGATGCGGCGGCGACCGCTATCTCCGTTCCTGATGCGGCGGCGACCGCTATCTCCGTTCCTGATGCGGCGGCGACCGCTATCTCCGTTCCTGATGCGGCGGCGACCGCTATCTCCGTTCCTGATGCGGCGGCGACCGCTATCTCCGTTCCTGATGCGGCGGCGACCGCTATCTCTGTCCTGATGCGGCGGCGACCGCTATCTCTGTTCCCCAAGTGGCGGCGACTGCTATCTCTGTTTTGGATGCAGCGGCGACCGCTATCTCCGTTCCTGATGCGGCTGCGACCGCTATCTCCGTTCCTGATGCGGCGGTGACCGCTATCTCCGTTCCGGACGTGGCGGTGACCGCTCTCTCCGTTTCTGACGCGGCGGTGACCGCTCTCTCCGTTTCTGACGCGGCGGTGACCGCTCTCTCCGTTCCTGACGCGGCGGTGACCGCTCTCTCCGTTTCTGACGCGGCGGTGACCGCTCTCTCCGTTTCTGACGCGGCGGTGACCGCTCTCTCCGTTCCTGACGCGGCGGTGACCGCTCTCTCCGTTTCTGACGCGGCGGTGACCGCTCTCTCCGTTTCTGACGCGGCGGTGACCGCTCTCTCCGTTTCTGACGCGGCGGTGACCGCTCTCTCCGTTCCTGACGCGGCGGTGACCGCTCTCTCCGTTTCTGACGCGGCGGTGACCGCTCTCTCCGTTCCTGACGCGGCGGTGACCGCTCTCTCCATTTCTGACGCGGCGGTGACCGCTCTCTCCGTTCCTGACGCGGCGGTGACCGCTCTCTCCGTTTCTGACGCGGCGGTGACCGCTCTCTCTGTTCCTGACGCGGCGGTGACCGCTCTCTCCGTTTCTGACGCGGCGGTGACCGCTCTCTCTGTTCCTGACGCGGCGGTGACCGCTCTCTCTGTTTCTGACGCGGCGGTGACCGCTCTCTCCGTTCCGGACGCGGCAGCGACCGCTATCTCTGTTCCCGAAGTGCCGGTGACCGCTCTCTCTGTTCCTGACGTGGCGGTGACCGCTCTCTCTGTTCCTGACGCGGCAGCGACCGCTATCTCTGTTCCCGAAGTGCCGGCGACCGCTATCTCTGTTCCGGATGCGGCGGCGACCACTATCTCTGTTCCTGACGCGGCAGCGACCGCTATCTCCGTTCCTGATGCGGCGGCGACCGCTATCTCCGTTCCTGATGCGGCGGCGACCGCTATCTCCGTTCCTGATGCGGCGGCGACCGCTATCTCCGTTCCTGATGCGGCGGCGACCGCTATCTCTGTCCTGATGCGGCGGCGACCGCTATCTCTGTTCCCCAAGTGGCGGCGACTGCTATCTCCGTTTTGGATGCGGCGGCGACCGCTATCTCCGTTCCTGATGCGGCTGCGACCGCTATCTCCGTTCCTGATGCGGCGGCGACCGCTATCTCCGTTCCGGACGTGGCGGTGACCGCTCTCTCCGTTCCGGACGTGGCGGTGACCGCTCTCTCCGTTCCGGACGCGGCGGTGACCGCTCTCTCTGTTTCTGACGCGGCGGTGACCGCTCTCTCTGTTCCTGACGCGGCGGTGACCGCTCTCTCTGTTTCTGACGCGGCGGTGACCGCTCTCTCGGTTCCTGACGCGGCGGTGACCGCTCTCTCCGTTCCGGACGCGGCGGTGACCGCTCTCTCTGTTCCTGACGTGGCGGTGACCGCTCTCTCTGTTCCTGACGCGGCAGCGACCGCTATCTCTGTTCCCGAAGTGCCGGCGACCGCTATCTCTGTTCCGGATGCGGCGGCGACCACTATCTCTGTTCCTGACGCGGCAGCGACCGCTATCTCCGTTCCTGATGCGGCGGCGACCGCTATCTCCGTTCCTGATGCGGCGGCGACCGCTATCTCCGTTCCTGATGCGGCGGCGACCGCTATCTCCGTTCCTGATGCGGCGGCGACCGCTATCTCTGTCCTGATGCGGCGGCGACCGCTATCTCTGTTCCCCAAGTGGCGGCGACTGCTATCTCCGTTTTGGATGCGGCGGCGACCGCTATCTCCGTTCCTGATGCGGCTGCGACCGCTATCTCCGTTCCTGATGCGGCGGCGACCGCTATCTCCGTTCCGGACGTGGCGGTGACCGCTCTCTCCGTTCCGGACGTGGCGGTGACCGCTCTCTCTGTTTCTGACGCGGCGGTGACCGCTCTCTCTGTTCCTGACGCGGCGGTGACCGCTCTCTCTGTTTCTGACGCGGCGGTGACCGCTCTCTCCGTTCCGGACGCGGCGGTGACCGCTCTCTCCGTTCCTGACGTGGCGGTGGCCGCTCTCTCCGTTCCGGACGCGGCGGTGACCGCTCTCTCTGTTCCGGACGCGGCGGTGACCGCTGAGGTTCCTCTGGCGGCGAGTCCAGCTCGCGTTCCTCTGGCGGCAGTGTCCGCTGATGTTCCTCTGTCGGCGAGGCCAGCTCACGTTCCTCTGGCGGCGAGGCCAGCTCACGTTCCTCTGGCGGCGGCGTCCGCTGACGGTCCTCTGGCGGCAAGGCCAGCTCACGTTCCTCAGGCGGCGAGGCCAGCTCACGTTCCTCTGGCGGCGAGGCCAGCTCACGTTCCTCTGGCGGCGGCGTCCGCTGACGGTCCTCTGTCGGCGAGGCCAGCTCACGTTCCTCTGGCGGCGGCGTCCGCTGACGGTCCTCTGTCGGCGAGGCCAGCTCACGTTCCTCTGGCGGCGAGGCCAGCTCACGTTCCTCTGGCGGCGAGGCCAGCTCACGTTCCTCTGGCGGCGGCGTCCGCTGACGGTCCTCTGGCGGCAAGGCCAGCTCACGTTCCTCAGGCGGCGGCGTCAGCTCACGTTCCTCAGGCGGCGGCGTCAGCTCACGTTCCTCAGGCGGCGGCGTCCGCTGACGTTCCTCTGGCGGCGAGGCCAGCTCACGTTCCCAGATCTCCTCCTTCTCGAACGTGACATCAACTCATCAATTCTTCGAGACTTGAACTGGGTGTGGCCTATGAGGGAGACATAAAACCACCAGTCTTTATTTTCATTTTTCGTGGTTTATTAAAAGAGGCTGTCTCTTTTTGTAATTGCACACAACAAATCTAGGGTATTCAGGTATTTACAGAAACCTCACTAAGTTTATAGCTCAGGATGATCTGAGCTACAGAGAACAAATAACTGATGTCTAGTACACATTTACAAGGTACATTAATTTATATATATTGTATTTGTGTGTGTGTATATATACAGTATGTCTCAAAAGTGAGTACACCCTTCACAGTTCACCAACCATTTTAGAATATCTTCTCAAGGGACAATACTATAGAAATGAAAGATACAGCCATTATTGTCAAAATAGCTGGCAACAAAAGTGAGTACACCCTAAGTGAACTTGTCCAAAGTGTCAGTATGTTGTTATCTGCGCTGCCTTAATCATCCTGGGCAAAGAATTAACCAGAGCTGCACAGGTTGTTGCTGGGATCCTCTTCCACTCATCACAGAGCTGCTGGACATTAGACACATGGTGCTTCACCTTCCGCTTCAGGATACCCCACAGGTGCTTAATAGAGTTCAGGTCTGGAGGCATACTTGGCCACCCCATCACCTTCACCTTCAGCTTCCTCAGCAAGGCAGTTGTCATCTTGGTGGTGTGTTTGGGATCATTATCATGTTGGAAAACTGTCGTTCGGCCTAGTTTCTGGAGGGAAGGCATCATGTTCTTCTTCAGAATGTATAGTACATAATGGAATCGATGTTTCCCTCAATGAACTGCAGCTCCCCAGAACCAGCAGCACTCATGCAGCCCCAGACCATGACGCCACCACCACCATGCTGGACTGTAGACAAGACACAATTTTCTTGGTACTCCTCACCAGGGCATTGCCACACATGCTGGACACCATCTGAGCCAAACAAGTTTATCTTATAGTCTCATCAGACCATTGGACATGGTTCCAGTAATTCATGCTCTTGGTTGTCTTCAGCAAACTGTTTGCGGGCTGTCTTGTGATCCTATGCAAACCGACTTGTTGCAGTGTGTGGTGTATGGTCTGAGCACTGACAAGCTGACCTTCTACTTCTGCAACCTTTAAAGCAATGCTGGCAGCACTCATGCATCTGTTTTTAAAGCACAGAACGAGTGCTCAACTTTGTTGATCGACCCTTGCGAGGCCTGTTCTGAATGAAACCCATCTTGGAAAGCCTCTGTATGATCCTGACCACTGTAGAGTAACTCGGTTTCAGGGTGTTACTGAACCTCTAATAGTCTTGGCCATCTTTGTGGAGACCAACAATCCTAATCCTCAAATCCTCAGAGAGTTGTTTGCCATGAGATGCCATGTTGAACATCCAGTGGTCAGTATGAGAGAAATGCACTTAAAGCACCTAATTTTAACTGCTCTAATACAAGATACACAACTTCGTATGATCCTGTCAAGCAGACAAAAACATAAACATGATGAATAGGACATGTGGCTTTGCATGGATACAAAATAAATATAAAGGCCTATATTGGGTTTGGACATGTATTATACATATCTAAAATACAAATTTAAATGAGAGTTTCCTGCACACTGCTCTAATAACACTTGTGCTGTAATAGCCATGTGTTTGGTCAAATTTCAGTCCACTAGACATACAGGATACAGGTTGTATGTAAATGCTTAACCAGAGATCTCTGTATTTTTTGGAAGGCTGTCAGTTCAGCAGTTCAGATGTTGTGGTTTTCCAGATTGATGTCAGCTTGATCTTTGTCCAGATTTTGTTATTTTTTCCACTTTTCTTTTTATGCTGACCTCACCAATGACCACTTTTATTAGGAGTTTCTGCCCAAAAGCCAGAAACAACCTTATAAACCATTCATTTCATAGCGCAAGATGTTTTCCACATGCTCAAGCTCCATAGGGTCTGGAACTGGGTTCTTTTTGTTTTTCTTACCAACATTCTGAACAGGGGCGGAGCGGGGGGGTGGCTAATTGGGCTTAAGCCCCGAATGTTTTGTCAAAAGCCCCGAATCTTTTAGGTTTTTAGCGCAATTTTCCACCGGACAAAATTGCGATTGTTAACTCATGATTTCTGTTCTGTCTGTGCGCACCAATCTTGCACTTCTATCTACTCCTCAACCAGACCACCTAGAGACTTCAGGTTTTCGGCATTATGTTAAGGAAGGTCTAATCTCGGGAACGCACAAAAAAAATCCAGGAAAACATTTACTATCTCTTAGTGTTGTGATCCCATGACGTGAGAAAATTGCGCTAAAACACTCACTGAGTTTTTATTACTTGTTTAAAATAACTTCAACTTTGTTTCATTTCCTCTTGTAGGCTCTACTGGGTGAATTTTTTTTTTGTTTTTGTTTTTTTACTGAGTACCCTAACTATCATCATTTTCCCAGATAGTGTATAGATTTTTAGGCATTCTATTATCTCAAACAGCCTGAAAAATAGTGCATTTAGCTGACGTAATTGGGAAAAAATCGACACGGGGGAGCATGCCCCCGGACCCCCCTAGGTTTGGGCTAAGCCTCGAATGTTTACATCGTCTGGCTCCGCCCCTGATTCTGAATTTCGGAGAACAAAATTGTTGTTTCTTAGATGTTGCTAAATTTGTATTAATATATGTTTTCTTTGTGGTGTTTATTTAGCAATAGTATATTAGTTTTGCATATGCACACATTACACAGGGGAATGGGCTTACGAATGATTAATTTACTAATGTCTCAATATATTAAGCTGAGGTAGAAGGAAAAATTCAGGGGCTGATTTTTTTTGTTGAAAAAAATCTGGAAAAAAACAAGAAAACAGGTAAAGAGGAAGTCTGGAACATAAAAACAGCCCTGTAATTGATGAATTATATGTTAAATTGTTCCATTAAAATAAAACTCACTTTTCATCTCTCACAGATGTTCTGAAGTGAAGGATTTGCCGTCAGGTTTCTCCGTACACGATCTGGAGATTCTGCAGTCCGGTCTGGAATTTCCTCACAACCACACACACACCGAGTGCAAACACACACACACTCAGGGCAGAATATCTCCGTGTGGGGCAGGTGAGCGCACAGAAATTTATTCATGTGGAATTTTTTTCCTGTGCTTGTGTAACTCCTCAAAATGAGTTTGTGTTTGAGTCAGTTTCAGGCGAGTGTCATGTTGCGTCAAAAGCAAATAGAAGCAGTGATGCAGGTCTGCGTCAACAGACACACCCGCTGTAGACGAGAGTTCTACCAATGTGGGATTTCCAAACAGTAATCTTAAATCTAAAGTGTACACAATCCCAAAGCCTTGTCCTAATACCTTGTCTACATCGAACAGTTGATGTGTTTCCTCTGTCTTGTCTCCATTACAATGTGTCTTTGCTTTTGACGCAATGGTGTAATCTGTTTTAGCAGCTGATGTTTGGTTAGGTTCCATTCAGATGTGTCATGGATTGTTCTTAGGGCTGTGTTGCTTTGCTCTGTGTACAGTTGAAGTCAAAAGTTTACATATACCTTGCAGAATCTGCAAAATAAGAGGGATCATACAAAATATGTGTTATTTTTAATTTAGTACGGACCTCAATAAGATATTTCACATAAAAGATGTTTACATATAGTCTACATAAGAAAATAATAGTCCAAAACTGTTTTTTTTTGTTTAGTGATAGTTGTTTATGAGTCCCTTGTTTGTCCTGAACAGTTAAACAGCCTGCTGTTCTTCAGAAAAATCCTTCAGGTCCCACAAATTATTTGGTTTTCCAGCATTTTTGTGCATTTGAACCCTTTCCAGCAATGACTGTATGATTTTGAGATCCAGGGACTCATATGCAACTATTACAGAAGGTTCAAACACTCACTGATGCTCCAGAAGAAAAAAAACATACATTAAGAGCCAGGGGTGAAAACTTTCTGAGTTTGAAGATCAGGGTAAATTTGACTTATTTTGTCTTCTGGGAAACATTTAAGCATTTGTAGCTTCTGAAGGTATTAAATAAATAAATAAAGATATTTAGGCACAATAAGAAAAATGTATACATCTTTATTCTGTTCAAAAGTTTTCACCCTCTGGCTCTTAGTGCATGGTTTTTCCTTCTGGAGCATCAGTGAGTGTTTGATCCTTCTGTAATAGTTGCATATGAGTCCCTCAGTTGTCCTCAGTGTGAAAAGATGGATCTCAAAATCATACAGTCATTGTTGGAAAGGGTTCAGATACACAAAAATGCTGGAAAACCAAAGAATTTGTGGGACCTGAAGGATTTTTTTTCTGAAGAACAGCAGGCAGTTTAACTGTTCAGGACGAACAAGGCACTTATGAACCAGACTTGTGCACAATTCAGAATTGAATTGAGAATGACTCCTAAATTCCAATTCAGTTCTTGAATTTGAATTGAATTTGAATTTATGTCAAAAACAGGATCTAGAATTACAATTCGAATTTGAATTAAAAGAAGCAGAATTGCAATTCAATACAAATTCAAAGAAATTCATATACATAAATGAAGTGTTTAACAATGAAGCTTTTAAATAAATGTCAGATATGATTTCATTACATATTCTACAAATGATATTAGTTTGAACTACTTTACATTGTGCTATTTGATTACTTTGAAAATGAAAATAATTTTTTAACAAAACTAATCAAACATTGAGGGTGTAATTTAATTCAAGAAGTTGATCATTGTCCATATGTTGGAACAAAATGTATGCAGGGTTGAGGAGTGACTAGTTATGTGTAATGAAATTATGCTATTAAATTACTAAATTAATGTAATTGTATGAGAGATTCAACACATTTTTTCCTGTTGTATGACTGTGTGGAATGTCTTTGAATTGCCATGAATTTAATTCCACTTCCTGTCATTCCAACTCCAATTCAAATTCAACTTCCTTCCAACTCATGAATTGAATGGCGGCCAATTCTGAAATTCTGAATTGTGCACAAGCCTGTTATGAACAAATATCACTAAATAAAGCTGTGGATAATTCAGGTAACAACACAGTATTAAGAATCAAGTGAATGTAAACTTTTCTATAAATTCAACTATTATTTTCTCATGTGGATTATATGTAAACATCCTTTATGTGAAATATCTTAATCAGGTCAGTACTAAATAAAAAATAACATGCATTTTGTATGATATCCCTTATTTTGATAAAATAATTAACATTTTGCAGATTCTGCAAGGTGTACATAAACATTTGACTTCAACTGTATATGGTTGACTTTTTTGGAAGAGTCAGAAATGTAATTTAAAATGTATTTTAAAGTTTGAAATTAAGTTTGAAATTATGAGTTTAAAGTTGCTGCAGTGATGTAGTATTTTAATAGGCCAACCCATAAGTTAACATTACCCTGGATCCCTTAACAGAAACCCAATGAGATTGGTCTGCTTGATAGTGAGTTAGGATCGTTTGCAAAAGCATGATTACAACTACCTTTTTTTAAAAATCACAAAGGTGTATTCTTGATTTCTTTCATTTTGTAGAGTAAAATGTGAACATATCTTGAGCTTATGTTAAACACAGACCTTATTTTAGCCATTTAAGCAAAAACCCATTGGAAAAACGGTTTTGGCCTACAAAAATACGTCATGCCTGCAGCAATCTGTTGACTCTGTAGACAACTTGCCTAAGGCTTTGTAAGAAAGTGAAAAATTATTCATTTATCAAAAATCAATACTTTTGTACTAAATATCAAGTGGTTCAGCAGAAGGTTCATTTTTCAAGGTGACATACTGTTAAAAGTGCCCCTAACTGAGGAATCGAACCACATAGAGTATAGTCATTGGCTTTCTTTGAGCTGGCATAATTCAAATTGACAATCGGTTTCATTTATTGTCTTTGCAGATATTGTATACACTCTTAAAAATAAAGGTGCTTCACGATGCCATAGAAGAACCTTTTTTGGTTCCATAAAGAACTTTAAACATCGGAAGAACCTTTCTGTTTCACAAAAGGTTCTTTGTGGCAAAAGAAGGTTCTTCAGATTATAAAAAAGGTAAGAAAGAGATGGTTCTTTAAAGAACCTTTGACTGAATGGTTCTTAATGGAACCAAAACTGGTTCTTCTATGGCATTGCTTGAGGAACCTTTTAAAGCACTTTTATTTTTAAGAGTGTAGTACAGTCCTGTTTAGTTGTTCTGTTAATGTTTTCTCTTGTTTTCCTGAACTAACAGTAATATGAATATCCTTACAGCTATCAGCTGGTGTGCCGTATCCCAGCAGCCTCTAGATGTCACTGCCAACGGTTACAAACAGGGAGTGACTAAAAAAGCTCTGGGCACTTCGCAAGCAAGGTGATCACCTGATAACAAATAATTTGCATTCTGACAATAATATATTTGTGACTCACACAGGCCTGCTGTATACATTCAGAATGAATCATGGTTAATGTTGCTTTGTAATCTGACAGTGTCACCACAATAACAAACTAATGAGCTTGTGTTTTTGATGTTTCACATTTGTCCATGTGCAGATCTTTGATCAGTAAAGTGGAGCTCTTTCATTCGTTTCTGAAACTGGTGGCTGCAACTGAAGACTCTCAGCTTCCAGAGTCCCTCCGGTGAGTGCTTTAAAAAAGAGGAGACCTACAATAGTTTGACTCCAGTAAACATTCTTGCTTTTGAAAATCCATTCTGTTTCCTTACCTTGTATTGACACTATCTGATGAGAACTGAATTAAGCTAGATAATGGCACTAACATTGCAACATTTTCATTATTCAGCTCAAATTACTTAAGTGTTGATTCAATTCAGTTCAGTCAGAGGTGTAGTGTCTGGGTATGCAGGGTATGCAGGTGCATATGGGCCCGGGCAGATTGGGGGCCCACCGAGCCTAAAATAAAATCTATAGACATAAAACACTTGATGCATTTCACAATATTAATTTAAACATTTAACCTAGATAAATGGGCGCTGTTAGACGCATATCCAATTGTTTGTGCGGATAGTGGAAGCTAAAGCGCGCTTTGCAGGACAAACACTTTTTTTCTTAATAACAGTGGAAACCTAAAATACGCCATCATTTTTGCTCATAAAGTCAGAGTAATACATCATTTGGAAATGCAAAAGGTCTACTTTTATTATGAAAGAATTCATGTAATAAAATCATGTTATATTGCGTAAGTTAATGTGAAAATTAATGTGAAACGGCTGTCTGTGTGTTTGTCGAGAAGGTGTAGTCTTATTTAGATAAAAACAGTTATGTTGCGGCTGTTTTTGTTGACTTTAAACGTGCGTTTGATACTGTGAACCACCTTATGCTCCTGTCTAGACTGTCAACATTTAACTTTAGCAATCAAACCGTTAAATGGATACAGCCTTATCTATCAGATAGAAAACAATGTGTGCAAATAAAGTATAGTAAGTCACCCTATCTTCACTATACGCAAGGTGTCCCTCAGGGATCAGTTTTAGGCCCCCTGCTATTTTCACTGTATGTAAATAATTTGCCCAATGTGTGTAAAAATGTGGACATGATTATATATGCAGACGATATGGTAATTTTTACACAAGCTAAAAGTGCTGATGATGCAGCCCATCAGCTTTCATTAGCCTTAAATGACTTACAAAAATGGCTGAATGGTTCATGCTTGTGCCTTAATGTTAAAAAGACCGTATCAATGTTTTTTAGTAAACCTAAAACAACCGTGAGCGGAGTAAAAGTTTGCATGGGTGGACAAGAATTAATTAATGTTGAGGAATTTAAGTATTTGGGAGTGCTAATAGACTCGAAATTATCCTTTAAAAAACACGTTAAAAAAGTATACAGAATTTTAGACACATTCGTACATCATTAACGGATACAGCAGCGATTACATTCCTGCACTCTATGATACTGGCTCATATTGAGTACTGTATCACAAGTTGGTCCTATACGAGTCATGCTGCTATTGGGCCAATCGAAGTATGCTACAAAAGAGCATTGAAAATATTAGATAAGAAACCTTTGTCATATCACCATTGTCAAATTTTAGATAAATATAAGTTATTAAATTTTGCTAATTTCAAATTATTTAAATCAGCCTGTCTAATCTACAAGGTTATACATGGTCTGGCGCCTCCACCATTGAGTGATTTTATTAAACAAAAGTCTAGCAGTGTTGCCGGGTCTCGAGTGACTAGAGCCACTATGAGAGGTGATTGTGAATTGGCATTTAGGCGGACCGCCTTTTCACAGAATGTCCTGTCATATCAGGGAGTGAGCTTCTGGAACAGTATTCCACTGTCAGTGAGGGAAAGCACAAGTCTTCCTACCTTTAGGAGTCAGTTAAAACTGTGGCTGAGGGACATACAAACATGTGATCATGTTTAGTTAATCATTATATATAAGACGTAAAACAAAGTTAGTGCATTACAAAAAGGAATACAATTATTAGTGCAATACGGGTTGTGCGATAAGAGACAGTATAACATGGGTTGTTCAATAGGGGTCAGTGTAATGTGGGTTAGTGCAATATAGAATGGTGTAATATGGGTCAGTGCAAAATTGGTGCGTGTAATACAGTCGATGCTTTTTGGTTTTCTATTTTGTCCTTTGTTGTTCACTCTTGTTGTTATTGTTTGTTCTAACATGATGTGATCACTGTTTTTGTCCTTGTCTCTCTGTATATAGTTTGTATATATGGCTCTGTATGTATTTATTAATTTGTGTGTAACACCAACCTGCCAGGGGGTCTGCAGATGGAAATTAGCCTAAGGCTATAATCTGACATATTTACATTTGTGAAAATGTTCATTAATATGTATTGTCCCCTTTTTCTCAAATAAATTAAAACAAAAAAAAAATCCACCTATTCTGCCCCCAAAAAAACTCTGTGGCATCAAACCTGTCTTTACATTTAACATGAAAAACAGCAATAAAAACATAGGCTTCAACTCAGTTAACTGGCATATCCAATCGTTTGCGCGGAGAGTGAAAGCTAAAGCGCGCTTTGCAGAACATTGCACACATTTTTCTTAATAACAGTGGAAACCTAAAATACGCCATCATTTTTACTCATAAAGGTAAGAGTAATACATCATTCGGAATGGCAAAAGGTCTACTTTTATTTGTGTGCACTCACAATATCAACAAAACGTTGTGCTTTTGTAAAATAGCTAAAGAAAACAAAACTTGCGCTTTCTGCCATCTCTGTCTCGAGGAGCGATTCACAAAAATGATCCGAAACTCAGCGAATATTTGCCTCACAGACATAAATAGAATGCTTTAAATGCCTACTTTAATTTACTAAAACGAAATAATTCATGTAATAAAATCATGTTATATTGCCTAAGTTAATGTGAAAAATCTGCCTACTCCGCCAAAAAAAAAAAACTCCTGTGCCATCAAACCTGTCTTTACCTTTAACATGAAAAACAGCAATAAAAACGATTTACGATTTATGAGAAAAATAAAACAACATTGGCAAAGTTATAGGCTTGTTGGCTTTTCTGAGGTAGGCTAAATGTTATGTTACTATTATTATGACTTATTCACAAGATGTTTTATTGACGATTTTTGAAAAACTCATGAGACATCGTGTTTATACATTTTTTTAACATGCATTCAAATATTTTTTTCATGTTTATTTCGTGCTGCAAATATTAAAAATATCATTGATTCACATGCCGCTTGATCTGAGGCGAATATAGTTATCTCACTACAAATTAAAGAGCGTAAAAGCATTTATTGTTAGTATTTTATCATAAAATTGACAGAATTTATAGGCTGAGACTTGCGTGCTACAAATAATGAATGGGCTTGAAAACGTTAAATAGTATTTCCAAGCATTTATACCGTAATAAAACAGCTTGTGAATACTCACGTAATGTTATGTACTTTAGAAAAATCAAAAATCAAGCCTGTAATAATAAAAATTTTTTGCATATGGGCCCGGGGCTGACTTGCTACGCCACTGAGTTCAATAAAGATGTGACTGGTGCCATCTGTAGAGCTGCTAATAGCTGAAATTGATTTACTTTCATAGCTGCTGAATTTTGCAGCATTAACACTGTTTTGAAACAACCTGTATTATATAAAGTGCTAACGTATAAATGCATACGACTAGACTTTTTGCCATTTTTAGTCATTCAACACCAATGGCCTAAAGAAATGCATGTTGTCACACTGTGAGGTTAGGGATGATTAATCAGGTTTAAAGTATAGAATGTGTACCATTTAATTTCCCCAACCTGACATTTATGGACAATACACTTGTCTTTGTGGTTGTACTACTTTATAATTTAAAGCTGTGGATCACTAAAGTATGACAGCAATTACGTCAACACACAAACCGCTCTAGAGAACATATGTGTGGAAAAAACAAGTGCATGTGTGTAATTAGATTCTTGACTGGTAATATAGAGCAGTTTCCCATGAAAACTGGTCATAGGTATATTTACATAAATCCCTGTCTTGGTAATCAGACTACTGAACTGCTGAATCGCGGTGTAAAATGTCAAAGTGTTTTTGTAAATTTGTATTATGTCAAACGAGATGTTTAATTCTTGTAAAGCAGCATGATTATTGAACAGTAGATCTTTGTTAGTTTGTGACCCGAGGGAACAGTGTTTTTCTGTTCTTGTGTTCTTGTATCTTTGAGGTGATCCTGCCCAGCGTCCAGCTCTAGTTACACCGCTGACAGGCTCACACAAGAGCAAATAACAATCCACAGAGACCCTAAAACACTGGCTTCGATATGCACTCCGTGCACAAATGAATCTATCAGCCTGTGTCTGCTCTCACAATCTTATTAGATTTCGGTATTATTCAGACAATAAGACTTTACTGTGTGACTGATGGCTGCATTTCCATGTGACCTGCAGCATTAGGGCCCAAAACGCAAACACTTCTACCTCAGTTTTGTGCGTTGTTGTGCTCTAAAATGTGTCAAGTGTACAACGCTGCAATGGGTGATATACAGGCTTTTTCTAAGGTGAATAATCTGCACTTGCCTTAAAGGAGAGGAACAAAAATTTACAGATAATTTACTCACCCCCTTGTCATCCAAGATGTTCATGTCTTCTTTTCTTCAAATGTAAAGAAATAGTTTTTTTGAGGAAAACATTTCAGGATATCTCTCCATGTAGTGGACTTCTATGGTGCCCCAAAGTTTGAACTTCCAAAATGCAGTTTAAATGCAGCTTCAAAGGGCTCTAAACGATCCCAGCCGAGGAAAAACGGTCTTATCTGGTGAAATGATTGGTTATTTTCATTAAAAATTTACAATTTCTAAACTTTTTAATCTGAAACACTCATATTGTCTAGCTCTGCCTGTACTCTGTGTATTCCAGTTCAGAACAGTTAGGGTATATTAAAAAACTCCCAACTCATTTTCTTCTCCAACTTCAAAATTGTCATGCATTGCTGTTTTACCTTTTTTCTTTGTAAAGGATGTTTGATCTTCTTTGCACGTTCACTTTGTAAACACTTGGTCAGTACTTCTGCAGCGATGTAGGACGATTTTGAAGTCGGAGGAGAAAATAAGATGGGAGTTTTTTGACACACCCTAACTGTCTTGAGTACACAGAGTACACACAGAGGTAGACAAGACGAGGCATATGTCAAAACTTTATTGACATAATTATCAGGCGTTAACAAAATATTAAAAATAACATTGATTCACATGCCGCTTGATCTGAGGCGAATATAGTTATCTCACTACAAATTAATTAGTGTAAAAGCATTTATTGTTTGTATTTTGTCATAAAATTTACCGAATTTATAGGCTGAGACTTGCGTGCTACAAATACTGAATGGGCTTGAAAACGTTAAATATTATTTCCAAGCATTTATACCGTAAATAAAACAGCTTGTGAATACTCACGTAATGTTATGTACATGTGGGACTACCAACAGATCCTGATCGCAGGATATTAGGCTTCTAGATGGAGTGTAAGGATGAAGGAGTTCAGAGCGGAAGAGCGGAGCAAGGTTATGAAGAGATTTGTAAACAAAGAAGAGAATTTTAAAGTCTACACTGCAAAAATGCTTTTCTTACTTAGATTTTTTGTCTTGTTTCCAGCCAAAATATCTGAAAATTATGTGAGTTTTTGCTTAGAACAAGCAAAATAATATTCCAATGGGGTAAGAAAAATAATCTTATTTCAAACGGAAAACAAGATGATTTTTCTTACCCCATTGGCAGATTATTTAGCTTGTTTCAAGCAAAAACACACTTAATTTTGGCATGTTTTTTCTGAAAACAAGACAATCATTTTTACTCGTCTAGAAAATCCTTCATGATTTAAGAATTTTTAGATATTTTGGCTGGAAACAAGACAAAAAAATCAAAAAAATTTAGATAAGAAAAGCATTTTTTGCAGTGTATTCTCTGAGAAACTGGCAACCCTAACTGTCTTGAGCACCCTAACTCTCTTGAACCGGAGTACACAGAGTACACGCAGAGGTAGACAAGACGAGTATTTGAGGTTAAAAAGTATAGAAATTGCACATTTTTAAAGAAAATAACTGATCGTTTGCGTTAGTTCTTCCTTGGCTGGGAAGCCCTTTTATGGGTTGACTTAATTTTATCGTGGCTAGTTTAATGAATAAACAAACCTGCATGACCTTATCAGAGATGGATTTATTAATATTTTAAATTAAGAAATTATTAAATTATTACAGAAACGTATACATTATTAAATGATTATATTAACAATAGGCGATGCTGTCTTTGTGAATGCGGTCCATGTGCGATGTAGACAGCATTCGAAAGAATTTTATCATTAATAAATATTACATAAAGTACATCACAGTTGTGTAAATCTAATAACTGATCGTCTTTTTTCCGTATTTGTTGTATTATTATTATTATTATTATTATTAGCCTATTATTATTGGTTATATTTTTATTTTAGTTTATATTCATTTTCTTTCTCTTAATTTCGATCTCTTTACTTAACGTTCTACATGTAAATGTTTCTGTAAATGCTCAACATATGCTATATGACTGGGATTTTTACTGGAAGGCGGTTGAATTTAACTTTTTTTTTTTTGCTTACATAAATACTATAGTGTTTCACTGAGGAATGAATCATGCACATAGTTTCATTTGTAAATATTTATCGTCACATACGAGTAAACAAGTTCACCTGGAAACTCGTTACAAAGGTGCTTATAATTTATTAAAGGTCCCATATTGTACACATTTCTGGAGGTTTATTTTAGTTGTTGATGTCCTTAAGAATATATATTTGCGGTATAAGTACCAAAATCCTTCTCAATATATTTTTACAGCTCCTTTTTTAGGAGCTCTGTCAAAAACAGGTAGATTTTGGCCCATCTAATTAATATTCATGAGCCTCTCTTCTGATTGGCCTGTTGTTTTCTGAGTGACGCACAGCCAGGCCAACCACAGGTAACTACGGTCATGTATCGTTGTTATGGACACGATATAGTCTGGGTTTGACAAAAGGAGGGTGGGACGGTGGTTGGTGCTCGGGGTGGTGACTGAAGGCGGTGACTGAGTAGATCGGACGTCACATCGTTACGGAAGTCACAGCGGCTCGTGAAAATGAACAGCTACTTTAACTTTTACTTTTTCAGGCTGTGTGCAGTTTACTGTGGATTGACTGTTTTGAAACTCGTATGGTAGTTACATAGCCCCTAGACCTCAGTTATCATGAAAAAAGCCAGGAAATTTCGATTTTGACAATATGGGACCTTTAAAAACAATTTTCTTGTTTGATAATACTATAGCGAAATAAGCCCCTTCAAGACCATCCGCTTAACATCCTGACCACACGGCTTAATCTGCGATAAAAACCTGTTGACTTATTCCTTACCTAATATGCATAATAGCCTATTATAGGCTATTTTCACTCAAACAAAACAGAACTCCAGATAGTTATGATTTTAAATTTAAGGCATAAAAGTAAAAGAAAACGTAATGCATTGTAACATTATAAAACAACAACAGATTTTTTTTTTTTTTTTTTTACATTTAACACAACAGATCAACAACTTAAATTATAATATACCAAATAGGCTACTGGAAAAACTGGATGGGCTTCAGCAAAATATTTTATAAAAAAAAAAGTCAATCTATAGCCTACTTAAAGTCCATATACTGTGGGTTTAAACATACAAAGAGAATGTCCTCTAGGACTGGATAGGCTTCAGCAAAATTAATAATTTATATATATAAAAAAAAATGCAGTCATTCTATGGCCTATTTAAAGTCCATACTTTTTTGTTTAATCGTACAAAGAGAATGTCCTCTAGGACCTGTGCATTCATTGACGACCTCAGAGCGGAAAGAATGTACTTGAGGCATGAAAATGCACGCTCAACACTTTCTTGCATTATTGCGGAATTATGTAAGTTTTAATTAGGCTACAATAACTTAAACCTAAACATACCTTTGCACATGAAACAGCCAGGTGCTTGGTAACCTTAAGCTCGTCGCATCAGAAAGGGCTCTGCTTATGACGTCTGCTTGGCGGGCATTTCACGTTGTATGCATCACCGTCGCATTTGCACACAATTTGAATTCATGTTTTTGGTCTGCCAAATTGATATAATAAAGAGAACGATAAAAATACCGTTATTAACCGGTTAATTTGGAATTTCTGTTTCCGTTTCTGTTCAGAACGATTAAAATTGATTTTGTTTTAGTTTTTGTTCCTGTTCAGTGTCATTTGTTTTCGTTTTTCGTTTTCGTTCCTTGAACCGGTTCAGAGCCCTGGCTTAAGTTAAGTTAAATCAACTTAAGCCATTTAAATTTACAAGTTATATCAACTAATTTTTATTGTATTAAGTTCAAATGACTTGTAGTTTTAAACTGATTTAACTTAAAAACTTAAGGCAACTGCTGAACTTAGGTTTTTAAGTTGAATCTGGTGAAAACTTTTTACAGTGTAGAGTAATAGGTGTTTATATTGGGAAGGGCCCTTTCTTTCGGGTGGAGCAAATGTTTGAAGAGAATCTCGCAAAGCAAGTTAGAGTACTGCAGAGCAAGAAAGCCAAACAAAAGAATAGTCAAAAAATATGGCTCTGATTAAATTAATTCTATGTTTGACACTTGTCCTGGAGGCATGTCTCCCTCATCAAACACACCTGATTCAAATCAACAGCTCATTAGTAGAGACTACAAGACCTGAATTGGGTGTCTCTAATAAGGAAGACATACGAAATGTGCAGGACAGGTTTGAAAATCCCTTGTTTAAAGTTGTAGCATAGTTTCCAGTCTAAATGCTGTAGAGTACAGTATGTTTCTCGCCTTAGGTTGTGTGTTTGAGGCAGAAACGTGACGCCATGCATGCCTGTCCTTAAGGCCACGTTGACCCCTGACCTCTCTCGCATGCTCCCTACAGTGTGCAGGTGTTGTTTGTGTATCTGTTGTGTCTGATCGACGTGTTTGTTTCTTCTCTGCGCTTGCTAAAGTGGAAAAGATTTGAAGACGTACTGGGACTACAAGCAGGCTGCAGGGCCGTATCAGCAGGCCTGGACACAGCTGCGTCTGCAGGCCTTCCCGCTGTGGCCCCGCGGCCCTCGAGAACTGCTGCTGTTTTCCTAAAGGACCGGATCGGTATCCCAAATGAATCACATGAATAAAAGCAGTATCTTGTGGTAAAGGCTCCAGTGCATGTGTAAAATACTAAGTGCCACTTAAAAACAGAACTGTAAAAGCAGCTTTGTAGGGTTTGGACAATTTACTTAGTCTTTTATTCTCTGTTGGCAGGCTGTTCTTTTCCATACAGCAAAAGCATATATTGACCAGGGGCTAGAAACCAAAAATGGCCATATGACTATACAGGAGCTGTGTCTGCGTGTGAGAAACATTTGAGCTGAAATTGAAGATTTTTTACTGCTGTCGCTCTCAAATCTCACTGACATCATTGATGCCAAACAGCGATGTTTTTCAAATATCTCATGATCAACCTTGTTTGAGGGGAAGATTCTATGACGGCAAATCAATGCCATTAATAAACGAGCGCACCACTGATGCTGTCGCGCGCAGTAAATCACATACGCGAGAGGAAAACAGATCTACGCGCGGGGAAACGGAAACCGCGAGCTCATTTCAAACCTGCGCGCAATACAAGCCCTCGCGCGCGCTCGATCTTCTCTCACCTGCTCGCGCGAACACTTTTATTTTTGTCAGTTGTGGGGCGGGACTTGCTGGTTTAATTTTAATCTCAAACGCCATTGGTTACCTACTCTATTCCGGAAGTCAGTCACGTTGATATAGCTTTAAAAGCTTATAATGTTGCATGAAATTTAAAATAAAACTTTTAACCATGCGAATAACCGTAGAAAAGTGTCATTACAACCTATAAAAAGGGTTTATGTCCTGGGTTTATGGGTTATTAGTTATTATAGAAATTAATACGATATTAAATGATTATATTAACAATATGCCATGCTGTCTACGCGAGTCTGTGCGCGATGTAGACAGCATTCAAAATAAGTTAACCATGAATAAATATTACATGAAGTACATCAAATAAAATAAGCCTACAATAAACATTTCATGCATCCCACACAGTCTTGTAAGTCCATTAACAAACCCTCTTTTTTCTAATATTTGTATCATTCGTTTATATTCGTTATTTTTTCCTTCATTTCGATCTTTAAATGTAAATGATACTGTAAATGATCGACATGCCAGTAAAGTTTTAATTATGCTATATGACTGGGATTTATACTGGAATGCAGTTTAAAGGTAGCCTAGAAATCTAGACGCACCCTAGCGGCAGCAAAAATTATTTTGCAGCCAGGTGGGTCTAGACACTCTCAATAGACCTTCTAGCTGCAAAAACCCAAATTGGGTCAGGCCAATCACAACGCGTATAGAGTAGGCGGGGCGGGCTTAACATATGACGACAGAGTTGCGACGGCTGCCACTTGAAAAACAAAGAATGGCGGCTGCAGCTGTCGAACAGCGGTCTTTCGAATCGGCTTTGGCCGCGACTCTGGAGGACTTGGAGTTAAGTTTTTCTTTAAGAAACGAGCAAAGAACGGCACTTAAGTCATTTTTAAAAAAGGAAGATGTGTTTGGAGTTTTGCCGACTGGATACGGAAAAAGCTTAATATACCAATTACTACGTCACCTTCTTCGTTGCTCTGATTGGTTGAAGCGCTATCCTATTGCGTGCATAGGGATTTTGAGAGACAACCGTTTATCCCGCCCCTCGGAGTAAGCCGCGTCTATGGAGAGTTTCCAGACTAAACATCTTGATGTAAGTCTGGCTCGCCAGGCTAGTTTAAAGGTTGAATTTCACATATATTCTATTTTATTTCGTCTAATTAATAGACTATAGTCTATATAAATATAGTATTTCATTGACGAGTGAATTATTCATGTAGTTTCATTTGTAAATCACTTTATTGTCACTGTCACAGTAGCCTACATCAAATAAAATTAGGCCATTTAATAGACATTTAACAATAGACATTTTTATCCATCCTTCTATTAACTGATTGTCTTTTTTCCATATTATTAATATTATTTATGTATATATTATATATTTATTAGTATTCATGCCCGTGTGACGATAAATAAGCATGTTTTCGTTTACAAATTTACAAACAAACTACGTAAATGATTAATTTCTCAGTGAATCAACAAAATCAAATATGTTAAATTCAACCTTTAAACTGCATTCCAGTAAAAATCACAGTCATATAGCATGTCGAGCATTTAGAACGTTAAGTAAAGAGATTGAAATGAAGGGGGAAACGAATATAAACGAAAATAAAAATATGACCAATAATAATAGGCTAATAATAATAATAATAATAATAATAATAATAATAATAATAATTCTAAAAAAAGACGATCAGTGAATAGAAGGATGGATAAAAATGTCTTATAGGCCTATTTTATTTGATATAATTTAGGTAATATTTATTAATGATAAACTTCTTTCGAATGCTGTCTACATCGGGTACAGACAGCATTCACATAGACAGCATCCCCTGTTGTTAATATAATCATTTAATAATGTATTAATTTCTATAATAATATCATAATTTCTAAATTCAAATCAAAATATTTATGCAGATAAAGTTTGGACTTTATAATTGTATTTATGCAAGTGTGTGACGATGAAATTGTTTACAAATGAAACGTGAATAATTCACTCTTCAATAAAACACCATATTTATAGTTTAGTTATTAATTAGACTAAATAAAATTAAATATTTTAAATTCAACCTTTAAACTGCATTCCAGTAAAAATCCCAGTCATATAGCATAATTAGGACTCGCTGTCAATGATAGCGCAGCTATCACCACTGCGCGCAGCAGACATTCTGCGCACAGCGGGCTCGTTCTGCTGCGGCGCGTCTGTCCCGCTCAAAAAAAAATTCAGAAAATGCTGGGTCTCATTGGCCTCAGCATCATCAGTTCTCCAGCTGGGTCTGCTCTGCATGCGCCCACTGCAGTTCTGGTTGAAAGCACGCGTCCCGCGTCAAGCGTGGGCGTCCGGTCGGCTTCGTCTCACGGTCAATCAGAAATGTGTCACAGCCCTGAAACCGTGGAAAGTAGTCGACTGGTTCCAGTCAGGTGTAAGCCTGGGGACTTCCTCGAGAATAAAAGTGGTGTCTACGGACGCGTCCACCTCGGTATGGGGGGCTCTGCTCGAGGGCGGACCATCTTTTGGCCAGTGGTCAGAACGGGAAAAGCTCCTGCATATCAACTGCCTCGAAATGCTGGCAGTACAGAACGCGCTGACGCGCTTCTGTCCCCAAATAAAAGGAAACCATGTACTAGTCCGCTCGGACAACATGTCAGTGGTTTCCTATATAAATCGCCAGGGCGGTCTCAGGTCCAAAAACCTATACAGACTTGCAGAACGCCTCCTGGTATGGGCTCAGCGCAACCTGCGCTCGCTGAAAGCAGCGCATGTGCCGGGGCTTCTAAACATAGGGCCAGACAGACTGTCCAGGAACAATGTTCCAGCAGGCGAATGGTCTCTACACCCACAGACAGTACAACTACTGTGGAAAAAATTCGGCAGAGCGGAAGTAGACCTGTTCACGTCTCTGAACAACGCTCACTGTCTGGAATTTTTCTCAAAAAGCAGAGACGCGCTGGCCCACGAATGGCCCCGCCGTCATCTCTATGCGTTTCCCCCGTCTCTCTCCTTCCTCAGGTGATAGAGAGGGTCAGGGAAAAAGGACGTTCAATACTGCTGGTAGCGCCATTTTGGGAAAACCAGCCCTGGTTCCCAGCGCTGATGCAGCTGACGAGCACTGCCCCGTGGCCGATACCAGTGAGGAGAGTCCTTCTCTCTCAGGCCAGCGGCTCGATTTGGCATCCTCACCCAGAGCTGTGGTCCCTTCATGTCTGGGCCACCAGCGAATTTATGATGAACTCCCTAAAGGAGTATTAAACACGATCACGCAGGCTAGAGCCCCGTCTACGAGACGGCTCTATTCCTCAAAATGGTCAGTGTTTTCGGGCTGGTGCGCAGCTCGCGGCTCGTCACCCACTAACTGTGGTGTGATGGAGGTGCTTTCCTTTCTACAAGAGCTGCTGGACAAGGGCAGAACCCCGTCCACGCTCAAAGTCTATGTGGCGGCCATAACAGCGTTTTCGAGGACAACGCTAGGTCAGTCAATAGGAAGGAACGATTTAGTTATTCGCTTCCTGAGGGGAGCTAGAAGACTGAATCCCCCCAGACCTCCCACAGTCCCCGTATGGGACCTTTCTGTGGTACTTGAGGCCATGAAAGGTGGACCATTCGAGCCTCTGCAGACGATTGATTTGAAATACCTGTCTCTTAAGACTGTGTTTCTGCTGGCTCTCGCTTCAGTGAAGCGCATAGGGGATTTGCACGCGCTCTCTGTGAGCGCGACGTGCATGGAGTTTGGACCTAATGACTCTAAAGTCATACTCAAACCCAAACATGGTTACGTTCCAAAATCCCTCAACAAAATCCCTTTAGGGCACAGGTCATCGCTCTGTCAGCCCTACCGGTCAATGATGAGGAAATGGACGCGAGCCTCCTATGCCCAGTCAGGGCATTACGAGCTTACGTGTCTCGCTCGTCTGCTTTTAGACAGACAGAGCAGCTTTTTGTTTCGTTTTACGGGCGTCCCAAGGGACTGGCCGCGTCGAAACAGAGCCTATCCAGATGGATAGTTGATGCTATTGCGCTGGCATATGCTTCCAAGGGCATGCAGTGCCCGCTAGGTGTCAGAGCACATTCCACGAGGGGCGTGGCCTCATCGTGGGCGTGGTCGAGTGGGATTGCCTTGCAAGATATTTGTACGGCGGCGGGCTGGGCCTCTCCGTCTACTTTTATAAGGTTTTACAACCTGGAGGTTCCCGCCTTACAGGCCAGATTGCTGTCAGTCTAGATGTTCAGTGTTGTCTGACCTGATGTTATCAGCTCGGAATGCTGCGTCTACTGAGCACAGCTCTAGGGTCGACAGTGAAAGTAATAGCACAAGATGTGTCTGGGCAAACTGTGGGAAGACCCTTATTTTTACGTCAGCTCAGGCCGTAACCCCGCCCTGTATGTACGTTAACTTAGCGTCTGAGCTGCAAGCTGTTTCGCCTATGTCTGTATGCTGCTGCAACGCGCTTTACATTATTTCAAAATTAAGGATAATTTTTGGCTTCAATATCTCGCAGAAAAGGATTTTCCCCTAGCGTAAGATACTTACGCAGTACTCGTTCCCTCTCTAGAGAGAACCGAGGTTACGTTAGTAACCGAGTACGTTTCCGTTTCTCCGCGCGTAGATCTGTTTTCCTCTCGCGTATGTGATTTACTGCGCGCGACAGCATCAGTGGTGCGCTCGTTTATTAATGGCATTGATTTGCCTTCATAAGATTCTTTGTGAAAGGCTATCCTATAACGCTTTCTTTAAATTAAAAGCCTCTGGTCATTACTTGCATTTGTGGTAAGAAACAGTAGTTTGAGTAACAGCTGAGTTTTCAGTATCGGGTGAACTTTGCCTTAAAAGCTTTTATGTGACACCTCGATACCAATCTAAAGTGTGCATATGTTCCTAGTCCATGAGGATTATATTTATATTATTCAAAGGATAATTGAATAACAATTTTCATAATGTTGTTCCAAACCTGTATGAATTTTTTTTTACTTGAAATGGTGGGTCTCAGTAAATCATATTGACAACAGATTATTTTTGGTTTTGTGTTTTTTATTAGTCAGGTCATCCAAATACCTTACCTTGAATTTATAAAAATGACCACATTCAAAAGTTCGTAATATTGTGTTCTTACCTGAATGATCCACGGCTGTGTATTTTTTATAGTCAAGGATGATATGTAAACATCTTTTATGTGAAATTTCTTGTTCAGGTCAGTACTAAATAAACATTATTTTGGTCAAATAATTAACATTTTGCAGATTCTGAAAGGGATGTAAACTTTTGAGTTGTTTTTTTTTTTACAGAGGAACAATACAGATGAATTAAAACCTTAAAAGATACTGTATGTGACCCTGGACCACAAAAGCAGTCATAAGTAAGGTTGCAAAATTCCAGGAATTTTCAAAACTGTTAAATTTCCATGGGAATTAATGGAAATATATGGGAATTAACAGGAATATATGGGAATTAACTGAAATATATGGGAATCAATGGGAATTAATGGGAATAAACTGGGAATTTACAAACTTGCAGGAACTGGGAACCTAAATGTATTTGAGAAACAACCAGACCTTGGTTAAAACAACCAGATTTAATGCAATTTCAGTTGAATATTGTTAGAAAATATTTCAGTTTTGAATAAATGCTGTTCTATAAGTTTCTGTAAGTTTCTATTTATCAATGAATCCTGAAAAAAAGCAGATTCCAAAGGTTGTTTAAATTTATATTTGTTTATAATATAGTTCCTCTAAATTTCCAATTAATTTACATTAATTCCTGTTAAGTTGCCAAATTGGAATATTTCCAAAATTCCCCAGATGAAGTTTCCATGGAAATTTTCTGGAAATATATTGGATATTTTGATATATATTTTTTTTAATTGAGATTTATACATCGTCTGAAAGCTGAATAAGCAAGTTTTCCATTGATGTTTGGTTTGTTAGGATAGGACAATATTTGGAAGAATTCTCATAATGTTGTGCCAAACCTGTATGACTGACCTCAAAACATTTTTTATTTTATTTTATGTTATAATTTGTCTGAATTTTTGAAAAAAAGATTACTTGAAATGGTGGGTCTCAAAAAAATCATATTGACAACTGATTTTTTGGTGTCGGTTTTTATTGGTTAGGTCATCCAGCTACCTTACCTTACCTTGAATTTATAAAGATGACCACATTCAAAAGTTCTTAATATTGTGTTCTTACCTGAATGATCCACGGCTGTGTTTTTTTTTTTTTAGTCAAGGACTATATGTAAACATCTTTTATGTGAAATATCTTATTCAGGTCAGTATTAAACAATAACATGATTTATTTAGGTCTTATTTTGGTCAAATAATTAACAGATTCTGAAAGGGATGTAAACTTTTGACCTCAATTGTTTTTTACAGGGTAAAAATACAGATGATCTAAAAAAGTTAGTATATGTGACCCTGGACCACAAAAGCAGTCATAAGTAGGGTTGCAAAATTCCAGGAATTTTCATGATTGGAAAATTTCCATGGGAATTAAAAGAAATATATGGGAATTAACAGAAATTAATGGGAATAAACTGGGAATTTACAAAATTGCAGGAACTGGGAACCTAAATGTAGTTGAGAAACAACCAGACCTTGGTTAAAACAACCAGATTTAATGCAATTTCAGTTGAATATTGTTAGAAAATATTTCAGTTTTGAATAAATGCTGTTCTATACGTTTCTGTAAGTTTCTATTTATCAATGAATCCTGAAAAAAAGCAGATTCGAAAAAAATCAAAAAATGTAATTTAAGTGTATTGGATTGAATGCATGTCAGCTTATGATCAAACAAAATGTTTAAATTTATATTAGTTTATATCACAGTTCCTCTAAATTTCCCCAAATTTCCAATTAATTTCCATAAATTTCCATCAATTCCTGTTAAGTTTCCAAATTGGAATATTTCCAAAATTCTCCACATGAACTTCCTATGGAAAGTTTCTGGAAAATGTATCGCCCCTTTACAACCCTAGTTATAAGGGTAAATTATTTTGAAATTGAGATTTATACATCATCTGAAAGCTGAATAAGCAAGTTTTCCATTGATGTTTGGTTTGTTAGGATAGGACAATATTTGGAAGAATTCTCATAATGTTGTGCCAAATCTGTATGACTGACCTCAAGACAACATTTAAATGTGTTTTAATTTTTGTCTGAATTTTTGAAAATAGATTAACAAATGGTGGGTCTCAATAAATCATATTGACAACTGATTTTTTGTTGTGGGTTTTTATTGGTTAGGTCATCCAGCTACCTTACCTTTCAATTATCTTAAATATATAATTTACAGGGGAAAAATACAGATAAATTAAAACATTAAAAGTTACTATATATTCTCAGTGTCAACATGATTAAGCGTCTGTAATAATACTGCAACGCCATTCACCAAAAGAAGAGAAATCACTAATGCGGTCGATCTAATGTTTCAGAGCACAATGACGGTGACAAGAGAGAGGTACAAACACATCTGTAATGTGATTAATTCACAGATGAGTCCATCCTGTTCCCAACCGCAGAAGAATCGAGCGAGTCCAAAACAAACGGGAGTGAGGTGTTGCACAGCCGGGGATGATGCAGGATCCTAATATCCAAACGTGTTTTCTCCACTGTAGGCCACGTACAAAAAGCCGTCCTCGTCTTTTTCTTTTTCGTAGAGCTGCCCCATAGTCAGGCTGAAACAAGAACCCAGACTGTGAGTGTTTTGACGTTCATTTATCCAAACCATACAGATTAAGGTATTCAATTAAATCAAACCAATGAATGCAGTGTTATTTCATTATAAAAACTAGATTAAAAAGTTTGTCAAGACAAACTAAGTTGGCTTGAAAAAGCCTGATCAGAAAGTGTGAAAAATTTTATGGTTTTCAGTCCGAAATAGATTGAAGATTGAAGCTTAAAGCGTGAATGTTTTAAAGGAAATACAGTCTGTCGGATGAATGGATAGATAGCATGATTATTTAACATGTTACTAGCAGCTAGCATGATTAGTAAGTTACTAGCATGTTTCTAGCATGATTAACATGTTGCTAACATATTTCTAACATGCTTGCAATATGATTAACATGTCAATAGTGTGTTGCTAACGTTATTAGCTTCATTAACATGTTGCTAGCATGTTTCTAACATGATTAACATGTTTCTAGCATGTTATTAGCGTGTAGCTTGCATGATTAGAATGTTGTTAGCATAATGTTAGAATTACTAACATAAGCAAGTTACTAGCATGAATAACATGTTGTTAGCATAATGTTAGAATTACTAACATGATAAGCAAGTTACTAGCATGAATAACATGTTGTTTACATGTTTTTAGCCTGATTAGCATGTTGTTAGTATGCTTCTAACATGATTAACATGTTGTTAGCATGTTTCTAGCCTGATTAGCATGTCACTAACATGAATATTAATAACACAGAATAATAATAACTGTAAGTTTAAATAGGATTTCAGTAAGTTGGGTTTCTCAAGCTAACTTAATTACTTTGAAAATGTAAAATAAAAAAAGAGGGATTGTGTCGTCTATGAATACGCCTGAACAGATTAATCCCAAATAATTCCTTTCGCTTCTGAAGCCTGTTGTTGTGCAATGTTCTCAAGCATCAGAAAGCTGAAGCCTACAAGCTAAAGAAGTATCAGGTGAGTCTGAGATGGCAGGTGCAGTTCGAGGTAAACAGACATTATTTAGAAATGGACGTAAAAGGAGGATATTGGCTGTGACCTGCGGCGTCACAGGAAAACCTTTCAGCTGCCCTCCTTCTCTTTCATAGGAAATCTGATGCCAAATCTTCAGTTACTAGACACAATCACAGCTCTTATAAAGTTTCATCCGTTTGAATGCTGCATGTTGAGCATGCAATTCAAGTAAAACTACATTGTTAACATGGTGAACCGAATTCCTATAGCTGATGTGTCATTGTCCTCTTTATTTCCTGGAATATTTGTCGTGAGATACAGTATGTGGGTGGTTTGGTGTGTTAAAAAGTTAGTGTTTTTTTTAATTGGTGCATTTAAAAAGTTTTCACCCCCCCTGAGGTGCATAAAAACATTTGAAACACAAAGAAAAATCTAAAACCTATTGATGCTCATGTAGGCAGGGTTTGCTTCATGTACACAGAGCTTTACACACAGTTACAGTAAAAAAGTAGTTTTTTCCTGTTTTTTTTTTTTTGTCATAATCACCAAGATATTTGCTGAAAAAGTAGGAGTGCCCATTTTGGACTCAGACTCGACTCTGTCTCGAATGGTTAAAGACTCGGACTCAACCCATTTGGACTCGGACTTGAGTCTGACTCGACCCATTTTGGACTCGGACTCGAATGGTTAAAGGCTCGGACTCGACCCATTTGGACTCGGACTTCAGTCTGACTCGCCCCATTTTGGACTTGGACTCGACTCGGACTCGAATGGTTAAAGACTCGACTCAGACTTGAATGGTTAAAGACTTGGACTTGAGTCTGACTCGCCCGATTTTGGACTCGACTCGGACTCGACTTGGACACGAATGGTTAAAGACTCAGACTCGACTCGAATGGTTAAAGACTCGGACTCGACTCTGACTCAAATGGTTAAAGACTCGGACTTGACTCTTGACTCGAACTCGACCCATTTTGGACTCAGACTCAAATGGTTAAAGACTCGGACTCAACTCGGACTCGACCCATTTGGACTCGGACTTGAGTCTGACCTGACCCATTTTGGACTCGGACTCAAATGGCTAAAGACTCAGACTTGACTCTGACTCGAATGGTTAAAGACTCGGACTCGACCCATTTGGACTCGGACTTGAGTCTGACTCGACCCATTTTGGACTCGGACTCGAATGGTTAAAGACTCGGACTCGACCCATTTGGACTCGGACTTCAGTCTGACTCGCCCCATTTTGGACTTGGACTCGAATGGTTAAAGACTCGGACTCAACCCATTTGGACTCAGACTTGAGTCTGACTCGCCACTTTTTGGACTCGGACTCGAATGGTTAAAGACTCGGACTCGACCCATTTGGACTCGGACTTCAGTCTGACTCGCCCCATTTTGGACTCAGACTCAAATGGTTAAAGACTCGGACTCAACCCATTTGGACTCAGACTTGAGTCTGACTCGCCACTTTTTTAGACTCGGACTCAACCCATTTGGACACTGACTCGACTCGGACTCGAATGGTTAAAGACTCAGACTCAACTTGGACTCGAATGGTTAAAGACTCGACTCAGACTTGAATGGTTAAAGACTTGGACTTGAGTCTGACTCGCCCGATTTTGGACTCGACTCGGACTCGACCCATTTGGACTCGGACTCGACTTGGACACGAATGGTTAAAGACTCAGACTCGACTCGAATGGTTAAAGACTCGGACTCGACTCTGACTCAAATGGTTAAAGACTCGGACTTGACCCATTTTGGACTCAGACTCAAATGGTTAAAGACTCGGACTCAACTCGGACTCGACCCATTTGGACTCGGACTTGAGTCTGACTCGCCCCTTTTTTAGACTCGGACTCAACCCATTTGGACACCGACTCGACTCGGACTCGAATGGTTAAAGACTCGGACTCGACCCATTTGGACTCAGACTTGAGTCTGACTCGACCCATTTTGGACTTGGACTCAAATGGCTAAAGACTCAGACTTGACTCTGACTCGAATGGTTAAAGACTCGGACTCGACCCATTTGGACTCGGACTTGAGTCTGACTTCAGTTACTGGACACAATCACAGCTCTTATAAAGTTTCATCCGTTTGAACTAGAATGGTTAAAGACTCGGACTTGAGTCTGACTCGACCCATTTTGGACTCGGACTCGAATGGTTAAAGACTCAGACTCGACTCAGACTCGAATGGTTAAAGACTCGGACTCAACTCGGACTCAAACTCAACCCATTTTGTACTCGGACTCGAATGGTTAAAGACTCGGACTCGAACTCGACCCATTTTGGACTCGACTCGGACTCGAATGGTTAAAGACTCGGACTCGAGTCTGACTTCAGTTACTGGACACAATCACAGCTCTTATAAAGTTTCATCCGTTTGAACTAGAATGGTTAAAGACTCGGACTTGAGTCTGACTCGACCCATTTTGGACTTGGACTCGAATGGTTAAAGACTCAGACTCGACTCAGACTCGAATGGTTAAAGACTCGGACTCGAACTCGACCCTTTTTGGACTCGGACTCGAATGTTAAAGACTCAGACTCGAATGGTTAAAGACTCGGACTCGAATGGTTAAAGACTCGGACTCGATTTAGGTGGACTCGAACCCAACACTACAAAATCCATAATCTAGTTCACATTGTAGTATTTCTGGTTCTATCATCCTGAAGTCAGTGCATTTTTGGTTAGATGGCTGAAATATGGTCTGTGGTGAATACAAGCTCAAGATATTTCTGTGTTTTATTCCAAGATAAAATACATCAGTAATACCATCTCTTGATTTGTTTTTAAAGCTTTTCCTTGTCTTAAAAAGGAGTGTTGCAAACCAAGAGGTCGTCTTTCACATTAAACGTCATCACACCGAACAGGAAAACTTACTCACTGTTTGTTCTGCTCTAACAAAGGAACAACTCAAGCATTTAGGGAATGTTTTTAGACTGATAAGAGCTGTCTAAAACTTTGAGAGATCACGAGATTGTGGTGCAGTCAGGTTTCAAATATAATATAAATATAGATTATCGTGATGAAAATAATGCGCAAGAATCATAAACACTTTGTTGGTTACAGAGCTTATTCTCTCAAATAATTCATATATTATTATTATTCTTATTATTATAATTCAGCCAATGGAAAATCCTATTAGGGTTATGTTGAGGAAGCCAGAGGAAGCTGACCTACAAAAATATATGTCATCAGTAGTGGCACTCTATTCTATCACACTAGAATTATTTTAGTCATATTTTCAGTGTTTTAAAGTTTATAACTTGATCCTGTGTGCCTCCATTGTACAGTCACTATGAATTTCGTGAAATTGTGAGATTATTTTTTTGTGGTAACTGATGTCATGCCTAAATGCTGTTAATTGATTTTAACTCAAACATTTCTTGAATCTGATATTTTTGGCACAGACTTACAGTTTTTTTAATTGCTAACAAGCATTTTTCAATACTGAAGCCACATTTTCAAAACTATTCATACAGACTGTTTTTTTTGGTCAAACAGTTGATCTCACCTCCAAAACTCACTCAGACTAACAACAAAACACTTTATATAGGTCTCAAAATAAGAATTTCATTCATAACACACTGATTTAAAAAAACGCTAAAAACAATCGCTTGTTAGCAACTGAAAAAAAAAAAAAAACAAACTGTAACATTGTCAACTCCGGTGGGGTAAATACTTTTTATAGGCACTTTACTTAGTAAAGTCTTTGTAATAAATAAAGCAGGATTTTACCTGGACTGAGGGACAGTTTTGTCGACGAAGAGGAATATGGCTTTTTCAGAAGGCAGTTGGATCCGCTTTCTGATGATCCACATGAACTGGGCCACTGTAATGTCAGATGGGACCAGATACTTTCGCTTGTCAATGTCCACAATCTGTGAACCAGATACTTTCTCTACAATAACCTGATAAACACAAGAGAGAGCAAATAATAGCAATCGTGTTACAAAGCATGTCTGGTTTGACTGTTACACACACAGAACCATCAATAAATGGTCCATTCACATCAAAAGTAAAACAAATATCTGTCAGCCGAAATCAAAAGCAAATTCAAATGCAGTCATAAGAGTCAATTTTGAATATATAAGCTTTCCACTAATGTATGGTTTGTTAGGATAGGACAATATTTGGCTGAGATACAACTATTTGAACATCTGGAATCTGAGGGTGCAAAAAAGTCTAAATATTGAGAAATTCGCCTTTAAAGTCCTTAGCAATGCACGTTACTACTCAAAAATTAGATTCTGATATATTTACGGTAGAAAATGTACAAAATATTTGAATGGAACATGAACTTTACTTGATAATTTTAATAAACATAATAATTTTGACCCATACAATCTATTTTTTGGCTATTGCTATAAATATACCTGTGCTACTTACGACTAGTTTTGTGGTCCAGGTTCACATTTGTGTATTTTTTTCGGTGGAATTTAATCACATTTGGCAACAAAAACATTCAAACATTACTATTTTTTATGAATTCTGATTTACTTTGAGAAAAACAGTTTTCTTTGTCAAATGAGTTTAGAGTGCTGTCCAGTGTCTTAATAACATATACTTTTCGACAGTCATTGCCAAATGAATCCAATGTTTACACATTGTTAAATTATCTTAAAAAAGACTTGCATTAACTAACATACACAACTTTATGCAAATAACTCATTGATAGCAGGGTTTGTTTGTAGTTCAAAGGCTCATGAACTGCAGACACTGATGTTCTAGGCTTGTGATCAATAAGATAACAGTCACTTCACATCCATCTTCAATGTCGACTTAAGATCTTTCAGGGTTTACTGCTGATTGGCAAATGGCTTTCCGTGCATTAGCACCATAAAATGCTCTGATATCTAATCAATTTAGACCATCAAGGTTTAATTGCAGGATGAAATAAAAAAAAGAATTGTGCCAAACATTCACGTCTGGTGTAAGTGCCTTTGGACAATGATATGGTTATTACTAGTCAAATAATAACGGGTCAATGGCAAATAAAGATGCCTAATAATTTGCATTCTACATAGCAGTCCTTTGTGTTATATCATTTTGTTTAATGGTTTTCTATTATTGTCCTGGGCTGTGTTTCCCAAAAGCATTGTTTCCTAATAAATTTACTCACCCCCATGTCATCCAAGATGTTCATTGCTTTCTTTTTCAGTCGCAAAGACCTTCAAGGATTTTTCTCCATATAGTGGACTTCAATGGTGCTCAAGGATAAAAATGCAGTTTCAATGTAGCTTCAAAGGGCTTTACACAATCCCAGCCAAGGAATAAGGGTCTTAACTAGTGAAACGATTGGTTATTTTCGAAAAAATGTACAATTTATCTAATGCGTGTCTTGTCTAGCTCTGCGATGCGCATGTGTACTCCGGTTCCAGTTAGGGTATGTCGAAAAAACTCCCATCTTATTTCCTCCTCCAACTTCAAAATCGTCCTACATCGCTGCAGAAGTACCGACCCAGTGTTTACAAAGTGAACAAAGAAGGTCAAACACCCTTTACAAAAAAAGGTAAAACAGCAATGTATGACAATTTTTAAGTTGGAGGAGAAAATGAGATGGGAGTTTTTCACCCTACCCTAACTGTCTTAAACCGGAGTGCACAGAGTACGCATGCACTTCAGAGCTAAACAAGACAAGCATTTGTGGTTAAAAAGTGTAAAAAGATTATTTTTTAAATAAAATGACAGATCATTTCGCTAGATAAGACCCTTATTACTGGGCTGGGATCATTTAGAGACATTTGAAGCTGCATTTTTTACCTTCAATCCATTGAGCACCATTGAAGTCCACTATATGGAGAAAAATCCTGGAATGTTTTCCTCAAAAAACTTTGATATCTTTGACACAAGTATCTTGGATGACATGGGGGTAAATAAATCATCAGGATTTTTTTATTTTGGAGATGGAGTAATCCTAATGGAGCTACAATCAATTGGTTTTTGGAAATGCAGCCATGGTAATTTGTTCATTTTATCTGATAACTGGCAGGTGTTCAACAGCATATTGGTTTTATGGGGATATCAAGAATCATCAGATTTCACTGTTATTGGTATCGACTACTAAAACTGCGATTTTGTGACAAACCCATTCCTTCCAGATGGAAAAGGATTTCTGGTTTGTTCTGATCCATAGATCAGAATACAAATATGCAAATCAGTGACTAGCACTGTTATCATTATAAATGATAAGATGGAGAAGGCCATCTCTAAATTGTTGAACTTGTCATACTCACAGGAACTCTGTCTGGGTACTTGTTGCGGATTTTGGCCGACTCCACACATCTGTGCTCTAAATGATGGATGCAGAAAGACAAGACATCGATCAGTCCACATGCAAGCTCAACATGCAATGCTCTTCACATCATTAATATTCATTAGAGAGTGTTGTAAACATCACGAATGAGTTCTCATTGGTCATACTCATCCGCATTCTTTTTAATGATTATAAATAGATATTTGAGTGTACACGCACACACATTCTTTGACAGTGAAACTAACATCAAAACAAGCCAAATTTATATACACATTAGACATGTGAATATCTCAAAATCACATAAAACATGAATGCATCTGCATGTCATATGTGACCCTGGACCACAAAACCTGTCAATTTTTCGAAACTGAGATTCATAAATAATCTGAAAGCAGAGTAAATAAGCTTTCCATTGACGAAAGGTATGTGAGAATACGATAATATTTGACAGAGATACAGCTAACTTATTCGAAAATCTGGAATCTGAGGGTACAAAAAAAAATCTAAATATTGAGAAAATCGCCTTTAAAGTTGTCCAAATAAAGTCATTAGCAATGCATATTACTAATCAGAAATTAAGTTTTGATATATTTACGGTAGGAAATTTACGTGGAACATGATCTTTACTTAATATCCTAATGATTTTTGGCTTAAAAGAAAAATTGATCATTTTGACCCATACAATGTATTTTTGGCTATTACTACAAATATACCCGTGCTACTTAAGACTGGTTTTGTTGTCCAGGGTCACATTTATGGTTGATAAACAAGTGATGTTTAATGTTAAAGCGAAAGAGAAACAATGCACATTGTTATGAAACGCTGATAAAACAATAACAACAGCAGAGACAGGCTCTCCCACGGTGTGATCTCGGTTTATTATCGTTATTAATGTCGTTATGATGAGCAGAAAACAGGCCTGACACTAGAAAATATATAACGCGGGTCTTCTTAGATCACAAACGGAGTTATATCAAAAAAGCAACGTTAGGTGGATGTAATAAAATCCCCAGTTTGACAAACAGATCAATAATTAGACGCATCTGACAGGCCGTTGTTGATAAAAACATGACATTTTCGATCAAATTACCCAGAGAATGGTCCTCCTTAAACATCCATTTCATTTTGGCAGAGGTGTTGCTCGAGCAGCGATCTGTGAATGGAAAAATCGGATGATCCGAAGTCAATTAAATGTTAAAACTAAAAACGTCAACAATGTAAGAGCAGCAGACATTCGTCTTCAGACGAGCCGTAATGACGTCACCGCGAGAGCGCGCAGTCCATGGAACAGTCCATTCTCCGTCAGAACAGGGCTGGACCATTTGGTCGATTCCGGGGTTTTCGTATATTTTACTGCAACTGTATTAATTCGATTAAGGAAACCAAGTGATTAAACTCATCATTTTTGTTTGGTTAACGTAGTTTAAATTCATTTATATCTAATAACGCTACTTCGCACAAGGCAGAGTTTCGCGCTGTTGCTATGGTGAACACATGACGCCGCGCCACCGGAACAATCAGTGCGCTTGATGTTGTTGTTAATCTGCGCGCTACACATTTGACTTTATTATAAGTGTAATGTTATTTAACTGAATCATCATAAATGTATTTGACAATGCATGCGCAGCTTACCAGGTGTAACGTTACACGTGTTTAATAGTGTTCTGAGTTGTTCGACGGGAGTTAATATTTACTGCAACATTAGCAGCAATGGCTTTTTATGATGTTTACTCCCATCCCGCTTTAATAAAATACAGAACATGTGTTTGCACGAGAGCAACACTGTTTGTCTGTGTGGTTTTATGCCTCACTTATATCTCACCTCTTCTGGTGGCTTACAGAAGTCAAGGTAAGCTGAATTTTATTCCATGCAAAATATGATGTGATAATAATGACATAAAGTGACTCATAAACATGTGAACAGGGTTCTGGCTGAAGAGGAGCACTTACGAAGAGCAGCCAGTCGTTCAGTTCCAGTATGACATGATTGTGATTGGAGCAACAGACACAGCAGGAAGTTATATAGCATGGAGCACATTTCCCAACTTTAACCGATTAATTGGAGATAATTTACGCATCCCATCTATCTCTGTAAGTATGCAACTGTGGAATACTCTTTATAACTAAATAAACTCATATAGCTATTGCAAGTAAACTCTGGAAGCATGTTAAAGGATTTGTTCACTTTCAGAACAAAAATGTACAGATAATGCACTCACCTCCTTGTCATCCAAGATGTTCATGTCTTTCTTTCTTCAGTCGTAAAGAAATTATGTTTTTTGAGGAAAACATTTCAGGATTTCTCTCCATATAGTGGACTTCTATGGGAGTTTGAACTTGCAAAATGCGGCTTTAAAGGGCTCTAAACAATCCCAGCCGATGAAGAAGGGTCTTATCTAGTGATATTTCAAAACAAATTGACAATTTATATACTTTTGATGCATAGTCAGTGTGATTCGGGTCAAGACAGTTAGGGTATGTCGAAAAACTCCCATCTCATTTTCGTCTTTAACCTCAAAATCATCCTACAACGCTGTTTTACCTTTTTTTGTAAAGGGGGTTTGATCTCCTTTGTATGTTCACTTTGTAAACACTTCTGCATTGATGTAGGACGATTTTGAAGTTAGAGTTTTTCAACATACCCTAACTGTCTTGACCCGAATCACACAGACTACGCATTGCAGAGACGAGACAACACGAGCATTTGAGTTCAAAAAGAATATAAATTGTAAATTTCTTTAAAAATAACCAATCGTTTTGCTTGATAAGAGAAGGGTCTCAGCTGGGATTGTTTAGAGCCCTTTGAAGCTGCATTTAAACTGCATTTAGGAAGTTCAAACTCCCATAGAAGTCCACTATATGGAGAGAAATCCTGAAATGTTTTCCTCAAAAAAACACAATTTCTTTACGACTGAAGAAAGAAAGACATGAACATCTTTCATGACAAGGGGGTGAGTACATCATCTGTAAATTGTTCTAAAAGTGAAATAAGCCTTTAAAGCTGCATTGGTTTGTTCACTATTCAGGTCCAGGAGGAGGACAGAAACCAGGATGGGAAATTGGACATCCTCATGCTGCAGATCAACATCCCACTCAAGCCAGAAGAACAGATGTTTGGCATCCAGCTCCTCCTTACCTTCTCATACCAGCTGTTTGTGTGTATTCAGTGTATTCCTATATACCACAATATCAGTATTAATCTCGCTTATTCTTTCTCTGTCTATATCTCTGTATATGACTTATCCATGTCTGTCCGTCTAGCGAATGTCAACTGTTGTGATGCAGACATTAGCCTTTGTGCAGCACTCTTCGCCCGTCCCAGGATCTCAGCTGTTCATCTGTGGAGACCTGAAGTTAAACCAGCGAACTCCTCTTCCACACCGAGGTTTACATAGTACCTACAATGTGAGTTTGTCTAAACATCCACAATTGCGATATCCATGTGACCTATGATTCATTCATTGCTAGAAATTTTTCTGGAAACCGGTTTGACTTGGAATGCTGCAGAGTGACAAAAGCATGCCAACAGGAAGATCGTAAATTAAATTAATTAAGCAATGGAAATTACTTGGAACGTATATAATATGTGTGTACATTTGTGGTTGTCAATCATTTTGAGAAACCACATTTTCATTTTTTAATTGCCTTTTTTTATTCCATTGCTAGGTATCACTGATCGATGGATCCAGTCCGTTTGCAAGTACATATGATCTGGCCAACATTGTTAGACTCTACCAGCAGAGAAACTGTAAGATAAGGAACATGTCCTTAGAAAGCCAAACAAATGTATTTTATCATTATTGGGTCATTCCGTGTCAACTGAACCAGAGGCCCCCGGCTCAAATTTTAGATTTTGCTAATATTTATTCTAAAGAAAGATAGACATGTATTGTGATGAAAGCCAAAATATTAAATGTCATGAATGAATAATTACTGAGTAATCCACTATTTTGTAGAGGGAGGTCAAAATGGCAATTCTTACCTTAGATTCAGAGTCAAGTTACAGGGGGTACAAATGACTTTAAAAAGATGGCAGCATCATTATCTTATTTTTACACAGAGATTGGTAAAACCTGTTGAATTTAGCAAACTTTGTTGCATTGTGTGCCAATGGTGACCATTCGAAAATGGGGAAACAGCACTTTTCAGCAGTTTTTCTCCAAAGTTTGCATGCCTGTAACTCAAGATGTTTTAAAGATATCTTAATGCCCTTTTAGATATTGGGTCCTAACAAACTTTCCTTTTAGCATCTTTATTTTTAATTCCCTATGAGATTCAGTTCCAGAGATATTGGAATTTAAATGTGGCTCCAGGAATAAATTGTTAAAATGTGCACATTTTCAGTGGTCAAAAAACCAAATGTAGGTCAGTTCAATAAATTATGATACTTGTTTTTTTTTAAAGAGGAATGTCTGAAGAACACATAATGTTAAAACTAGAGATGCATCTAGTTGCTTCTGTCAAGGCAACTGCATTGAAAATACCAGTCTGTGTGCCATAAATATTATTTTTTCCAAAGTTTGCGTGCCTATAACTCAAGACGTATTAACGATATTGCAATATGATTTTAGATTGAGGTTGTTAATAAACTTTTCTTTTGGAGTCTTAATTTTCAAGGCCCTACATCTTTCAGTCCCTGAGATATGAGGATCTCAATGAGGCTTAATGTCCAGATTGTTGAATGTTACCCATATTCAGTGGTCAAAAACCAAATGTTGGTCACTTTGTATGCAGTTCATATTAATTTTATTTGAAGAACAATGTCCGAAGAAGAAATAATGATGAAATTAAAATTGTATCTTGTATCTTTATCAAAACAATTGCATAGGACATAACCGTAAGAGTGATAAAAGTGCACTGAAATGGTCAAGTTGAGGCACATTACCTTGCTTTCTGTAGTCTATTCATAAAAATCTGTATTTGAATCATTTTATCATCAGGCTACCAAGAGTTTAAACAAATCCCATGCCTCAAAGCAAAGTGTTGCTTTCGCCACACATTGCATTCACATCAATAAACCAAGATTTGCCTCATCTAGATTAATTATTAGAATTTGTATTATTGTTATAAAATGTGAAGAATAGTCATAGATCAAGTAGGATCGACTGCTAAAAGGGGATATTTGGCAGAATCACTGACAGTACCTCAAACATTTAACGTCTCTCACACTTGAAATAATTAACACTGGGTAATTCTGAACCTTAGGCAAATTGAATCTTGGGTAATCTTATTTTAGATTTCAGAGTGTTCATACTTTACCTAGAGATAACAATTAAAACAGTCATTCATAATCTGATGTGTCACACTGTACAACCATAATTCCTGGGTTAATGTTATTATTTGCATATTTGCATTGTAAACAGTAATGACTAGATAAACACAAAACTACATTTAGTTTTTGATTATTGAAAATGGGTAGCTAAATTTGAAGCTGCACTGAGATCTCAATATCTCTGTGATTAAACCATGCAGATTGCAAAAGATAAGTTTCCTAAGAGCCAATATCTAAAATCATATTAAGATAACTTTAATACTACTTGAGTTACAGGCACACACATTTTGGAAAAATAATATTGATGAGACTCAAACAGGTATGTTGTGCAAACGGTTTGATAAAGAAAAACAAGATACAATTCTAATTTCAACATTATTTCTTCTTCGGACATTGTTCTTTAAATAAAATAAGTATGAGCTGTATGCAAAGTGACCAACATTTGGTTTTTAACCACTGAAAATTGGTAATATTTCAGCAATCTGGACATTAAGCCTCATTGAGATCCTCATATCTCTGGGATTGAACGATGTAGGGTCTTGGAAATTAAGATTCTAAACGTTCATGAAGAACTAGAATCTAAAATCATATTGTGTTCCAAACTTTGGAAAATAATATTTATGGCACTCAGACAGAAAGAAACAAAGAAACAAGATACATCTCTAGTTTTAACATTATGTGTTCTTCAGACATTCCTTTTTAAAAGAAAAGAAGTATCATAATTTTTCAAACTGACCCACATTTGGTTTTTGGCCACTGAAAATGTGTTTTAACAATTTACTCCTGGAGCCATATTGAAATTCCAATATCTCTGGAATCGAATCTCATAGGGAATTAAAAATAAAGATGCCAAAATGAAAGTTTGTTAAGACCCAATATCTAAAAGGGCATTCAAATATCTTTAATACTTCTTGAGATATAGGCATGCAAACTTTGAAGAAAAACTTGAAAAGTGCCATTTTCCTATTTTTGAATGGTCACCATAGGCACATAATGCAACATAGATTGCTAAAATCAACAGATATTCCTGATATAACTACCAATCTCTGTGTAAAAATAAGATAATGATGCTGCCATATTTTTAAAGTCATTTTTACCCCCCTGTAACTTGACTCTGAATCTCAGGTGAAAATGGCCATTTTGACCTCCCTCTACAAAATAGTGGATTACTCAGTAAATAAATATACATCCATGACATTTAATATTTTGGCTTTCATCACTATGCATATCTCTCTTTCCTCAGAAAAAAATCAAAAATTTGAGCCGGGGGAAGTTTCTGAAATTTGTCTGATTTTACACGGAATGACCCTATTGTTTTCAAAAAAGCACATATTTGCCTTCACCATAGGCTGTATTGTACAGTAGCCTCTAATATTTACTCTAGAACTTTCTGATCTTATTTCTGTGTTCATCTCCTACTGCTCTATTGTCTATCAGTTATTGAATGCTGAAACCTTATTTGTCAAATCTGTCAATTTTAAGTCAGTCCACCAATGATAAGCATGTATTGTGTGGTTGTTGGTAATGTAGGCGTTCAGGTACTGCCAGCTGTCTCTCTGTCTCAAAGTCTGTCTTTCACACAGTGACTACTCATCTCTCCGGAGTCATTCCTGTGTGGTCGGTGGGTAGAGCTGCAAATTCTCCATTCCAGATCAACGCCCAGATCAGTTATCCAGTGGAGACTATTACATATCCTTTACATTTACCTGCG
>NC_133385.1:37985978-38118009 GCF_049309525.1 Garra rufa | reverse complement strand
GTTTCTAAGAATATTAGTCTTTACTGTCACATTTTTGTATCAATTTAACACATCCTTGCTGATTTAAAATTACTAATTTCATTCAAGAGAGAAAATTTTGATTTCTATTTAAGTTAATGCTGTTCTTTTAAACTTTTTAGTCATCAATCCTGAAAAAAGTATCACAGGTTACAAAAAATATAAAGCTGCAAAAAAAACATTTCCAACACTGATTATAAATTAGCATATTAGAATGATTTCTAATGTGACACTGAAAACTGGAGTAATGATGCTAAAAATGTACCTTTGCATCACAGTATTTTAACATAGAACAACTTACAATATTTTGTAATATTATTATCATAAATTGTAATAATCTTTCACAATATTCATTTTTTCTGTATTTTGATCAAATATTTAAATAAAGAACCTTCTTTTGGCCAGACACTGCAGGTGAATAGGGTAAAAAAAAATGAACTAATAGTTATCGCCTTACTTACTCAGTTGATTGATTGCATTGATAATTAAAACATTTTTTGGTATTACAAGTTTTCTAAATTGTTAAGTTTTAATATGCAAATGAGGCATTATTTAATGAAATTTGCATCCATATCTAGTACAAAAATCTAAACACTGGATGAAGGCAGTTTCAAAATTCTTGTTTAATTTTTTTGACATATTAGAGTCAAATGTCTTTACAGAGAATCTCATTTCGTCACTCTATAATTTAGAAAATATTTTGAACAGACAGAAAATGATATTTTTTAGTTTTTGGCAAATAAAATGTATAAAATCAAGCAAATTATACGAACAAATCCCTCTGTAAAAACCTTCAGGATATAGACAGGAATAAAAATGTAAAGTTTAGTGTAAAAGTAAAGTAAGTGCTACTGAAGTGGAGATTTATGGCTCAGTGTAGAAGCAAAAAACTCATTTTGAGTAAACAGCCTTTAAAAATATGTATTGTAATTGAAATCTATTGACATAAATATATAATGTGCTATAAAAGAAATACTCAACAGTGTCTTTTGGATGTTTTCTTACCACTAGTCTGAAAAAAAAAACTTTTGAAAAACCAAAACTTGACAGGTGCATGAAAAACAGTGTTTTTGCCTGCAGTGTCTCTTCTTAAAACATAAAAATCTTGCTGATTACAAACGTTTAAAACGTTTTGGTGAGTAAATGATGACAGAATTTACATTTTTGGCTAAACAATCCGTTTGTTGTAAAATATACTCTTTTTGAGGGTATATACAGTGCCTTGCAAAAGTATTCATACCCCTTCATTTTTTTTCACGTTTTGTTGCAGCATTATGTTAAACTGCTTTAAATTACTTTTTTTCCACATCAGTCTACATCTCATACACCATAATGACAAAGCACAAAACAGGTTTGTAACAACTTTGCAAATTTATTAGAAATAAAAAACTGAAAAGATCCCGTTGCATAAGTATTCATACCCTTTTCTGGGACACTCGAAATTTAGCTCAGATTTGTTCTAGATGTTCCTACACTTGGAGTCGAGTTAAACTGTGGCAAATTAATTTGAATGAGTCTGATTTAGAAAGGCACACACCTCTCAGAAAAGGTCTGAAAATGCATATCAGAGCAAAAACCAAGTCCTGAGGTGAAGATAACTGCCTAGAGCTTGGTGACAGACTTGCGTTAAGACGATGATCTAGGGAAGAGTTCAGAAACAAATCTGCTGCGTTGAAGGTTGACAGAAGCATTCTCCATAATGGAAGATGACTGGAACAACTAGGACTCTAGAAAATGTCTGCCAGCCCCCATCCAAGCTGACAGAGCTTGAGAGGTGAAAAGGTGAGGCAAAGAATGGCAGATAATTGCCAAATGCAGATGTGCAAAGCTTGTCACATCAGACCCAAAAAGACTTGAGGCTGTAAAGGTGCTTGGACTATGTACTGAGTTAAGTGTATGAGTACTTATGCAATCTACTTATTTCAGTGTTTTATTTTTAATAAATTTGTAAAATTTGCAAATCTGGTGTTTGCTTTGTCATTATTACGGTGAATGGAGTGTAAATTGATGTGGAGAAAAACTAATTTAAAGCAGTTTAACATAATGCTGCAACAAAACAAAACGTGAAAAATACTTTTGCAAGCCACTGTAGTTCGCTTTTTTGTTCGTTCGTTTGTTTCATTATTGGTCGCTAACATCAACCATCTGGTCTGCAATAAAATCCCAGTAATAAAAAAGGAAAAAAGTAAATCCCAAGTTTCTTTCAGATGACATTTTTTCCCTCAAAAAACAGAAGAAATGGTGAGACAGGAAATGGTTGGAAAGACAGGAAATGGTTGCGGTGTCATGAGCACATATTGGATACATCAAGTGACTTTGAGTTGCAGATGTCACTTCCTGGCTTGTGTGCATTCCTAGATGCTTCTCTCATGTTGGATCTCATCAGCTCCAGTTTAATTTCCTTGACTGTTTTTTCTACCTATCGGCCGGGCTTTTGGGAAATGATCAAGGTTGCCTGGATTCAGTATGTCAGCGTCCTGCTCATCTTTCTTTGGGTTTTCCAGCACATTCAAACATTCATCTTTCAAAACCAGGTTTTACCAACCACCGCAGTTTCACCGTTTAAACAGCACAGCTCCTGATGGATTTCATCGTCCAGTTTTGAGGATCTTCAGTTGTTGCTGAGGATTGTATTTGCTGATCTATATGTAGTTGTCTTTGTTCAGTTCAAGTACATTCATAAGGAATTCCCACCAGGATGCTTGTGGAATCGCTGGTTTTTCTGGTTTTAAAGTATGTCGACAGCACAAAGTTGTCCGTTGCTGTGTGGAAAGACTGATACAAGAAATTTGGTTGGATAAAATAACCTCAAAGAGCTCATGCTGTTAGATATATTAAAATCCACAAATGCCATGAACAATCCTTGAGGGCTGTCTTCTGATTCCTCACGAGTAACAGGTCATAATGCTAATGATTGATGTTTAATTGGTTCTGTCGCTTAGCCAGAAACCTTTCACAATGTTAGTGTGGTGTTTTGGCAGGAGCTTTGAGATGTTGTTACAATAAATAATGCGATTAACATCCTCTGGAAGATTGTCAGCGGTTGAGCTTAAAAAAACAAAACAAATGAATTAAGTCTCAGAGAGATGCATTTGAACAAATGTTGACTCAAACCAAACAAAAGCCAAAAACAGTAGCAGGTCGTGTGTTTGCTTTCCCAGGAGAAAAAAGGTGCACTTTCATAATGTACTTAAAGTGCTTTATTTGCATGCACTCATTTTGTACTTAATATACTAATAATTAATAAAACTAATAATACTGAAATGCTATTTAAACTTACAGTTATTCTTATTCTTCAGACTGCTCTATCTTTTTTAACTGATCAGACTTTTCTAAAAATGATGATTCGATTAAAACTGGGAAAAACCCCATAGACTTACATTGACCAATGTTCAAATGATCAGCACTATTCAAACTCACACCGACAAAACTCCCACAATCCCTTGAGACTCAATCAAACTGACCTTCTGTGTTAGATTTCTATTCCATTTAAACTCATTCAAACTAACTCGCTAATTATGCTAGTAACATGTTAACAACATTCTAGCAATGTTAATCATGCTAAAAACATGCTAGTAACTTGCTAATCATGCTAGAAACATGTTAGCAACTTGCTAATCATGCTAGAAACATGCTAGCTAAAACCAGACTGGTTGACCAGTTAAAACCAGCCTAAGCTGGTTTTAGTTTTTTTTTTTTGTTTGTTTTTTTTCTTCTTCACCAGTGTTGCCTTCAAAACATTCAAACTTAAAACTTCAGACTTTTTCAAACCTTTTCAAACATTCTGGTCCGGCTTTTTCAAGTCAACTTAAAGTTTGTTTTAACAAACGTTTTTATCTGGTTGTTCTTTAGTACTTCTTAAGATAAACTGTAGATCATCTTGTACTCAGCTGTGCTATTTTGGGACACCATACTGTCTCTGTATTTAAGAAATGTATTTAGTTTCCACTTGTAGTACACTAGAACCCATCTTTCATACACTAGTAGACTCACAAGTGGTAACTAAATACATTTCTTGGGTTAGTCTCTTGTCTGTGTCTCAGGTGGTTGCAGAGACACACATTCACAAATGTTGTATATTTAATAATCTCCACACTAGCTGTTGTATTTCTCCTTCACATTCACCCATAGACTGTCTCCGCTTCATTCCACTAAAGAAACGTGAAGCCAAAGCCCTGCTGCCATCTTGGGGGAAATTACATCACTTGGAGCCAGAGTTTTTTTTTTTTTTTGCTTAAAGAGTACAAAATAATACAAAATAAACAACAATAAGACAAATTTTAATCCAGAGAGAAAAAAATTAAATACAAACATAAATAAACAAAAATTAAATACAATAGTAGGGGTTTATTCATCAAAAAAATACCTTCAAAAGATTACACAGTTTAAGGGCTTTTTTATGATGCATGAGTTTTAAAGATTTGAAGAAGATCATTAAAGGTGCCATAGAATGGAAAACTGAATTTACCTTGGCATAGTTGAATAATAACAGTTCAGTACATGGACATGACATACCATGAGTCTCAAACACCATCGTTTCCTCCTCCTTATATAAATCTAGTGTTTGCAAAAGACCACTGAAAAATAGGTCAATTCCAACATAAAACAGACTATTACGCAATAGTCCTGATCGTTAATAGTTACGCCCCCAATATTTGCATCGCCCAATCATCAGTAACTTCAGTACATCAGTAAAACAAGGCGAGCCACTGAAGGGACACGGTTAGCTTAATGCTAGCGCTAGCCTGTTACATTGCAGTACATAAGATTTCACTTACCACATAAACAGAGAGATGACTGCGCTGATGATGGCGAATGATTTACAGATCTCCAGTATCACTGACAAGCAGCTGAACTTGTGAGGTAAGTACTTGTGTCACTGCATTATAACGTTACACAGAGCATATGCGATCACAATAGTAACACGATAAAACGGCAGATTCAACAAACCGCATATTAAAAGCGGCTGGAGCTCCATAATTAAATATATATTTCCTCCATGTGCGAGCTATTGAGCTGAGCAGCTCTGTGAAACAGCCAATCAGAGCAGAGCTCATCATTAATATTCACGAAGCTTCCAAATAAGGCAATAACAGAGCATTTCATTCTAGGGACAAATCCTAGGGTTGTAAATGGACCTGTAAAACCATTTCTGGAGAATTGTTGCCCTTTCCTATGCCATATACCTTCTATGTAGATATCAGAGAACAATTTAAAATGCGCAATGCTTTCAATGGCACCTTTAAATCTTTCTGGAAAAGTAAGAAATTACAATATTACTAACCAGATATTCAACATCAGAATGACAAAATGACAAATATTTTAGTTTTAAAATCAAAATGAGGTATTACATATTTCAAACTTAACCAAGCATAGAGGTCATCCCAGAGTTTTTTAGAGAATTTACATAAATAAAACAAATGTTCCAATGACTCTATGTCTGCTTCACAAAAAGTGCACTCATTACAATCCATATTAAATCTGTGCGTGGCTTCACTTTTCAGGACTCCTGCTACACCCAAGGGTGCCGCACGAGTCCTGAAAAGTGAAGCCTGCTCTAGTATAGACCTTTTTCCTGAGTAAACGATGAGCGCCGCCATTACGAATTCTAACGTCAGATTGAATGCTTTTCTGTTCCGGTTTCCATAGGAACCCATTCAAATAGCGTCCATCTGTTTTTAATGTAGCTAACGTCCGCTGCTTCTTGTCATCTACACACTCATTAAAGTGAGGCACTGACAACTGACGGTCATTGCGACATTGCCAAGTGATGGCGCTATGGAGCCATGTGCTTTTTGAAAACATTTTAATAGGTTTAGCGTTAGTTTATTAGCTCGGAATATACCCTAATTTGACTAGAAACAATGCAGACCGGAAATGCAAAGCATTATTTCAGTTAAGAGTCGGACTTACTTCCGTGTTCAGGAAAAACGTCTATAGGCCATAAACCCCGCCCTCTCCATGTAATCTAATGGGAAGTGAGCCAAACTAAATAATCGAATTACACTTCAAATAATTTTTTTCCAAAGATGGTTTCCATCGTGTGAGGTAGTTCTTATAATGCTGATTCATGTTCAAGTGTTCCCATACAGAAATGTAATATATGTGCTTATATGAAATACCCATGTATTAAATACATGTCTTGTATATGCCATATCCATATATGATTCCTATTAGAAAATGGAACAATTTCATATATTGACATATAAGTCTACCCCATACAAAAATATATGTTTATGTATGTATAATACATGTATTGCCATATATGGAATATATATAATTATTAATATATGTGAGATATATGCATTTTTTTATTATGTTATATACAAATCGGACATATATGAAACCATATATTTCATGCATATTTAATATTTTAATATGTGATCTTTGATCTTTAAATACAGGACACATGTGAGACACTACACTCTACAAAGTTGCAGTGCATTGCACATTTCACACCTTGAGCCTTAAATGTTAAATGGTACACAAAGAAACATCTTTATTTAAACAGAATTTATTTAAATAGGAAAAAAAAATGTTACTGACATGCACAATCAAACAGAAAAAAAGAAACAATTACATATATAACTGATCAAAACACTGAACAGGCATAAGAAACAAAACATCAATTGTAGTGGTCCAGCTAAAGTTCTGCAGGTTTGTATTCCCACAGCTTGGTTAGTTTTTGGTTTATTGCCATCCCCAGAAGGCCCCAGGTGAAGAAATGTCTTGATTCCAGCATCTGTATAAAAAAAGAAAAGATAAAAGTTAGATTTTGATAAGATAATTACAAAACATTTTCTGAACCATATACTTAAGACTTGCAATCCAACATTGTACCAAAGTGATAAACTACTATAAGATGACAAATATACTGAATATTAAACAGTTGGTAAAGTTAAAGATTCTTTTAAAACTGCAGAATCCTAATTATGTATATATGTTTGTAAGTTGTAGTTGTAAAATATTCCCAGATACCACAAGGACATGGCAGAACAACAGAGCACAGCCTGCATGGCCCCTCAAATAATATGTCTCTATATACATGAAGAACTAAAATATAGTAGCCCAAATGCTCAATGACAGAGTTCACAGCTAAGGGTACAATTTAATTTGCTATTTAACATCAATTAAAGGTTGTATCAGCGATTTCTAGCCTAAAACATAAAGTGTCAAATTGAGCTGACCTTTATTCACGATCCGCTTGCTGCCTGCCCCATAAATTGTCTGTGAAAAAACAGCGTCTCTCTGGTCAGCCTAGGGTCCGAGATATGCCAAAAAAACAATCGGCGCTATCAACTATTCCACACATAAACAAACCGTGTTCCAACCAATCAGCGTCAGCGGGTTCATGTTGTGGACTTTCCTACTGGTGCAGGGATGTGAGGGAGGCGGAGCGAAAGTCCACAACACCAAACCCCTGACGCTGATTGGTTGGAACAATGTTTGTTTTTGCTATGGAATGGTTGGTAGTGCCGATTGTTTTTTTTTGGCATATCTCGGACACTAGGCTGACCAGAGAGACGCGTTTTTTTTCACAGACAATTTATGGGGCAGGCAGCGAGCGGATCGTGAAGAAAGATCAGCTGAATTTTACAGTTTATGTTTCAGGCTAGAAATCGCTGATACAACCTTTAAATAAAGTGTTGACATTCATAATACCTAATATGTGCATTGTTTTGGCCTGGAGAAAACAGGGTGGAACTATTACATGGATTTTTGAATGACAATTTTGATTAAATCCCCTAAAATAAGGTCCGCCGTTCACACAAACTCATAATCCTTTCACATTTTATTCTATGACATAAAAAAACACCAGTTAAACCCCACTTTTGATTCGTATTTTAATTTTTAAACTCTTATGTTTCTTAAAAAAGATGGTTGCTAACATGCTGCTAAATGGGACTACAGGGCCTGTCGGAGGCATTAAACATCATCACGCCGAACAGTTTATCAATTTACTGTGTTTTGCATTGTAGTTTAATTTATAGTGCAATTAATTGTAGAATTATCAATTAATAGTTTCCCGGACCACATTTACTGCCTTTGTCACAGTGAAAGTGAAACTTTAATAATCTATAGTGCTTAAAGCCACGTTTAAGATAAATGGTTACGGCCATATGAAGCTGTTAGAAAGCATATAGATTGAGGATTTTCTTGAAGCAAGGATAAAATAATATTTTGTGTACCCACCCTAACAACATGATAGCTAAAATGTGGTACTTCATTCACTAAAATAAGTTTAATCTTACCATATCCAAAACCTCTACAGTTATTTATAGATTAAATGCACTAGAATTTTATTAAATAGTACACGGAGACACATATTTTGTTGATTTGATTTGTCTACATATTTAACCTTTTCTGTGTAGACGCTCCATCATTCACATCACTGCCATCCACATCTGCAGGTTCGGCCTCCATTTCTGTTTTCTGAGAATTTCGGGACTCATTACCTATTCATGGGACACAAACGAGAATAGCACAATTATCAGCAAAGATATGAACAAAATTTACTACTATAGATTAACCATATTTTTAAAACCCCATAATCACATAGTGTACTGTTACCTTTATGCAATGTACACAACATGCATGTTCTTATGCACCCACTCTAGGCATGTCACTGACATGCCAATGCACTTGGTGCAATATAACCAAGTACTGCAATTTACTATATGAATTCAAGGTGCTTTTATTTAAATAATTCCATTTTTTGCAGTTTTATAGTTCTAGTCTAGACTACATCTCAGAGATAAACGTTATGGTTTTCATCCGTTATTTTTGTCAGACAGCTTAAAATAATTTCCAGATGTGGCATTGCTTATCCAGTGAAGACAATGAGCTCACAGTATCTCCATACAGATCGTTCATTAACCTACCCAGTAGCTAAAATTAACTTTAATGCAAGCAAATTGCAAAACACATCAATGCAGCTGTAAACATAACATCATATATAAAACAATGCAAGGGAATATTTTAAAAAAACTTATCTGCTCTATATAGAGACAGAGGCTCTTGCAGACCAAAACAATCATATAACACTTAGTTTCTATGAAATATAAGCGTAGGAATAAAGCGTTGAGTAAATTGCACCGCTGCCACATTCAAAGGCGTTTCATCGTTTCCTCTCATTGATGTCGGTCTGTCTTCGTGCCCGTCTATAAAATCATTGTCGTTTATTATGTGAATGTATTGGCCCATTTGTTATCCTTCCACTTACTAAGAAAAACATCTTACCGCAGATGACTTGTTTAGCCCCAGCCATTGCTCAGACTCTGCCGTTGGCGCGGGTGAGTTTGAATTTTGGCGCATGCGCAGTAGCGGTGTTGTGACATACGCACTCGATCGCTCATGTATTTTAATGAAATGCGTTTTAGTTCATTGATGATGACAGCACATATGGACAAACAGTTACATGAAGTGTTTTCCCCCTCAATAACTCTATATTACATTCGTTTTACTACAAGTAGCTAGTACATTGGCATTTTTTGAACAGGTTATATATTCATCTGTATTTTTTCCCCAGAAAACTGAATTGAAACAATAAAGTTAAGCAAAAAAATATTTTGTTATGTGATTTACAATAAGCAGTATCTTTTAGGCATAAATGGTTAATAAACTTGCATAAATTCAATATATACATTGGTAATTTTGATATATATTGTTAACATATATGGTCTTATCATATAATACAATATACAATTTTAATATATATTGTAAACATATATGGTCATAACATGCAATACCATATAAAAGTTGACCATATATATACTTTCAATATATGTGTATATACAAATTGTACTATGGGAAATTCATATATGTTATAAACATATATCTACATATATCCAGAAGATGTATATATGTGATAATAATATATTGCCCTATATTTAACATATATGAGAGTAGCACTTCTGATATAGGGACATATATGTCATATATTACATTTCGGTATGGGTTCCTTTTTCTAAAAAGTTCGCTTTTAGATAGTTATTTAATACTATAAAAACGGGGTGTGGTGTTATGATTGTGATCTTCTGATTGGTTCTGCGGGAGTGTGGGCGGGGCTTTGATACCGCGGCTCCGCCTCACGACACTACTGCGCAGAATCTGGCTCCAAAAGATGCAATTACCACTTGCAATTTCCCCCAAGATGGCAGCGGTCATATTGAGATGTATTGGCTTCACTTTTCTACAGTGGAATGAAGCGGAGACGCGTCGTCCATCTATTTTTTTTAAAGTGTATGTGCTGCACACTTGCGTCCACCAATGAGATAAAGCACAGGAAGTTTGGCACAATGGACAGGATACAGATGCAATGTTTTCCTGTTTCATTCATCCTTGTTGTGCAAGAATGTGAAGCTCTTTCTGAATCTGTAAGTGATATTATCATAGATTTAGTGTATATTCACTTTTTAGGAAAACTCAAATATAGCCAGGTTTGCTGTCTTTTGTAGCTAGTATGTAGAATTGTAGTTTATCTAAGTACATATAATTGCATCGCACCTTTAAATAAGCTTTGTATTATTCCTAACACAATGGAATAGGAGACAAAGCATGCACTTTGGGGAGTTCATGTCATTTTAGTGCTCTTGAGAGATCATCTTACAGAGGGCTACTCACTGTGGGGCTGGATAGCCCCGCCCACCTCCTGCCAATCACTCTTAAAGGCCACGTCTCAGCTTTTTCACATCCTCAGAGTTGTATCCGCTGAATACAATCGCGTTGCTGGACAAGAGGTAAGGCACGCTTTACTAACACACATCCTTAGGTTAACATCTTCATTTTCGCTAACGTATTTGTAGGGTGACTATGTCTGTGATGGGAGTGTGACTTTTTCTAGAAGTTCAAAGGATGATTGTGAACATGGAGCCGCTGAGTTTCCTCTGTTTCAGTGGAAGTCAAAAATCTCTTTTCAAAGGCAAAGTTAATCGCGTGTAGACCTAAGACGAATATTATTTAAATACGTAAATTGTAGAAAGACTGGATAGCTCCAAGGATAACCGTTACGAAAGTTGTTGCTGTTTTGTTTGTGTCTAATATCTCAAAACTGTAAGTAAATGTCGCTAGGGCGTTTTGGGGAATAGTTGCGTTCAGCATTTTTGGGCATCATAGCGCGCCCCGAGCGTTTCACATTTACACAAGTCATATGATGGTGCCTAGAAATGCTGTCTGTCTTGTCAGCTCACTAGGTTTGTAATCACACACACACACACACACACACACACACACACACACACACACACACACACACACACACACACACACACACACACACACACTAAAACTGTGTGTCGCGAAAAGTCACTCTTCAGCATTTGATACAATGTTTTAGTTGCCAAATGGCTCCGCGTAAAGGTGCACGCATAAGAAACAAACGAAATCTGACCATGTTACTCATTCATTACACCACATTTCCCACCTGTTTTTACCTGTCAGGTGTACAACGCACTTAAAGCGACGGACCGCTGCTGTCGCAAACATTGCACTATTGTGTTTCTTGGAAGAAATAAGAGATTACAGGTTTGGAATGTCAGTAGATAAATGTCAATTTGGATTTTAGGTGAACTGTCCCTTTAAAATGTTCAAAAGCAACATGTTTTGAGAGCGCTCAGGACGATTAACATGTTGAGTTTTATTTTCAGAGGGAAGTTGGTACAACGTGCATTGCCTTTCCATTTCCATTTGCATTTCTGTGTGTGTAGTGTCTGGTCATAGGCCTGTATATTTGATGTGGGATTTGAGTGAACTGGTGAAACAGATGTAATCTTAAAATTAACAAGGAAGCAAGTTCATGAATGCTTTTGTTTTCCTCTTATTAGTTTTACCAGCTTTATTTCTTTGATTAAATTTAATCTGAAGTATAAGATTTTTTTGTATAGCGTATATTAGGGATGCACCGATCCGACTTTTTCAGTCCCGATACCGATGCCTGGGCTTTGTATATCTGTCGATACCCGATACCGATCCGATACCATTGTTGAATTAAAAATAAACTGCATACCTTCCACCTTATACCTTCCTTCCACCATGTAGAAGAAACTACAGGCACCAAACTTTCCTAACTAAGACAAAACAGATGCAATGTATTGAATACTTATTTATTTGTTATTTAAAGAACAATTCTGAATTCAAATCGAAAATAAAATGTAATCAAACTTCTTAAAATTAGGGCTGGTCTGAATACCATTTTTTGAGCTTCGAAGCTTCGGAGGGAGGGGCTGAACATATTCTTCTCTCTAATAAAGGCAGGAATGGGTTTCTGTTTGCATTTTTATTATGTCGAGAACAATTCATCCAATCGATTTTTGCTGTGGACCCAAGGGAGTGCAGTGTTGCATTTTGGTGCAATATGGACACAACACGTTCAGAATTAATAAATTGTAATAAAACATTGTGAGTTGGAAGCGGCGCGCCTCACGCAGGCAGAGCTTGCTCCGAGAACAGACACTGCGCTAGTGATACAAAACACACAGGTCTGTTAAGAGCAATACTTTTATAAGATAGCCTAACATTTTTAACAAACAAATTACTCCCAATATAAATAAATTTATATCTAAATTAGGCCTATTTGTAAATAAATATATATATACATTATATATAACGTTTGTGTATATAGGCCTATATAGAAAATACATATGTCTATTATTTTGAAACCCAAAATAAATTAGGCCCAAGCATTATTAACAAACGTGTGTTTATTTGAGCACTTCCGTTTGTGAACAAGCAGCCTACAAAATGCTAAAATAAATCAAAGAAATAATACATTTAAATATGAAACTAGCCTAAATAATAAGTGTTAAATAGGCTGTTAAACAAACATTCGTTGCAAAAAAATCCTAACAACCTCGACAGCTCATCAGAATTACTGACCCGAGTCCGACTGAAACCGGTCTTGTTTCTCTTTCTCTTCCCCATTACACAGCTGCTGTTTTTAATAGCAATGTGATTACATTTATTTTCGTTTATTTAGTTTATAAAGTAAATTTAGAAATGTATTTGGAACACTTTTTATTTGTTAAATTCAAGTTTTTGTTTTTTTAAAAGTAACGACTAGCGGCCAGCGGCAGACCAATTTAGGCTTCTCAAGTCATCATGATTTAAATTAAAATCCATAGATATTACAAACTTAAAGCATATCACAATATTAGTTTAATCTTTTAACCTAGATAAATGTGTGCTATTAGGCGCATATCCAATCGTTTGTGGGGAGAGTAAAGCTGAAGCACGCTTTGCAGGACATGAAAGCGCTGGTGCGATGTGGAACTTAATTTTTACTCATAAAGGTAAGACTACTATATCATCCGGAACTGTAAAGAAATAATTTAAATAATTCAGATCGAAAACAAAACTCTTTCATTAGCTATAAACCATAAAGATGCATTTAGGCATTAAAGGCGCATCCAGTGAGCAGATGGCATCATGTCTACTATCATGTACCAGCGTCAACTTCATCTTTGTGTCAAATACTTGTTTATTAATAAATAATTTGAATATCTCCTTACTTTTTCCCACGACACATTCATGGTAATTATTTTTGCTGGGGCTTTGTGGTCAGCTTTAGCCTACTGTGTGCATTTGAATGCGGAGGCGGTTGTCATTGCAGCACAGCCCTAGTTTTGCTTCCACGATTCAAGTGAGCCCGACTGTACTTTAGTAATCTCAAAATTTAAAATCGAATGCCAACCCACCGAACGAATATTCGAATAATCTGGTCCAGCCCTACTTAAAATAAATTTAAATAAATAAAATGTAGTAGTAGAAATGAAAAAGAAAAGAAAAGAAAAAAAAACTTTTTCTGACCCCTAGCGTATATAGGTTTTAATTTTGTGTTAGAAGTGAACAGCATCTCACAGATTTATTAGTTTATTTTGAAACTTTTTAGGTCACCCACTAAAGTCAACCTGTGGTCACTTTGTCTCCTCGTTTGTAGATTCACTGCTATCTGCTGTTTAGTGTTAGTAGGACACCTGTGCAGGAGAAATAGTCATTTCCAGTTAACTATGAAAGGATAGGATTTTCCTAAATATGTGGTGTCACATAAAGCTCTAGAGCAGGGGTTTTCAAACCTGTCCTGGAGCCTCCCCTGCCCTGCACAATTTGTATGTCTCCCTTATTAGGCACACCCAATTCAGGTCTTGCAGTCTCTACTAATGAGCTGATGATTTGAATCAGGTGTATTAGATGAGAGAGACAAGCAAAATGTGCAGGGCAGGGGAGGCTCCAGGACAGGTTTGAAAACCCCTGCTCTAGAGAGACCAAAAATGTCATCATATAATTAAGTATCTGATGGTAAATCTCTCAACTAATGTGTCTGATGCGACTCATTAATTTTCCCTCTTTAATTTGATTTATAAATGTCAGAGGGTATTGATCTAGCTTCATTTAAATATAAAGCTGGTTGTAATTTAACTTGATTTACTCCCCAAGGCCAGTTTCTAAATTTCTACCTCAGTTTGGCTCTTGGTGAGTTTCTTTTCTTGGTTTCGCCCCTTACTTTAATCAGGAATTTCTGGAAGTACCAAATGTGATTTCCCTTGATATTCTGGTTCATTTTAGAGTATTATAGTTACTCATTGTTTAATAAAAATCCAACTGTGATGATTCAGAGCCAGATGAGTTCTGTCGGCTGTGAGCTGACCGTTACAAGCTCATGCAAAAATAACAGCAGGTTGTGATGAAGTACAAAAGTAAAATTTCAAAGTAGAGTTGTATAACTTTGGAAATTGAAATAAAGGGTGACAATAAAAAACGTTAGGCCTATCCTATAAAGCAAGGGTCACCAAACTTGATCCTGGAGGGCCGGTGTCCTGCAGAGTTTAGCTCCAACTTGCCTCAACACAGCTGCCTGGATTTTCAAGTATACCTATTAAGACCTTGATTAGCTGGTTCAGGTGTGTTTGATTAGGGTTGGAGCTAAACTCTGTAGGGACACCGGCCCTCCAGGACCGAGTGTGGTGACCCCTGCTATAAAGCATACCATAATCATATTTGTGACCCTGAACCACAAAACCAGTCTTAAGTAGCATGGGTATTTATCAATTTTTATTTTATGCCAAAAATCACTATGATATTAAGTATGCTCCATGATCATGCTCCATTAAGATATTTTTTACATTTCCTACATTAAATATATTAAAACTTAATTTTTGATTAGTAATATGCATTGCTAAAAACTTTGGACAACCTTAAAGGCGATTTTCTCAATATTTTGACTTTTTTGCAAACTCAGATTGCAGATTTTCAAATAGTTGCATCTCAGTCAAATATTGCCTGATCCTAACAAACCATGCATCAATAATATATAAATCTTAATTTAAAAAACTTGACACTTATGACTGGTTTTGTGGTCCAGTATAGTTCATACTTTTTAGCAAGTAAAGGGCTTTTTAGTATAATACAATTGTCTCTTCAGTTGTACTTGTGTCTTTGTGCCATGCAATCTTTTAGAAAGTAAATGTAAGAACAGTTGTTGAAAAAATCAAATATGATTCAGTAGTATTAGGCCTGTCACGATAACAAATTTTGCTGGACGATTAATTGTCCAAGAAATGATCGCGATAAACGATAATAACGATAAATAACATTTTCATCTAGAATAATGATAATGGCATAATAATGCACATACGCCTTTCAAAATTCAAAAACGTTTATTTTTAGACTATTTAACACTGAAAATGGAAAACATTTTAAATATCCACAATAACAATGAACAAAACAACCAAAAACAATAAAAGCAATGGACTATCAGTCTCTGTTAACAAAAAAATGCACTTGAATAAATACCAAAAACAATAAATAAAATGGATGTAAACAAAATTGCACTTCAAAAAATATTAAACAATAGGCTCAACATGCATTCCATAACAGGCAAAACTTTGTAAACAAACAAACAAAAAGCCTCAAGCCATATGCAAAAAACTTTTGAAAAATAATTTCTCCAGCAAAAAAAGTGAATTGCAGTCTATGTACACCAATGATGAGAGAGAGAGAGAGAGAGAGAGTGATTTTAAGGCAGATTCCGTGCAAGAAATACCAACATGTTAACTTTGTGTGGCATAAGGCAGGATCTCTCAGGAGTAGCAATGTTGCCAGCTGTGCTAAACGTTTTAGGCGCATGTGCATGTTTGTTGTGTTACCGGTTTTAGTCGATACTGTTTTACAACCGGCTCGCTCAGGTTAAGTGATTCACCACGGTCATTCGGTTTGAATCCGAAGTGCTCCCACACGGCAGCTGTCGCGTTTGGCTTTGAAACCAATTCCATGTCACAACTTGCGTCTCGTCTTTTTGCTCTTCTCTGCAGTCGCCTCAAGCACTCCCGCCTTCCCACACAAAGTCCATGTGACTGACAAGAGGGTTCGCTTCTCCTACGCTAAGGAAACGAGAGTTGTCATTCAGTCGCGGATAACAAACAAGTATGCAAATGAAATTATTACGGCCGGAAAAATTATCGAGGTCATTTTTTTTTATCGTGCGATTAGTCGATTTATCGTAGTATCTCATTTCAGTATTGCATTACATTGTGTTCCTACTCCCACTACAGAGCTTTAAGCATAAAAACCTTACCTAACTGCATACTTCTGCTTAGTTTGTGTCTAAATAGATGTTTGCTTCCCCTTGAGCTCTATATTCTTGTATATCGAACTATAAGAAATCAAATATGATACTCAAAAAACAAAGCCTATCCAAACTTTCCACCTTAAGGTTTGATAAACTGTTTCATTTCCAAAAAAGGGGGATAAAGCTATTAAAAGTAATCCTGTTAAGCTAGAATTATAGTTTAGCTTTAGTGCAGTGGTGTTCCAAGAGGAGCCCTGCAGATTTTGGTTCCAACCCTGCTCCAACACACAAACCATCTAGCTTTCAAACAAGCCTGACGACTTGACTTTTGGATCATGTGTGTTTATAATTAAAGTTTAATTTGAACTCTGCAAGGGTGTGGCTTTTTGACGCCTATGCTTTAGGGGATAGAATCACAGCAGTATTTAAAGGTGCTATAGAATGGAAAGCTGTATTTACCTTGGCATGGTTGAATAATAACAATTCTGTACATGGTCAGAAAGGCAAGGAAAACAAATAAGGCGGCCAATAAAGGGACAACGTAGTGTCCGTGACATCACCTGTAGGTTTCTGAAAAGCGTTTTTGAGGCTCATAGTGGGCGGGAGTTGGCCGCCGCCATCTTGGAATTGTGTCACCACCAAGCGGCAACCTCGCGCTCTCTCTATTGAAACCAACACGGAAGTGGCTTAAACTGCAATCCATCAATTGGCCGCTAGAGACTGGCTGCAAAAGGGAGTCAGTCCCAAAGATGCCCCATGATAAAATACCCAACTTTACAGCAGAAAAAAATGTTTACAGCCTGGTACAAAAAATTGTTTTGGTCTGTATGGCTAAGTTTGCCCTTCATGTCAACTGTGAGGGGGGTGAATTTTTTTTTTATAATTTTAACTCATCCGTTTAACTTACATTAAGCCATAAAGTTCTGCATAATTAAGGGGCGTGGCCACTTGAGTGACGGGGATTGCCGCTATGTCCCGACTGGGCGTGGTTTCAGCACCCAGCTCCACCCACTTCCCGCCTCTTTGCCCATTTTCGATTATCCGGGAGTGACGTGCGATGACACGATTCCAAGATGGCGACGACGAATTCCGCCCACTATAGGCTTCAAAATGCTCTTCAGAAACCTACGGATGACGTCACGGACACTACGTCCATATTTTACAGTCTATTGTCACCGCGTGTCATTCCCGGGTAATCGAAAATGGGCAATGAGGTGGGACATGGGTGGAGCTGGTTGCTGAAAAAGTGGCCACGTCCTTATTTATGCAGAACTTTAAGGCTTAATATAACTTAAATGGCTGAGCTATAAAACAATTCACCCCCTCAGAGTTAATATGAAGGGCAAAACTAGCTATATAAACCAAAACCACTTTTTGTACCAGTTTTTTGTAAACATTTTTTTCTGCTGTAAAGTTAGGGATTTAAACATGAAGAGTCAATGGGATTGTCTCTAGCGGCCAGTCGATGAATTGCAGTCTAAGTTACTTCCGTGTTGGTTTCAATAGAGAGAGCGGGAGGTTGCCGCTTGAGTATACAGAGCACGTGCCATTGCAAATCTCAGAAGTGAAAGTAAAAATTTATCGTGCATTTATCGACGTTCCCAATTAAATATATATTTCCTCCATGTGCCAGCTATTGAGATGAGCAGCTCTGTGAAACAGCCAATCAGAGCAGAGCTCATCATTAATATTCACAAACCTTCCAATAAAGCAATAACAGAGCATTTCATTGTAGGGACAAATCCTAGGGCTGTAAATGGACCTGTAAAACCGTTTCTGGAGAATTTTTTGCCCTTTCCTATGCCATATACCTTAGATATCAGAGAACTATTTAAAATATTGTATCAATGCATTCTATGGGACCTTTAAAGTATGACTGTGCTTGCTTTTGTAGGTGAATAGAGTTGACAGCATGCTGCGGTGGAGAGTGTCGAAGCCCACGGTGCTGAGCATTTTTCTAGTTCAGGCTGCTGCGGTGGTGCTTCTGTACGGGTGGTACATCCGTCCGCCCTCGCAAAACGAGTCTCCGTCCGAGGGCAAGGTGCACGTGCTGCTGCTGTCGTCCTGGAGGTCCGGCTCGTCGTTCCTGGGTCAGGTGTTCAACCAGCACCCGGATGTGTTTTATTTGATGGAGCCAGGTTGGCACGTGTGGACGTCGATACATCAAAGCGGCGCGCGGAGCTTGCGAATGGCGGTGCGCGATTTGATTCGCAGCGTCTTTCAGTGCGACATGTCAGTGATGGACTCTTACATGCCTCAGCCACGCAACGTCTCCAACCTCTTCATGTGGAGCCACAGTCGTGCGCTTTGCTCTCCGCCCGCTTGTTTTCTCACAGCTCGAGACGAGATTAGCAAAGAACAAGAATGCAAGCAGAATTGCGACACGCAAGGTTTGAAGCTCGCTGAGGCGGCGTGCCGGACATACAGCCACGTAGTGTTAAAAGAGGTGCGCTTCTTCGAGTTGGAGTCGCTGTACCCTCTACTGCGAGACCCCACTTTGAATCTGCGTATCATCCATCTAGTTCGTGACCCACGAGCGGTGCTTCGCTCCAGGGAGCAGTCGATCAAAGCCCTGGTGAAAGATAGCGCCATAGTCCTGGAACAGGCCAACATTCCAGAAAAGGAGAAGTCGTACCAGGTCTTGCAGGAGATTTGCCGCAGTCATGTGCGCATTTATGAGACCGCCACGTTAAAGCCGCCCGATTTCCTGCGGGGGCGCTACAAAATGGTCCGTTACGAGGATCTAGTGCGAAACACGCTGGCGGAGATCGAAGGCATGTACGACTTTGTGGGTTTGGAGATGACTGAAAACTTGCAGGAGTGGATCTACCGCATCACCCATGGGAAGGGCAAGGGAACGAAGAAGGAGGCCTTCAAGATCACCTCGCGAAACGCAGAGGACGTCTCTTTGGCTTGGCGAACCACCTTGCCGTTTGAAAAAGTCCAGCGCATCCAGGAGGTTTGCAAAGGAGCCATGACTCTGCTTGGATATAAGACGGTGGATAGCGAGAAGGAGCAAAAGCTGCTGGATTTAGACGTGATGACGCCACGTGAACGCTATAAGTTCAGCTGGGTCCCTTCTAAAAGCACCACTGCTAAATTATAGAGACGCTCCAGTGATTATATGAAGATCGAAAAACTGACACAGTGTTCTGAAAGACCAGCAGAGTATAGGACGCTCCTCTGTTAAACAGGACACTAAAGCAATGAGGCGCTGTCCTCTTCCTTAACACAACCTTCAACACTGGATGCTGTTTTTGAAGAAATTATGGTCCAATGATTAACTTCAGGATGTATTTATTGACAAAAAACTATGGTGGTGTGTTTTGTTTTTTTGTTTACGAAAAGCATTAGCATTTCAAACTGACGTTGTAGATGCGGGTTGAGTCAGAAATACAATAGGGCTGTGTGTTTCTCTTGCATGAATGTGACATAAAAAGATTTACAAAGACCCACTGTCCTGCAGAGTTTACCTACAACTCTCTTCAAACACCTGAACCAGCTCCTCAAGGATCACTTGGGAAAATAACAGGATAGATGTGCTGAAGTAGGCTGGGAATTTGCAGGACAGACCTAGGAGTTATTATGTGATTGTATGTTTAGATTTCTGTCCGTGTTATGCTATTTTAAGACTTCTGAAAGCTGTAGACCAGTTGTTGGCCTTGTTCTTACTGGATTTAGACTTGGACCAAGGAAAAAAAAAAAGTTTCAACTCTTACAAATGTGCCATTTTATGAGTCACACATCAGTTATTTCTTTGCTACAGTTTGCTGTGAAACATTTTGCATTACTGTAAAGTCAACAAATCTAACAGTGGATTGATATGGGTGCAAGAGCCAAACATACCACAATACTTTAATGCAAATATCTAATTACCTAAAAAAGTTCCCATAAAGCTCATATAAACAAGATTTTCAGAGCATCCAGATCTAAATGCATACGAAGTAAAAACACGTTTTATATTCACCATTAAAATTGAACAATTTCAACCAAAATTAAATAATAAACAGGGTTTGAGTGGAGCTCTATGGGTGTGTGTGTGTGTGTGTGTGTGCATATTAGAAAAACCTTGGGCAAATTACTAACAAAAAATCCAAACTATAGATTTCCAAGTGCATAATAAATTGAGTTATGTAAATTATGGGAATGTTGTAACACTGAATTTTCTATTAAGATTTTTAGGTGACTGTAAACGGCCTGTACTCTTAAAACTAAAGGCGTTTCAAAAGGTTGTTCACAGCGATGCCATAGAAGAACCATTTTTGGTTCCACAAAGAGCCATTCAGTCAAAAGTTCCATCTCTTTAAAGAACCATCTCTTTCTTACCTTTTTATAATCTTTTGCCACAAAGAACCTTTTGTGAAACAGACCAACTAGACAAAAAAGGTTCTTCCATGGCATCGTGAAGCACCTTTATTTTTAAGAGTGTACCGCAGGATTAACTACGTTACTTGGCGGAAAGATTGTTTATTCTTTTAATATTTATTGCACGTAAGGGCCAAAAGTTATTGCTGCCATTTTATAGACCAAGAGAGGCCTGTGCATTACAGGGGACATCCAGAGGAAAACTAGTCCTCTTCAAACCTGTTGAGTTACTTAATTATGCCAGCTTGTAAAACAAGTGAAAAAATAAGGCTTAGAATGTGAATTTATCTTGTTTTGAGGTAGCTACTGTAGTGGAAAACAAAAGCAAAGTTACTCATTTTTTAAAATATTAATTTCTGTATCTGTACCAAAAAGCATGAGCAAGAGTTTCCTCGTAGAAGTTCAACATTAGCCATGACAATTGTTGGAAAATTCTGTTGTGTTTATATACATATGAGCAAAATATCTGACTTTTATCTCATCCATGTGTTTATCTGCTCTTAAATTTGTAAATATTGAAATATTTGAGTGGTTTTAAAATGAAATGATTGCGGGGGGAAAACAAAATTAGGTTTTGGGCTCTTCAAATTCATATTTATCTAACTATAAGTGAACTAGACATGCTCAACAAAGTGAAAATGTAAATATTTATTAGAGCGTAACATTTGGTTGCTGTAGACTTTTAAAAAAAATATATTTTCTACATACTACTTGGCCATTAATAACTAACTGCGAAAGAGGTGTTGATGAAGTATTGTACAGACACTGCTTTATGATTTGTTTGATTGTCGTAAAGCGGTATCTAATAGAGTCTCGCTAAAAGGACTTCAACCCCGGATGTCAGACTTGTGTCAATGTTTTGCAGTACTGTGGTACTGCTTTGTTTCTCATTTACATAAAGGGCTTTTATTGTTCTTTGTACTTGTATAGAATTTCTCTGTATACACTGACATTGGAAAACTAATGTGATCAAATGTAAATTTTTTTTAATTGATTTTATTTTAATGTTTTAATTAAGGTATTGCCATTTCATGAGGTAATGTTTGATTTCAATGGGAGCTGGTATTTTATTGATGTTTGAATCACATTGATTTATATTCAACATGTCAAGCAGTGTCTTAAATCAGATCAAGTGTAAATGAAGATAAATATCCCAGAAGATCAAGAGCCTCTTTAAAACACTCTATAGCTTCAGTCCTGGAGGTGCCACTGTCCTGCAGAGTTGATCTCCAACCCTAGTCAAACACATAGTGATCATGAAGACATTGATTGATTGGCTTGTTCAGGTGTGTTTGTTTGGGGTTGGAGACTGGAGGGTTGTCTACAGGACAAAGTTGGCCAGCCCTCCTCTAGAGAATATATTTGTTACCTGTTGTGATCAGGAAGGGTGTCTGATCATGTATCCTTCACAATCTACTCTGTTATCAAACTACATAGAGAACGATTTTAGAAATAAAATCATGGTACCTATTTAGTCAGTATTAATGCTTGGCTTCAGTAAGTTGTTTCTAGGTTTATAATTAATGTTGGTCTTTTGGTTGTTTGCACATGATGCCTCGTCCACTGGTTTGTCTAAAACTGTTTTCCCCTCGCTTTAGGTACCTCACAAACTTTCTGTGACAACGGATCAATAAACCTGCTGTAATAATGTACATAAAAGCTATTATCTCTGTACAACAGACTAATATTGTTTTTAAACTGAGTTATAAATACAATGCAAAAAAATGATTTTGCTGGCCTTGTTCTCACTGGATTTAGACTTGGACCAAGAAAAAATAGTTCCAACTCTTACAAATGTGCCATTTTATGAGTCACACATCAGTTGAATCCTTGCTACAGGTTGCTGAGAAGCATTTTGCATTACTGTAATGTCAACAGATCTAACAGTGGATTAATATGGGTGCAAGAGCCAATCATACCGCAGTAATTTAATGCAAATAAAAATATCTAATTATCTAAAAAAGTTCTCATAAAGCTCATATAAACAAGATTTTCAGAGCATCCAGATCTAAATGCATACCAAGTAAAAAATGATTTTCTTAGTTTTTGTTGTCTCGTTTCCAGCCAAAATATTTCAAAATTCTTTAATCAAGAAGGATTTTCTAGACGAGTAAAAAGTATTTTAATTAAGTCAAAACTGAGTTTTTTCAAAATAATCTGCCAATGGGATAAGCAAAATTTTTTTATTTCGAACTGAAAACAAGGTTATTTTTCTTACTCCATTGGCACATTATTTAGCTTGTTTCAAGCAAAAACCCACTTAATTTTGCCTCTTTTTTTTTTTTTTTTGAAAAATTTGTCTAGAAAATCCTTCTTGATTTAAGAATTTTTTGATATTTTGGCTGGAAACAAGACAAAAAACCTAAGTAAGAAAAGCATTTTTTGCAATGCACAGAGAACTTTTTGCATTTTTTTTACTCTTTTGCAAATGAGCATGTCCTCAAATGTCCTAAAAAAAAGAGGTTTTGTTAATATCAGAAGTAGCATTCAGTATGCCAGTGATTCTGAACAAATGGTTAAAGGTGAATGTAATGAATTTCTTTAACAAGATCTTTATGGTGCAACATTAAAACTGCTTAGTTGATTGATTCTTCATGTACTGTAGGAAATGTTTATTGTTAATTTGACATTGCTTGTCATTTTAGAATGTAAAAACTAGAAATCTAAATAAAGTAACTTCAAAACTGCCTCTTGGCTTGATGTCTACTGTCTGGATGTGCTGTTGAAATAAACCTCATAAGTGAGTGATATGGGATGCCTTTTAACCAACTCAAGCAAGTATAATGAAATAACCCATAAAAGCCAAATGAATGTGATTTCACCAAACAGACCATGTTCCTGAATCAACATCCTTGATCCTGGAACAACACGTCCATGAACCTGTCAGCTTTGAGGAATAAGTTTACAAAAGGCTTACAACAGGTTAGAGGTTTGTACACTAGTCTTATTTACCTTTTCCTTTTCATTTTAGGGGTAGTTGTAGTGTATGGACTGTTTTGGACAGGAATGATATTTCAGAATCAACTAAATAAGTTTCTCATGTTTTGAAGGGTATGTGAATATTAGATGAAGTTATTCTCATTAAAATTCTTAAAGAATTCCCAGTTCGTCTTAAAGAGTTCCCAGTTTAACCCTCTGGTTGTGTTCAGGTCAAATTGACCAGGAAAAGATTTTCTTTTTCCCAAAATACTTGGTAACTTTATCACAATGGACTCAAACTTCCTGACTTTGTTCACACAGGGTATAAGGGTATACTTCTCAGAAATTATTTAAAATCTTTTGTTATTATTTGTGGGTTTTATTTCACCTAGTCACACTTGTGGTGTTCCCAGACAAAAATGACCAGACTCCAAACAATTGCTTATAAATCTTTCATTATGCTTTATTATCACCAAATATTGGATTCAATCTTTTTGTCAACTTGTTTTCTTTCATTTAGGACTGGTTTTGTGTTTCTATTTGCATCTGATTAATCGTTCGTAGGCCTCATTTATCTGAAAGTAGGTACCTCATTTTTTGAGTGAAAAAAGCTTTTTTATGAATAATTTTCACAATATGAGATTATGAAGATTTGCACTGTTTATCACACTAGTGTGCTTTAATGTTTAATCAGGAAGTTTGCTTTTAAATGCTTTTATTTTGTACAAAATTGCACAAAGTCACACTTGTCAAAAATGGCCGGCCATTGAAAGTGAATAGGGAAGATCACAAAAAACAGGACTTTTATTTTGAAATGCTTTTATTTTCCGAAAAGGGGCACAAAGTAACACTCATGCTGTTAAATCTGAACATCTGTGACTTTTTGTGGCAATTTTGTACAAAATAAAAGCATTTAAAAGCAAACTTCCTGATTAAACATTAAAGCACTCTAGTGTGAGAAACAGTCAAATTTTTTTTGATATTGTGAAAATTATTTGTAAAAAAAATGATTTTTTTTCACTCAAAAAATGAAGTACCTACTTTCAGATAAATGAGGCCTACAATTACTCAGATGCAAATAGAAACACAAAACCAGTCCTAAATAAAAGAAAACAAGTTGACAAAAAGACTGAATCCAATATTTGCTGATAATATAGCATAATGAGAGATTTACAGTCATGGACAAAATTGTTGGCACCCTTGGTAAATATGGGCAAAGAAGGCTGTAAAAATAAATCTGTATTGTTTCTCCTTTAGCTCTTTTAGTCAAAAATTCTGCAAAATTCAAACATTTCATTAAAGTTAAACAATTTAAAGTGAGGTGGAATATAACTTTATGAAAAAATGTTTTTCTCAAATACACCCTGGCCACAATTATTGGCACCTTTAGAAATTCTTATGAGTAAATTATCTCCTAAATATATCTCCATTGAAATTTCCAATTTCTTAGCACACCAAGGTGACTGGAAACATGAGGTTGTCCAGTCATGACGTCTTGGTGCACAGATGAATAAATATTAGCAACACAAAGCCCAAACCAACCTAATCATTCATCACAATGGGTAAAACCAAAGAATATATTTCTGATGTACAGCAAAAGATTGTTGATCTTTACACAATACAAAGTGGCTTTAAGAAAATACTTAAAATATTAAATATTCTCATTTCCAACATCAGGGTAATAATGAAGAAGTTTTAATGGACTGGAGATGTTAAAAATCTGCTTGAAACATGATGTGTGTCAATATTGTCTCAATGTGCAGCAAAGAGAACAATTTAAGTGGCCAAATACTCTTCAAAGATCACAGATGGAAAATTGCAGAAATCAGTTGAATTTTAGTGTCAGAAAAAAATATTAAAAATAAAGGAAAACTGCACCTCCATCACAACAAGTCATTTTAGACACTGTTCAAGAAACAATTCATCTGCTCTCATGCAAAATCAAACTCCACCATATTAATTTACCATACTGGAACTTCAGCCAGGACTGGCTTTTATTGCCATATGAAATGAGAATTTCTTTTTTTTTGGAGCTAGAACACATTAAAGGTTTGGTGCACACAGGGATAAAAAAGTGCCCCATGTCCACATTTAAATATATCACCAGATGTTCTTTTTTGTGGACCTAATTTTACACCAAAGGTCCTAGACATCTTGTTCAGATACATGCCATCATCTTTTATATCAAATACCAACAGATTAAAAAAGGTAAGACTGAATTGCTCAGTTAGAAAAATTATAATGGGTCATGGTTAGATCTTCCATCACCATATTGATTCAAAACAAACATCAAAATCAACACAAAAACTGGTCACTGAACACAAAATCAAGATTCTGCCATAACCATCCCAATTCCCTGGCCTGAATCCTAAGGAAAATGAGTGGGATAAACTGAAGAAGAGTGAGCACCAACATTTGAAGGATCTGGAGAAATTCTGTATGGAGGAATAGTCTAAAATCACTTGCCATATATTGTCAAACCTCATCAGGCATGAAGGGGGAAAAAATCAGAGCTGTTTTTCATGCAAATGGAAGTTGCAGAAAGTTTTGAATACAAGGGTGCCAATAATTATGGCCAGGGTGTATTAGAGAAAACCATTTATTTTATAATATTATATTCCTCCCACTTAAAATTGCTTATTTTTAATAAAATGTTTGAATTTTGCAGATTTTTTGACTAAAGATCAACAGGAGAAACAACGCAGATTTATTTTTACAGCCTTCTTTGCCCATATTTACCAAGGGTGCCAACAATTTTGTCCATGACTGTATAAGCAATTGTTTGGAGTCCGTTCATTTTTGACCGGGAACATCAAAGGAGTGACTGGAATCCGAACACAGCCAGAGGGTTAAAGGTTCTTTTTTGGCATCAGTGGTTCCATGAAGAACATTTATTGTCCATGGAACCTTTTCCAAAAAAAGTTATTAACAGTTTAGTGGAAAAGATTCCTCAAATTATTAAAATGTTCTTATTCTTCTCACTAAGAAAAAGTGTTCTTCTAAGAACTGTTCACTGAAAGGGTAAGGGTTATTTTTAAGAGCGTATAAGAGACAAAAGATGTATTTGGTCATAATCTGTACCACCACCACCAGTCTACTTTCAACCACCAGATTTACAGTCCTACAGTATCATTCTTATACATGACTCAACACCACCCTCGTGAGGTGACAGTAGTAGTTGTACGTCTCTGGTTTACTTTATTTGTTGATCTATTTGTTATTTATTTCTACTTACAATTGTTGTCTTAAAATAAAATGTTTCCCATATTTTTACCTTGTAGAATTATAATGAAATGGTGATGGGTTGGGTACTGAAGGGGCAAAACAAGTAACAAATGAGTTTAAATAACCACAATAAATGCACAATTCTTTATTTTTTTAAATCATCGATATGGGCCATTCTATAGAATTGGTTTTAAGTCAGAGTTGAAAACGTCTTCTTCCACACATTTTGTAATTGTATAATATCCAAGGTACACGTTTCTAGTAACTGTGCAGTTAATTATTATATTGTATTTTCAGAACGTTTTGGAATATTTGCCCTCTCCCCAAATTTGTCAGTACCGAAACACAGTAATATAAAATTTAATAAGAAGGGTTATATTGACCCATTTAGATTTAGCTTACATTTTCATAGTAAATATATTTTTTTCTATTTCATTAAAAAGTTTCCAGATGTAAATCAGTAATAAGTGTGATTTAATACTAAGACCGGCGGAAATGCAAAGCTTAAATTTTCTAGGCTGATAAGATTAGGAACTACACTCCCATTCGGGCGTAATAGGCTGTATGCACGGCGGTGAATGACGTACTTCCGGTGGAATATAAGGATGCTGGATTACTTCCGTTCCGGCGATTGTAGAGTGCTGTGTACTATTTTTTCTAATAACTTGTATTGTCTTCTATACTACAGTAACGTTAGTCACAAAAACAGACTCCACTCATATTGTTGATGCTTATTTGCTTTATTATATTAAATAAACACACATATATATATATATACATAAAATGACATCTAAACGTATGAAAGTATCTTTTCAAAGACGGGAGGACAGCCCCTCTAGCCACCACTGCTGTGTGCCGCAGTGTACAGCATCTGCTAAATTTAACACTTTTCTAAGTTTCCACACGTTTCCTAAAGAATGTGTGATTATAAAACCAACTTTGCCGCCTTGTATCTCTATTACCACTGTTTCAGCTATAATTAGCAGTGATAATGCAGTGCTATTCATCTGTCGTAGAACTGCATTACATTTTTTATTCTTATTATTTTGTACAATAATCATCCATACTAGCTAAGATAACAGCTGTGGTTATCCAAGCTGAACAGTGGTAACGTTAGAAAAGTAAAAACTGAACTGGACTGAACATGTCCAACAGAACTTTGAACGTCACTTTTAAGCTACTACTCCTACTCTCAGTTGGTGTGGAGTCTCTGCTTTCCTCATAGAGCGGTAGCAGTGAACTTTCACTGAGATCTCATTTGTGGCCCTGATTTTACCTGACACTTTCAGACAAAATTACGAACACATTAAATGTCAAACATTTATACTAACGTGATTAGCCTGCTGCTGGACGGATCGTAAAAAAATAATAGAAGTTCAGTTCAGGCGGTTCAGGCTAGCTGAATTTACCTTCATAATTGCACAGATACGAAGACACATAAAACCTTTCTCAAGTTTGCTCTGTGGTGTTGTACTGCACATCAGTGATTGTACATTTGGGCAACTCCTGCAAACACCGAGTAAAATTCGTCGACTCTGCCATAATCGCGTTTTTCTCCGCTTCAAACCTCTCCAACCGGAAACGGAATAGCAGCCTTGCGTCAAACGCGGAAGTACACGTGCATAGAGCCTATAGTCAACGAAGTTTGCTGCTGTAATATGGCTGAAGCAGGAGCAGTAATACCACGCAGCACATGTGCAAATGCTAAACTAGCTGGGAACTCATTTCTGATAATACTCTGCCTGCTTCGGTCATAATACGGCAGCAAACTTCCTTGACTATTACGCCGGAATGGAAGTGTAGTTCCTAATCTTATCAGCCTAGAAACTCGCAGCTTTGCATTTCCACTGGTCTTAGTACGCGATTGAACTACAGAAGAGTCAAGTTTTAAATACAACAAATATGGAAACTCGTTGGTCATTTTTGAACGTGATGCTATTGGTCTAATAGGATTCAATGATCTATGCTAAGCTATGCTAAAAGTGATATCGCCAGAACTGGAGAACGGCTGAATGGATTTCAAAACGGTAAAAATCAACTTATTAACTCGGGGGGAGTTGGAGAATGAGCCTATTTCCCAAAAAAGTGGAGTGTTCCTTTAAATATTATTGTGGGTTTCAATAGATAATAAAAGGATCTTAGTAAACATCTGAGATTTGAATAATTAAATGCTTTTTAATGGTTATGGGACAGCAGTTTGCACCAATTTATTTAGTTAGTTTAATGACCAAATAAAATGGTTATTGTTACAGTTAATACATTTTTTTTAAATTATTGCCATTGTTGTGATTTGCATGCTCAATGTTAAAGTCTGTGAGTGACTTGAGCATATTATCTCAAATATTAAAGGACTGTATCAACCCAATTAAAAGCAAACTAAAACCAGCTACTTCCATCTTAAACCAGCTAAGACTAGCCAACCAGCTATAGCTGATAATCCATCTTGGCCTTAGCTGGTCGTAGCTGGTCAGCAGGCTGGTTATTTGAGGGGTTTTGGCCACTTTCTTAGCTGGTCAGGCTGGTCTTAGCTGGTCAAGCTGGGAGACCAGCTGGAAAAACCAAAATAGCTCAATATAACTGCTATCAACACCCTGCTGAAAAAAGCATCTAAAACCAGCCTAAGCTGGTTGGCTGGTCTTAGCAGGTTTAAGCTGTAAGTAGTTGGATTTAGCTGGACTTCCAGTCTGACTAGGCTGGTCAGGCTGGTTTTAGCTGGTTGTTCCAGTCTCCCAGCCAGACCAGCTAAGGAAGTGGCCAAAACCCATCTAAAACCAGCCTGCTGATCAGCTTAAATCAAGGTGGATTATCAGCTAAAACCAGCCTAAACTGATTTGCTAATTTTAGCTGTTTTAAGCTGTAAATAGCTGGCTTTTGCTGGTCTCCCAGCCTGGGTAGGCTGGTCAGGCTGGTTTTTCAGCAGGGTGTTGAAAGCAGTTATTTTGAGTTAGATGCCAAATGTTCTCCTCTTATTCAAATTTGACATTAAAGGGGTGCATACAACATATTTGCCCACCGGCAACTATAGTTGCTGCACAATTAAATACTATTTTCAAAAAAAAAAAAAATATATATATATATCTCATATCATTATGGGTTTCAATAGATAATAAAAGGATTTTAGTAAACATCTTATTTTCATATTATATCAATATGTCAAATACATTACTTAATATAAATATACAGTAGAGATCAATATAAGAGAACAACTAACAGTTTCCTAAATGTCAAGGTCACTGCTTAGTCCTATTTGAAGTCATCCTAAGAGAAGTGGAAGGCCATTTTTAAAACATTTTTTTCATAAATTAATTGTATTCCGAAGCACAGTATAAAAAACTTAAATGAGATATTTAAAAAAAAAAAGAGAACACTTACAGATACCTCCATGTGATTGGTGTTAATATGGCACCTGGTGCCAATTTCCTTAATTATATGACACTTGTTTAACTGCCAGCATTCCTCCAATTTTCACTGAGATTGTAAAAAGGTGACTGAAATCCTGCAGCAGGAGGTTGTCCAAATGAAGGCCAAAGGAATGAGAAGTTGGTGATTCCATATCTGTGATTTCTCAAATATTGCAGGTCATCCACATAAGACAAATGCATGAGGAGACAGGATAATGCAGAGACTCTCAATGTGGAATCGATTCTGTTGGAGAGACTTTTAACTGTAAGGTTATGATTTTCAATTGGGCGAGTGAACCCCCTGGGTGCCGGTTAGAGCACAGTATTATAAAGGACGAGGAGACAGGTGATTGGCTTTCAATGTTGTATTGATAAGAGAGAATCGCTTCCAGCCAGTAGAGGTATTAGTCTGGAGCACAAGAAATACAAGAAACAATAATGAATAACAATAATTAGGTACATACAATAATAACATCTGTGGGTACACAAATGCAGCTCAAGCTGACTAAATCCTCAATTACATTCCTAATAGAAACACACTCCAAGGAAAATAAAGCATCATAGTCAACATATGAGGCCGTAAGTGATCGTCTGACATGCTAAACATCACTCCATATATGGGCATAATCCCTGCACATCAGAACGGGATCGCTCGTTTAACATAAACAGCTCGAAATATCAAGATCACGTCACCAAAGGTATTATCGAAAACCAAAACAGTGATGTACAGCTCAATAAAGAGGAAATAGTTGCATCTTAAACAGCATCATTAAGATAAACAAACAGAAACAACGGCCACGGGCATGTCTATACATGTACTGTTAAAGCAGTTATAAATAACTCAATAACGATCTCCATAAACACAAAATTAAAGCAAACAGGCTTATTTGCAGGTCAATGACTAACACCTCAAGGTAATGGCTGCAGGAAATATCACCAACAAAAGGTAAAAATGTTCTTTCAGAGATCGACTCAGCAGATATAAACTTCAGCTGGCACCAGCGGCTTAACTAACAAGGCTGCTCGGCTTGGAAAGTGACAAACGATGTCAGAATAAAAGCCCTCTCTTAAAGGAGCCTTTACAACAGCCGCCCCCAAAGATGAGAAGCATCTTTGTATTCAGGAAAGGCGACTCTATTCTGGAAGGTTAGAGGTTCCAGGGTCATCGGAAGGTAAGGTTGGCAGGACCACTAGGCGGGCCACTGGTCGGGTGTAGATCTTATTCTTGATCTGCACATCCACTGATCTGACATGACCATCAGGACTGATGTGGGTCTGAACGACTTTACCTACAGGCCATGAACCTCGGGGCAGCTGAGGGTCGACAATCATGACGCAGGTATTCCTTTGGAGGTCAGGAGGTGAGGCTTGCCATTTCTGCCTGGTCTGCAGGCTGGGAAGGTAATCACGGATGAATCGAGACCAGAATCGATCGGCCAAGATCTGGGAATGTCTCCATCTTCGACGACTTAACATCTCTGATTCTGGATAAATGACTTGAGGCAACGATCCATCGGGCCGCCCCATGAGGAGACTACTGGGGGTCACTGGGTCAGCATCGGCCACGTCGGAGGATACGTAACCCAAGGGTTTTGAGTTGAGGATAGCCTCAATTTCCAACAAAACTGTCATCAGAACCTCTTCAGGAACCAACTGGCAACCCAAGATGCTGTACAGGGCTGACTTGATTGACCTCACCTCCCTCTCCCAAACTCCACCAAAGTGAGGGGCTGAGGGGGGATTGAAGCAGAACTGGATCTTCTGGCGTACAAGATGACTCTGCAGATCAGGAGCTAAGGTGGCATATGCTTCTCGCAACTCCCTTTCGCCTCCACGGAAGTTGGTCCCTTGATCTGACCATAACTGCGCTGGGGTGCCTCTCCTAGCGATGAACCTGCGAAGGGCCATAAGAAAGGAATCAGTACTTAGGCTAGGGAGCAAGTCTAAGTGTACAGCTCTCGTGGTGAGACACTTGAAGAGAACACCCCAGCGCTTCTCTGTATGTCTGCCAACCTTGACTAGGAAAGGACCGAAGCAATCCATCCCACATGAATGGAAGGCGGGCTTGTAGAGCTGAAGGCGGGCAGAGGGCAAATCGGACATCTGAGGCACTGAAGGCTGGCCTCTCCATCTGCGACATTCCGTACAGGTATGCTGAAAACGCCGAACCGCTTCACGGCCTCGTAGGATCCAATAATGTCTTCTTATCTCAGCAAACAGCCGCTCTGATCCAGGATGATGCAGTTGGTTATCATAATGGCGAATTATCAGGAAAGTAACTGGATGCCTAGAGTCTAGGACTACTGGATGGAGAACGGAATCTCCAAGGTCAGCCACTCTCCTCAAACGGCCACCCACCCTGATCAAGCCAGTGGAAGGATTCATCTCAGGGGCCAAGGCAACTAAACGGCTACTAGGTTTCACGGTCTTCCCGGATTCTAACAGGTGATAATCTTCAGGGAAGGATTCCTGTTGGACGTGTTTGAGGACATGGACTTCTGCTTGACGATAATCCGTGGCTTCAGGAAATGCATCAGAATCAGAGCCACCTTGAAGGTCTCGTGCTGTGGCATCGAGAAGATCTGACCAGGAAGGGTGGTTCCATCGATGGGGGTGGCTAGAGGTGGTAGGCGAGGCGACAACTCCACAGAAGGTAGACTTTCGCAACTCAGCAGGATCATCACTAGGCTCTGAAGTAGAAAGGACAGGCCATTCTCGAGGGTGAAGTAGAAGGAAAGGGGGTCTTTGGCACCATCGATTCGGGGAAGCAAGGTAGGAAAGAGGTCTCCCTTTGGTGAGGTCATCGGCAGGGTTATCTGCAGAACCAACATAGCGCCAGGAGCACTGATCCGTAAGTTCCTGGATCTCGGCGATCCGATTACCAATGAAGACTCGGTAACGGCAGGACTCAGACTTTAGCCACTGAAGGACCGTAGTAGAATCCGTCCACAGGATGGTAGAGCGGATAGGCAAGGTCAGCTCATTTGCCAGCAACTTCGCAAACTGGGCTGCAACTAAGCTCCCACAGAGCACCAATCGGGGAATGGAATGTACTAGCTTAAGAGTAACACGGGAGCGAGCAATGAGAAAGGAGAGGTGGGTCTGACCAGCTGGGTCGACAGTGCGCAGATATGCTACGGCTCCGTAGGCTTGCTCAGAGGCATCTGAGAATATGTGGACCTCACGAGTAACTCCATCAGTCCCAACTGCAGAGGGAACATAAGGCCGAGGGAAAGAGACACTAGGAAGACAGCGAAGTTCTTCTTCCCACTGTATCCAGGAATGGGGAAGATCTGGAGGGAGGTTAGGATCATCCCACTCTCTCTGTTTGTTCCAAAGGTGTTTAACAATCACTTTGGCACGGGTCAAAAAAGGAAGGAGCAGTCCTAGAGGGTCGTACTGTGTAGCAAGGACCCGGTAAATATTCCGCAAGGTGGGGGTGTTATAGATCACGGGTCTGTGTTTATAACACAAGGTATCAGACTGCCAATTCCAACTCAACCCTAACGTGGACTCAGGGACATCGGTCTTCTCCTGGGTCAGCCACAGCTCCACACTAGTCGCTCGAGCCTCAGGTGGTAGGTGACTCAATACCGCAGGATTGTTAGAGGCCCACTGCCGAATCTCAAATCCAGCTTCAGAAAGGACAGTACGCAGGCGATCGATCAGACTCCGGGCTGCCTCAGCCGAAGGAAGGCTTTGGAGGCAATTATCCACATAGAAACATCTTTCTATAGAGAAGAGAATCTCCTCATCTGTCAAGGGGTGCTGACGAGTGTGGCGCTGGAGTGCATAGATCGCACAACAAGGACTGGACGTGGTTCCGAAGGGCAGGAGTAACCATTTGAAAGTCTGAGGAGCCTCATCCATGTGCAGGTCTCGCCATAGGAAGCGGAGCAAAGGACGATCTTCAGGCAGAAGGCGAACCTGGTGGAACATCGCCTTAATATCTCCACTCACGGCTACAGGATGTTCCCGGAAATGAAGAAGGACACCTAACAATGACGCTCCAAGGGTTGGTCCGGGCAGAAGGTACTGGTTAAGGCTCTGACCTCGGTACTGATGGGAACAATTGAAGACAAGATGGGACTTCCCATTGTGGCTCACAAGATGGTGAGGAATGTACCAACACTCAGGAGCATCAGGGACAGGATCAGGTACTACACGAACAGCTCCAGTCTCAAGGAGTCTTTGCATCTCTGCTCGGTAGGTTTCGGCTTTCTCTGGATCTTTCAGCAGACGCCGCTCCACGCTGCGAAGATTAGACAAGACAGATTCTCTAGGAGAATTTAACAAAGGCATGTCTTTATGACGAAGAAGAGGAGTGGCCAGGCGATGAACTCCCTCCATCTCTAAGGTAAGGGTCTTGCAGTCAAGCAGTCGAAGGGCTTCCTGGTCTTGTTTAGAACGAGTAACTTCTTTACACTCACGGTAAGGAACTGTAGCCAACTGCCACAATCTCTGAACATGGTGAAGGAGCTCATCTTGGGCAGGAATCACAGAGGTAAGCAGGCACTGGCGAGGGCCGGAAGGACAACTAAAGGAAGGAACGGGACCCTGAAGTGTCCATCCCAGGCGGGTACGAACGGCCACTGGCGCTCCTAGGCCGCCCCATCAAACAGGCTCAGTTGGGGGGATAAGGTGAGGTTGGTCGGAACCAATAAGGAGCAAAGGCTGAACATCAGTCAGGGAATGAATAGGAAGGCCCCTCAAGTGTCTGTACTTCCGGCGTAACTGTTCCACAGGATAGGACTGGCGTGATAGGTTAGGGCGGTCAGCCGTAAAGGCGTGACTGATCTGAAAACTGATCTGCGGTCGATCAGGAATACCCTGAATGCCCAGGGCTTCAACAGCAGCGGAAAGCAGGATTGTTCTCTCAGACCCATCGTCCATGAGGGCGTAAGTATCCAGGGTACGATCCTCATAACTCAGGTGCACTGGAACCACTTTAAGCATCACACGGCCACTGACGGACGGTTTATCTAAGAAGAACCTATCAGAGGAGGAGCTCGTAAAGCAACTCTTCTCCACGGTAGCAGAATCCTCATTGGAAGGAGGACTACTGTTCACGTCATGAAGGGGACGAAGATGTAGGCCACGGCAAAGACTGCAGGGCTTCTTTAGGTCACATTGGGCAGCATGGTGAGATCTGGCACACCGCCAACAGCGCTTGTGACTACGGATCCAGGTCTTAACTTTATCAGGGGTCAGCTGGGCGAAGGCAGCACACTGACTCAGGTAATGTTCTGACGCATCACAGAAGGGACAATAACGCTTCGGCCTAGCAGGCTTAGCAGGCTGAACAGAACCTCTACGAGGCATGGCAGACTCAACTGGGGGAGGTGACACAGATGAGGATGCTTCAACTCCATGCAGGATAGCAACAGATCTCTTGCCAGCATAGGAGCTCTTAGACATCAACTCGGCATCATAACTATGACACCAGGTCTCATAACAAAGCCAATTCGAAAAATCAACAAGGTTTCATCAACCAGGTTGACGAAACATGTGCCGACGAAACTCCGCTCTTTGCTCTGGTGGAAGCTTGCTCAGCAGGCGTACAACATGGGAACCGCAACTCAATTCCAACTCCCCATCGTGTCCTAAGGTTCTCAACAGGCCAACTAGGGACTGGACTTGCAGAGCGAATCTCTGGAAGGCTGGGATATCACCTCGTCGAACGTCAGGACTATCAAGGACACTAGCTATCCTCCTCAAGGCTAACTGATGTGGCTGGCCGTACTTTTCACAAAGTGCTGACATCGTATCCGTGAAGGGGGTAGGGGAGTTCAAATTAGCATCAGCAATCATCTTAGCTTCCTCAAGCTTAAGGTGGTCTACTAGGATCTGGTACTTAAACAACTCAGTGCCATCTAGGGGGAGCAGATTCTCCAGAGCTATGCGAAGGCGAGCAAACTCACTAGGATCGGGGCGAGTAAACTTAGGGATCGTAGGAGGAGGACCACGATACACAGATTCAGAAGGGACTACAGGACGTCCTCTAGGCTCTGACTGAGTAAACGAGATTGGAACTGTAGAATAGGCAGGCACCAACTGGCGGTGAACAGGCAAGGGCATGGCACAAGGAGTGAGCAAGTCCCTAAGGTCTTGAGGAGTAGGAGGCGGAGGCAACTCACCAGCATCAGGAACATTTGGCTTTGGAGGGCACACCCGAGTGGGAGGGAACACCAAGGGATATGTCTGAGAACCGGAGGCTATGGGCCGATAGGAAGTAGCTGCATCAGACATCTCAAGGCCACCTAACTATCTAGCTAAGGCTGCTTCAGGCTCCGGCCAAGGCGGCGGAGGAAGATCTGAGAATGGATCACAATCAACTACAGGACTGGATATACAGGGCTTTACTGGTGTACTGGACAGCCGCACCGCTGAGGCCGGCACTGGTGAAAGAGGTTGACCTCTGGTTTGGCTAAGGTCTGCTAGAAGGGACCGTGCTGCTTGAACTAACTCTTGAACTTCTGCCGAACGGCCCTCATCTCTCTCAGATCAGCTGCGAAGGCTGCCCGCTCGTGACGCAGGTGCTGTAGCTCACTTAGATGGGCAGAGACAATTGAATCAGCTGCTGAAGGTAGGGAGGGGACCTGCGTAGGGGGCTGGAGAGGCTGATAACTGGATGACAGGATCTGCGAGCCATCAGGATGAAAACTGTCACCACCAGGGATTGCAGCAGCTGGCCGAAAGGACAGGGACCAGGCTGGGACAGGTGTATTCATGGGGTGGGATACCCCAGGCTCGGAGGCAGGTCTCCCTCTAGGAAACTGGACCTCATACTGTTGTAGGTAAGCTGGAGGCCGAGTGAGGCGCTTAGGGCGAGCTCCACAAACAATCTCCTCATCAGAGTCCATCATATCAGGCAGGAACACTCACCTGGCTCGAAGGACCACTTTGTTGGAGAGACTTTTAACAATAAGGTTATGATTTTCAATTGGGCGAGTGAACCCCCTGGGTGCCGGTTAGAGCACAGTATTATAAAGGACGAGGAGACAGGTGATTGTATTGATAAGAGAGAATCGCTTCCAGCCAGTAGAAGTATTAGTCTGGAGCACAAGAAATACAAGAAACAATAATGAATAACAATAATTAGGTACATACAATAATAACATCTGTGGGTACACAAATGCAGCTCAAGCTGACTAAATCCTCAATTACATTCCTAATAGAAACACACTCCAAGGAAAATAAAGCATCATAGTCAACATATGAGGCCGTAAGTGATCGTCTGACATGCTAAACATCACTCCATATATGGGCATAATCCCTGCACATCAGAACGGGATCGCTCGTTTAACATAAACAGCTCGAAATATCAAGATCACGTCACCAAAGGTATTATCGAAAACCAAAACAGTGATGTACAGCTCAATAAAGAGGAAATAGTTACATCTTAAACAGCATCATTAAGATAAACAAACAGAAACAACGGCCACGGGCATGTCTATACATGTACTGTTAAAGCAGTTATAAATAACTCAATAACGATCTCCATAAACACAAAATTAAAGAAAACAGGCTTACTTGCAGGTCAATGACTAACACCTCAAGGTAATGGCTGCAGGAAATATCACCAACAAAAGGTAAAAATGTTCTTTCAGAGATCGACTCAGCAGATATAAACTTCAGCTGGCACCAGCGGCTTAACTAACAAGGCTGCTCGGCTTGGAAAGTGACAAACAATGTCAGAATAAAAGCCCTCTCTTAAAGGAGCCTTTACAACAGGTTCAGCGCTGCAGCTGGAATTGCTTGCCACTTCAGCACTGAACAGGGTAAGGATCTGCCTCGGCATGTTTAGAAGTCGGACTGAAACCACACTCTGCAGTGATTTGGGTCTGATAGGAAACATTTTGTTTACCATCAAACTAAGGAAAGACTGACACCGCAAGTGCATAACGAAGGCAGTGAAAGGAAGAGTGTCATGGTTTGGGGGATGTTTTCTGCAGCAGGAGTTTCTTTAACAGCTACATGACAGATGAATGCAAATCTTTATCAGAACCACTTCAGCTACATGCACTTTCTTCCCTGCAAACATTTCCCAATCAGCCAGCGGTTTAATGCAAAACAGTGCCCAGTCACACTGCAAAATGCACTGTAAAATGTAATAGGTTGACTTTACTTAGAAAAAATGAGAAAACCGATTGCACTAAAAAAACTAAGTAAAGTGAAATAGGAATAGTATGTTGTACTGACAAATGTTTAGTTAGTGTAGTTTACTTACACAAGAGTTCTAGTAACTAAAAAAGAACTGTAGGGGGTACTTGATCCTTTACTTTAGGTTTAGGACTCTTAGCTACTCACTGACTCCCAGAGTGCATTGCGGCATGAATAAATTATGCAATTGCTTCGTTTTACTGTTGTTGTTTTTATTTGCCAATTTTATTTGCTGTCTTGTGTCAGTAGCAGCACAACAAAAAGAACTAATAAAATAGTTATTTTTACAATTAATAAAAATAAACAAAACTGAATTGTTACCATTGTTGTGATTCTCGTGCTAAATGTTAAAGTCTGTGTGTGACTCCAGCATATTAAAGGATTGAATCAACCCAATTAAAAGCAAGCTAAAACCAGCTACTTCTATCTTATACCTGCTAAGACTAGCCAACCAGTTTAGGCTGGTTTTAGCTGATAATGTACCCTAGTCATAGCTGGTCGTACCTGGTTAGCAGGTTGGTTTTAGATGGGTTTTGGACACTTTTATAGCTGGTCAGGCTGGGAGACCAGCTGGAACAACCAGCTAAAACCAGCCTGACCAGCCTACCCAGGCTAGGAGACCAGCAAAAGCCAGCTACATCCACTGTAAACCAGCTAAAATTAGCAAACCAGTTTAGGTTGGTTTTAGCTGGTAATCCAGCCTGGTTTTTGCTGGTCAGCAGGCTGGTTTTAGATGGGTTTTGGACACTTCCTTTGCTGATCTGGCTGGGAGACCAGCTGGAACAACCAGCTAAAACCAGCCTGATCAGCCTAGCCAGGCTGGAAGACCAGCTAAAACCAATAAAAAAAGACCAATAGACCAATTAAAAAAAAAAAAAAAAAAATATCCTCTCTTTCTTAATCTCTCCTTTCTAGCCTGTACTCATCCAGCAATGCCTAATATGGTATTTTGAGCACTTCCTATGTTGATCTGTTGAATCGCTTGTTGTATTCCCCAATTGTAGGTCGCTTTGGATAAAAGCGTCTGCTAAATGAATAAATGTAAATGTAAAACCAACTACTTACAGCTTAAACCAGCTAAGACCTAAACCAGTTTAGGCTGGTTTTATCTGATAATCCACCTTGGTTTTAGCTGGTCAGCAGGCTGGTTTTAGAGGAGTTTTTTGGCCACTTTCTTAGCTGGTCAGGTTGGTCTTAGCTGGTCAAGCTGGGAGACCAGCTGGAACAACCAAAATAACTCAATATAACTGGTTTCAACACCCTGCTGAAAAAAGCATCTAAAACCAGCCTAAACTGGTTGGCTGGTTTTAGCAGGTTTAAGCTGTAAGTAGTTGGTTTTAGCTGGTCTTCCAGTCTGGCTAGGCTGGTCAGGCTGGTTTTAGCTGGTTGGTCTCCCAGCCAGACCAGCTAAGGAAGTGGCCAAAACCCATCTAAAACCAGCCTGCTGATCATCTTAAATCAAGGTGGATTATCAGATAAAACCAGCCTAAACTGATTTGCTAGTTTTAGCTGTTTTAAGATGTAAGTAGCTGGCTTTTGCTGGTCTCCCAGCCTGGGTAGGCTGGTCAGGCTGGTTTTTCAGCAGGGTTACCCATTTGCAGTTATTTTGAGTTAGATGCCAAATGTTCTCCTCTTATTCAAATTTGACATTGAAGGGGTGCATACAACATATTTTCCCACCGGCAACTATAGTTGCTGCACAATTAAATACTATTTTCAAAAAAAATAAAAATAAATAAATAAAAAAATCTGGGGAAAATAAATGCAGAACATGTTCACATATCACACTATTAACACAATATGCATTAAACCATTCAGAAAAATCACAAAATTTGGTCACAAATGGGTAATATTTCAGAAAAAACTACATTATTTTATATTGTTTTAATTTATTTTTAGTTGATCCACTTTCAGACAGATACAACTCATTCGCACTGTGATTTTAACCAGAATGTGCTGAATAATTTTTCCTTTTTTTTATTTTTTTTTTTTTTTACCGTCTTCAGTTTATTTATGTATCCCAACTACTGTAGTTCCCCTGCAAGTTCAGCTCATCTGTTTCATTGGTCCAATATGTGGGAGGAGCTCAAAGAGCACTTTGCAGAGGATGCAGGATATGACACCCCATCCAGACATGATAAAGGAAACTTGACCGATGCGAAAGATTCATCATACATCATCCATACAGTAGGCAGTATATGGCTATAAAGTTTGTTGTTTATCTCTCTTGCGTTGTGTCTTCTGCTACAATTGCGCCATCAGAGATGTCGCCCGCCTCCGCTCCTCTGCCCAGCACTGACTGACGTTACTGCAGACGCTTCCCGGAATGAACAGCAGAATCATCATTCTGTTCCCAGACACCTTCAAGTGGATCCCAAAGAAGCTGTAGCCAGGAGCTGGGCTTCATCATGGCCAGATCAGCGAACAGAAGCGCTAAGGACGGAGACTCAAGGGTATCTGCTCCGGCGGAGAGAGGTGAGATCAGGGAACTGTCTCTGGAGGAGGTGCTGAAGTCTTACGAGCAGCCCATCAATGAGGAGCAGGCTTGGGCAGTGTGTTTTCAGTGCTGCAGAGAGCTGAGAGCGCCGCACCCGCGCACGCAGCCTGGCCAGGAGTTTCTGATCCGAGATCCGTCGTCAATAATCCTGCACAGGGACGGGACGATCACGGCACATCTGGACAGCAGCGGTAAGGACTTGACATTCATTTAGACAAACTTCTTCAACAGGCTCAGGGAGAAATCAGGTTTGAGAGTTCCTTTCGTCCATGCATGTTTAATATTTCATGCATTGCATTTCTGTACTATGAGTAATTCTATGGTGGATGCGACTAATGAAAATGCAGCATTTAAAAAAAATTGTTAGCCTATTAGACAGCACTTGCACACATGCATCAGTGATGATCGCATTTGTTTTAATCCTAATCTAGTTCAGTGAACTAGTTTACATTTTGATTCCTGAAGCATCTTATTCATCTTTGATGCATTGTGACTTGCTTTGTGTTTATGATTGTTCTGCTGAAGCTTTGCCTTCTAAACACTGTTTTTGAATTTGATTTGCAATGCAGTGTGTTGTAAACAGTGGCAAAACTTGGCTATTGTTTTACTCTAGAACAGTTCTGCATTGGCCTGATGAAGTGTAGCAGCAGAGGGCGCTGTGGTGTGTGTTTGTAGGGTTAACCCTCACTCTACAGTCGTTTCAAAACACTCTGGCACGTGTCAGGATTCACGGTTTTGGAAGTGAGGCAGAAGTTTATAGGTAACACTTTATTTTAAGGTGTCCTAATTACACGCGTTATATGTACTTGCTATTATCATTACAATTAATCATGCTTACATGCAAGTAACCCTAAACCAAACCCTAACCATATTGTAAGCATGTTTAATTAATATTACTCAGTACTTAAAAGTATAATTACACTGTAACGAGGACACCTTGAAATAAAGTGTCACTGGCTGCTCTATTTCTGAAATATCATTGAATTCTAAAATGTCTATTCCACATTGAAAAGGAATTTTGTCTGCGCCGATAGCCTTGTGGGCAGCGCGTCGACATACAGCGCCGTTGCGCTCCGGGTGTCCCTGTGTTCGACTCGAGGACCCTTCCCGATCCTGCCCCCCATCTCTCTCCCACTTCGCTTCCTGTCATGTCTGATCTGTCCTATCAAAATAAAGGCAAAAAATGCCAAAAAGTAAATCTTAAAAAAAAAAGAAAAGGAATTTTTGTTTGTTGCTTTAAATTTTTTGTTTCCATTTATCAAAATGTACACTTTTCATCAGTTTCAACTTAAAAACTTAAGTTTAGCAGCTGCCTTAAAATTTTAAGTTAAATCAGCTTAAGTCATTTCAACTCACAAGTTAAATCAACTCATTTTTATTGTAATAAGTTAAAATGACTTGTAGTTTTAAGCTGATTTAACTTAAAAATTTAAGGTTTTTAAGTTAAATCTGGTGAAAACTTTTTACAGTGTACTTTTTCTCTACTGTATTTTGTTTTATCACATTGTTTCAAGCGTTTCTGCCTATTGTTATGGTTAGGTTAGGTTATGGTTATGGTTATGAAAGCATAAAAACCATAAATTAATTTCTGTAGAAATAGTACAGAAAAATATCAAAGTGCATTTAACGGGTGAAAGAATGTGTGTTTTGTAATACAAACGTCTGTGAACAAGTAAATAAAGCTTGCAAATGGATGGATCATGGAAATTCAGCTTTTTAGTCAGTGAAAGTCAGGGAAAAGTCAGGGAATTCGACATTTGGCTTAGAGTGGGAACCCTGGCACTGTATTTTAGTAGTATTTTACACAGTATTTTGTAGATATGAAAAATACAGGAGCACAGCATTTGCAATCGCTTTTGCTTAGCCGTCTAATTACAAAACATTAAGTTTAGATCTTTAAGTTTAGAACAATTGTGTGAGGCATCACATGCAAAATTTTCCATTAATCATCAAAATCTCTCAGATATATGTATTCAATAAATATCTATGACATGGAATGTTTATATGTGACCCTGGACCACAAAACCAGTCTTAAGTAGTATATATTTTTAGCAATAGCCAAAAATGCATTGAATGGGTTAAAATGATAGATTTTTCTTTGATGCCAAAAATCATTAGGATATTAAGTAAAAATCATGTTCCATGAAGATATTTAGTACATTTACTACTGTAAATATATCAAAAACTAATGTTTGATTAGTAATGTGCATTGCAAAAACTTAATTTGGACAACTTTAAAGGCTTGGGTTTAACTTTTTTCTTTGCACCTTTAGATTTCAAATTTAGCCAAATGTTGTCCTATCCTAACAAACAATACATCAGTAGAAAGCTTATTTATTCCACGTTCAGGTGATATAAATTTCAATTAAAAAGAACCCTCATGACTGGTTTTGTGGTCCAAGGTCACATATGTCAGCTAAATTGGCATCACAGGAATCACAATTTTACAAATCAACCAGTAAGGTTTGGAATATATTAATGGAACCTCCCTGAATGGCATTTTAATGACATCAAGTTTTAGACACTGTTGAAATCTGCATCTAAAAGGCTCAACACAATAGCATTCAGTTGGACAAAACTAATATTTTTGTATAATTGTCATAAATAACTGACCTATTTGACCAGTACGACTCACACAATATCAAAAATAAAAATACATTTTTTAAAACTATTTTAAACTTTTAAATAAAAATACATAAATAATTCCAAATACAGCTAAATTTGAACGTAAAAGTACAAGTAGATTTTTGTTGCTTTGTTCCATGGGCTTCCTGTTATAGGCTTTTCTTTCTTTCTTTCTTTCTTTCTTTCTTTCTTTCTTTCTTTCTTTCTTTCTTTCTTTCTTTCTTTCTTTCTTTCTTTTTTACCTTCATTTGGAAGTTCTTGGTTTTTGTTAAATAGTTTAGTTAAATTCCCAAAGGATCAAAACTGAAAATTGTTATTTTTTAAAAGGAATATTGCAGTTTTTATTATAAAAAATGATGTGTACATTATTATTAATAATATTATTAGGGGCCAAGCACCAAAGGTGCGAAGGCACCCATTGAAACCGTTAGCATTCTTCTTCTTCTTCTTCTGTTTCCACTCTTGAATCTATGGCAGCCCATAGAACCGCTTGTGGGAAAGTTGTGAAATTTGGCACACTGATAGAGGACAGTCTCAACTGTCGCCATAGCAAATGTGGGGTCTCTAACTCAAACTCTCTAGCGCCAACACTTGCCCAAATTTTCACTCATGTTTATGCTAATAACTTTTGAACCGTACGGAACAAAATCAAAATAATTATTATTTTCTCTGAATCCTTGGCTCATGCTGAGTCGAACAGCAAAATAAAAAAATTATAAGTTTTAGGTTTTTTTTCTATTTTTTATAGTTTGAAAAACCTGCTTTTTTCGGACTCGTCCTAGACAGTTTGTATGATTTTTACCAAAATTGGCTCAGATCATCCTCAGACCATGATGGCAAAAAGTTATTGAATTCAAGTTGATTAGTCAAACCATTGTCGAGTAACGTGCAAACGAATTCTACGAAAAGCACGCAAAAATGGATGTGGGGCTATATCTCCGCAACTCTATCTCTTGGCGTATTGAGACCAAATTTGGTGTGTGTTATAAACAGCATGACCTGAGGCTACCTGCAGGGCTCCTGTGGTCAGGAGATATGACAAATGGTTATTTTTGCTTATAACTTCTCAATGGTTTGGCCAAAAATCTCGCAACTGGTCTCGATAGCATGCCAAGTCGAACCATATCTAATTTCGCTTTGGTACAGCGCCACTACAAATGTTAGGCTTGATGCCAAAATGACTCTGAGGCTTTATCTCTGCAAAGCTTTGACATATTGACCCCAAACTTTGTGTGTGCCTTTATCACCTCACACTAAACACACCATTTGATAACAGTGCCACCTGTTGGTCAAAAGTTATAAGCCATATTACTAGGAGTTCTACATTATTTTTTTCTGCAATTTTAACTAAAATCATCTTAAAATGGCTTCCTTTTACTCATTGTTGCAGTTGGTCTGGTGCTCCATGTCATGCTTAGCTCCTCATTTTCCTTTTGGTGTGCTTGGCCCCTGTATTTGCTGCTTGCAGCTATATTTATTATTATAATCAGAAACATGAACTTCCCCTTCACAATGACATCTTTGATGGTGTGAAGGCTGGACAATAATTCCTTTCCTCCAGCAACCTGTCAATCACATGAGATCACAATTAGCAAACGACAATAATTCAACGATCCCATAAAGTCCTGCTGCCCAACATTTTTTCTCGTTTGAGAAGCATTTCACTCAGATATACATCAGAGTAGAGGAGAAAAGACTATTCATGTCGACTTTAATTAGCTCCTTGTGCCCTTGTGCTCTGTGTTTGTCCTACATTGTGTGTTCTCCTCTTGAACTTATTTTTGCCTTGCGGGTTTCTGGACATTTTTTTAAAAACTGAAGCTACGCTTGGGTTCTTTATCTTTGCATTTGAGTCACATTTGCTAGAGGAGGAGATATTCTGCTGCAGACAGAAGAGAGCGTACGTGATCCTCAGCAGACATCCGTTATGCCAACCCAACAACACTGAATTGCTGAGTCGTAATTGGAGAAAACGTACAGTCAGTTGCTTCACAGATGGGCTGTGAACCCGAGTACTGACTAACAGGCCTCAGCATTAATAAAAATATCTTTCTCACACCAAGTTCAGTAGAGACACTTGAACCAAATATGCAAAACATACACAATATTTGCCCTCTTTAATGCTGTTGAACTGAATGTATGATATGTAAGCTGTACTACGCTGAAGTAAGAGCTCACAGTTTATCTTTCAATAAATGCTTGTTGAAGTTGCATTCATTAATATAATAATATGGTCCTGGCGCATTTTCTTTTATAACTGGCTGGCAGAAAGAAAAAGTACAAAAAGAAGAGCATTTATTCAAAATGATAATAATGTAAACACTATTTCATCATGCAGCATAATGGCTTACGTATAAAAAAAAAAGTCTTAAAATTTTATTAGCAAGTGAAGAACCTTATATCTAAACCCAGTGCTCCTCTGCTGCCTCAGGGTCTGGACACTTTGCAATTATTGAAAGAACAACAAATTCAGAAGTTTATCAAGATATTTTAGAGAAGACTGTAAGGATAGCAGTTCATGACTCTAAACATCGAGATTGAGTCCTGAGATGCTGTAGCATAACCTAAGGAAGGCTGAAACAGATTTTAATGGTTATTCAATTACTTACCAAAAAGTAGTTGTCAGGTTTTGTAGTCTGTTTCTGTCTCTGTTCTGTTCTGTTTTCCCAGTGTTCCCCCCCCTCTGTTTCTAGTTTAAATGGTTTAATCCTTTTTCTCCCCCTTTTGGTTTAGTCCTTTTGGTTTAGTCTTGCCCATATTTGTATTTCCCCCTCGTTATCCAGTTATCTTGTTTGAAACCACACCTTGTTTTTCTGTGTATTTAAGTCTGTGTCTGCTCACTACCCCTTGTCCGTCGATAATGTTACATGTTCTCTGTTTATGCTCCTGGTTTTGTTTTGTTTGTTTGTAATCATTTTCAGTGTTTTGTTTAATAAACTTTATTTATTCATTTATTCCGGTTCTCCTCCTCCATCTCCACTCCTCAACCCGCCTGATTGTGACAGTAGTGTACTTCAAGTGTATTTTAGTAAGTATACTTAAGTAAAGTTCAAGTATATTTTTTAAAGTATACTTTATGTAGTAAGTATACAAATATCAGTGTACTAGTAGTATGCTTTGAAGTGTACTATTTCAATACTCACAGTAGTAAACTTTGAGTACACAACTAGTTTACATCTATGTTTTCAGTTTGTACTGCAAGTATACTAAAAGTGAACTTATAGGTATACTGATAGTTTACTAATTCAATACTTTGAAGTGTAGTCTCAGTAAACTACTAGTTTAGTAGTTTTATGCTGCAAGTATACTCGAAAGTTTTCTTTAAGTGAACTTTACATCATACTTTAATTATACTACTATGTCCCTATTTAGGTATTAATTTGTATATATTTTGTGATATGAATATCTGAACATACAAAACATCAAAAGAAAGATCAGGGTATCTGCTTGCAAACAAAAACATTTTATTCTAGCTTCATGCATTGTTTTTTATAAACACTTGAATGTAGGTAAGTTTCATAAATAAATAAATAATTACACAACATTTTAAACAAAAAGCAAAAAAAAAAAAAAAAAAACTATTGATGATAATCAAAACGTAGATGGAGTTGATCAACACCCCAAAGCTAGACAGTCATTATTACCTCTTCATGGGTCGACATTTTATTTCATAACGTTACACAGTTTTCCATATCTATGGTTTTGATGCTGTTTTATTTCTGATGATTGTGTTAGATTACATGTGGCATCAAGCATCTGTTGTTTCGGTTTCTTCTTCACTTGTGTTTTTGGAAATTCTGTACAGAAGATGTGTAATAGAGCCCCTAGTGTATAACAATGAAAACACAGATTCTCAGAGCACAAGTAGAGCTCAAATATATTTTGACTTTTGTCTGTACAAGCATAAGTCAAGTATACCTAAATGTCATTTTAAGTATATATTTTTGAGAAGTATATAAAGCACATTTCTGAGAAGTACATAAAAAGTAGACTGAAAGTATACTTTGCTATTTTAGTTTAAAAGAAGTATACTAATATAGCACACTTGAATAAACTTCTTTTTCAAAAGGGATATATAAAAAAATGGGTTTGGTACAATATTATTTATGTGTTATTATTTAGGTAAGATTATGTTCGTCTGTAATTTTGAGTCAGACCATATTTCTTTAGATAAATAATGTAGAAATCCAGATATTTTCAATACTTGCTGACAAACTTGTTCTTGCCACTGTCTAAAAAGAGCTTAAGCAGGTTTTAGTATAACTTCTCAGTGTATACAGTCAAACCAACATTATTCAGACACCTTCAACATTTCTCACATTATCACTATAGTTTAGAAAATGCTGATAAAATATGACAAGAACTCAGAGTTAAACTGTGTCAGAACAAATTCATCTTGATAAAATCAGAAAACTTCGATAGAAAGGTATGTACAGTAACAGTTCGATAGAAAGGTATGTACAGTAACTGTTAGTATGACAATATTTACACAACGATCAATACATTGTTGACCAATTACCAAGCAGTGCTTAATTTTGTTCAGTCTGTGGTGTAAAACTTTTGCAATAGCTATGGAGAAAAAAAAAAAAAAAAAAAAAAAAGCTTAAGCAAAACATGTCTGAATAATTTTTGGCCCCTAATTTTTATCTATTTTACTGGTAATTCACTGTTTGAAGAATTTTTGGGTATAATAGATATAGTCACAGTCACGGTTTACTTTATTTTTCTATCCTTGCGTACATAAATGAACTATAGTGATAATTCAAACTCCTGCACCCATTAGTAAAAAAATATCCAAAATTATATTGTCACGGATTGGCCAGGTTCTTCCACCTCCCTCACTCAGCGATCACTCTCACCAGAATACTAATCACACACACCTGTCAGCAATCAACCACAGCATTCAAAAGCACACCTCACACAGCCATCAGTGTCCGGGCTCGTTAATCCGAAAGCGGACTCATCGTGATACTTCTGCAAGTTCACGATCCTTACCTTGAAAACCTGCCTGTGATTACTTACCTGTATCTCTGCTCTGTTCTAGTCCAGTCTGTCGAGGTCCAGCGATCTCCGCCTCCAGTGTGAGTGTGCCATAAGCCAGCGTCTAGTATTCCTGTCGACGTCCTCTGATCTTCGTTCCTGGAAAAGAAAGAAAGTCAACTCATTCATCTGACGTATCCATTCAAGTACCACTATTCATCTGGACAGTTTAACTTACCCGGTTTTGCACGTCATCATTTGCTTTGCTCTGCTGACTTTAAATAAACCCTGTTCTCTTATCACTCACCTGTCTCATTGGTCTGCTTCCGTAACACAAGCCCGGACCGAAGAAACAGCGTCAGCAGAGCAAAATGGATCCATTCCAAGAGCTCGTGGATTCGCTGCGGAAGGTATTACTGGGATCATCCACCACCATTCCCGCAGCACCTCGTCCCACAGCTCCACCGGAACCCAGCACTTCTTTGGCACCCGTCCCATCCAGTCCCATGGCCCGACCAGCGCCCTACTCAGGCGGGGCGGAGGAGTGCAACGGATTTCTTTTACAATGCTCACTGATTTTCACCATGCAACCTGCTTTATATCCAACAGATCAGTCTAAGATCGCGTTCATCACATCTCTGCTCACCGGACCCGCTTTGAAATGGGCTGACACCATCTGGCGCCAGGCCGGGCCGGCAACCAGTACGATTCAAAGTTTCATCGCTCACTTCAAAGAGGTTTTTGGGAGTTCAGATGAGGCGATCTCCGCCGGAGAGCAGCTCTACCATTTAAAGCAAGGAGGTATGACCACTCAAGAATATGCTTTACGTTTCCGTACTTTAGCGGCTGCCAGCGGATGGAATGAGAGATCGCTGTTAACAACATACCGGCTCGGCCTGGAACCCAAACTCCGCTTACAGTTAGCAGCGTTAGATGATTCAATGGGTCTGGAAAAGTTCATTCACCAGTCACTTCGATGTTCCGATCGCATCCAGTCCTACCACACCAACGCTGAACCTGCTACTACTGCACTCCTCCGTTCCCCTGAGTCATCCAGTCCTCCAGAACCAGAAGCCATGATTTTGGAAACTGGCAAACTCTCCTCAGCTGAGCGACAGAGAAGGCTGACCCGGGGTCTGTGCATGTACTGCGGGGCCAGCGGACACATCCGTGTTAACTGCCCCATTCATCCAGTCCGAGCCTTGGTGAGTGGTCTGTGTTCTGAGATTGAAAACCTTCACCCTCTGACTACCAATGTTCAGTTGTCCACTCTGTCTTGTTCTATTACAGTCACGGCTCTCATCGACTCCGGGTCAGCAGGGAATTTCATCTCGGGCACCCTCTGTCGCCAGCTCCAACTCCGAACCAAAGCCGCATCTACAGTTTACCAAATCGAACCCATAACCAGTAACAACACCACCCGTACACGGGTCCATCGCAAGTGTGAGAACATCAGTCTGCAGATCGGAGTCTTACATCGTGAATCCATCCAGTTTCTGGTTCTGGAGGGCGCATCCATGGACATCATCTTAGGGCGCCCGTGGCTGGTGAAGCACAATCCCATCCTCTCTTGGGGCAACGGTGAAATCGTGAAGTGGGGACCCGGATGTGCCGCTAGCTGCTTCCCTGAACTTCCACGTCCTGTTAAGAAATCCTTACCTCTGTACGTCACGTCTATTGAAAGCCCAGTTGAGAAACAATCTGTCCAGATCCCAGACTGCTACTCTTCCTTCCAGGATGTATTCTACCCCAAGAGCGCTTCCCAGATACCTCCACATCGGCCATGGGACTGCGCCATTGACCTAGTTCCGGATGCTCCAATGCCCAGAGGTAAGATCTACCCGTTATCGCTTCCGGAGACCAAGGCTATGGAGGAGTACGTGCAAGAAGCTCTGAGCCAGGGATACATCCGACCATCCACATCACCCGCAGCATCCAGCTTCTTCTTCGTGGCCAAGAAGGATGGAGGGCTGCGGCCATGTATCGATTACCGGACTCTTAATCAAGGAACCATCAAATTCAGGTACCCACTTCCTCTCGTCCCTGCGGCCCTTGAACAACTTAGGACGGCCAGGATTTTCACCAAGTTGGACCTCCGTATTTCAAAATTTCATCCACGAGGTACTCCGGGAGTTTTTACATCGCTTCGTCATAGTCTACATCGACGATATCTTGATCTACTCCCGGAGTGAGGCCGAACACCGCCACCACGTTGCGGAGGTCCTTCAAAGACTTCGGGAGCACCAGCTATATCTCAAGGCCGAGAAATGCTCATTTCATCTGCAATCTGTCCAGTTCCTCGGGTACGTCATAGATCAGCAAGGTGTTCGCATGGACGAGGGGAAGGTATCAGCAGTCGTCTCCTGGCCAGAACCCACCACCGTCAAAGAACTCCAGAGATTCCTCGGCTTTGCAAATTTCTACAGTCGTTTTATCAAGAACTACAGCCTAATCACTGCCCCTCTAACCAACCTGCTGAAGGGAAAACCTCGGACCTTCCAATGGACCCCTGAATCTGCCGCAGCCTTCCAGTCCCTCAAGGCCTCTTTCACACAAGCTCCACTTCTGACACACCCGGATCCAGATCTCCCGTTCGTGGTCGAAGTGGACGCATCCACTACTGGCGTCGGAGCTGTCTTGTCGCAACATCACGGTACACCTCCATTACTCCACCCATGCGCCTACTTCTCGCAGAAGCTCAGCCCAGCGGAGAGAAACTATGACATCGGCAACCGCGAGTTACTGGCCATCAAGCTCGCCCTGGAGGAATGGCGGCATTGGGTGGAGGGAGCTCAACACCCGTTCCAGGTAATCACGGACCACAAAAACTTACAGTATCTCCGAGACGCCAAAAGGCTCTGTCCAAGGCAAGCATGTTGGGCCTTATTCTTTTCCCGTTTCCATTTCAAGATAACCTACCGTCCAGGCTCCAAAAATGTCCGTGCAGATGCTCTCTCTCGAATCCACGATACTCAAGAGTCTCCTGAAACATCCACTCCGATACTTCCAAGGAACATCATCGTCTCCCCCATAAACTGGTCCAGTCCTCCAGCCGCCGCCACTCCAGCAGCCAGATCTCCACCGGGCTGTCCACCAGGCCGCCAATTCATCCCTCGAGAACAACGGGTAGATCTTATCCACTCGACGCACACATCCCTGAGCACTGGACATCCAGGGGCCAACAACACCCTCTCGCTGCTTTCAGAGCGCTTCTGGTGGCCTGACATGGCAAGGGATGTGAGGCGATATGTCCGAGGCTGCAAGGAATGTGCCATCTCCAAGAGTCCACGTCACCTACCTGCAGGAGAGCTCCATCCCTTGCCCGTCCCGAACCGTCCCTGGTCACACCTAGGAGTGGACTTCATGACGGATCTTCCCCCTTCCGATGGAAACACTTGTATCCTAGTCATTGTGGACCGGTTTTCCAAGTTCTGTCGACTTCTGCCTCTGAGGGGTCTCCCTACTGCCCTGGAGACCGCGGAAAAACTATTCAACCATGTATTCAGGTACTATGGTATCCCTGAAGATATAGTATCGGATAGAGGACCCCAGTTCATCTCCAGAGTTTGGAAGGCATTTTTTCAGCTCCTAGGTGTGACCGTAAGCCTCGTCGGGATACCACCCTCAGACCAACGGACAAACCGAGAGAAAAATCCAGGAGGTGGGACGGTTCCTTCGGACGTTCTGTCATGGTCACCAGGACTCCTGGAGCCAGTTTCTGGGTTGGGCAGAGTACGCCCAGAATTCACTGCGGCAACCAACCACAGGACTCACACCATTCCAGTGCGTCCTTGGCTACCAACCGCCACTCTTCCCCTGGAATGGTGAACCATCACAGGTGCCCGGAGTGGATCACTGGTTCCGGGAGAGCGAGAGAGTCTGGGACGAGGCTCATCACCATCTCCAAAGGGCAGTGCGCAGGAACAAGATCGTCGCAGATCGCAGGAGGATTCCAGGTCCCACGTATGCTCCTGGTCAGAAGGTCTGGCTCTCCACCAGAGACATTCGCCTGCGCCTGCCCTCGAAGAAACTGAGTCCCAGGATTGTTGGCCCCTTCACCATCATGGAACAGGTCAACCCCGTCACTTACAAACTCCAGCTCCCACCTCAATACCGGATTCACCCCACATTCCACGTCTCACTCCTGAAACCCTTTCACTCTTCAGTTCTTCCCTCCACAGAACCTGGCCACGAAGAGGAACCCCCTCCCCCCTTGATCCTGGAGGAAGATTCCATCTATTCCGTTCGTGAGATCCTGCAGTCCCGACGTCGCGGTGGCACTCTGGAGTACCTAGTGGACTAGGAAGGATATGGACCAGAAGAGAGATCGTGGGTACCCAGAGGTGACATTCTAGACCCTGTCCTTCTGGAAGATTTCCACAACACCCATCCGGACTTTCCAGCACCTCGGGGACGAGGTAGACCACCGCGACGTCGGAGATATCGGCCCTCAGGAGCGGGCCCTGGGGAGGGGGGTAATGTCACGGATTGGCCAGGTTCTTCCACCTCCCTCACTCAGCGATCACTCTCACCAGAATACTAATCACACGCACCTGTCAGCAATCAACCACAGCATTCAAAAGCACACCTCACACAGCCATCAGTGTCCAGGCATCTGTAGATTACATCACTGCAGGATGGTGACCAGGGACTTTTTGCCTGTTATGAGTCACTGAATTACTCGCTCAATAGATTAACAAATTATTACTACGCATAACAAAGTATTTCAAATAGCTCCAGCCAGTCAGTCTTTCCTCTTGTTTGTTTTAGGTACACAACTGAGTATTGTGTAATGTTTGTTCCGTTTCTGTGAACTGTCCACATCACATTATTATTATATGGGAATCAATTCCATACTGACTAATTTTATGCTGTTCTTTTCATTCTACTTTTTCCACAATGTTCCATGTTCATCTCAAAGGAGAGAAAGCATAGGAAGACTTGATTTTAGTGTTGATTTTGTACTTTCCTTCTAGTCAGGAACAGATACACTCTTAAAAATAAAGGCTCTTTATTGGCATCGAAGGTTCCATGAATAACCTTGAGCATCCATGGAACATTTTAAATGCAAAAAAGGTTTTTAAGGTCTTTAAAATGTTCTTCAATATGGTTCTTTTAAGAACTGTTCACTGAAAGGTTCTTTGGGGAACCAAAAATGGTTCTATGGCATCACTGCAAAAAACCCTTTTAGAAGCTTTATTTTTAAGAGTGTACTGCTGGTTAGCAATGACTCAGGCTGTCATATAACGAAGAAAATAGAAAAAAATAGTTTCAACTCAAAATAATTTGTTACCCCGCTGACTTAAAGATTTTATTTTAGTTGACTAAACTATTCCAGTTGTCACTTAAATTAACATTTAGTAACATAACATTAAGTTGACTGAACTAAAAATTAAGTCAGCTGGGTAACAAATTTTAAGTTGAAACAACTTTTTGAAACAATTTGTTTTTTTACAGTGAAGTTACACAGATTACTTAAGTTAAAGTAATGAATTACGTTTTAATACATAAATGTCCGAGTTACTTTTTGAATTAAGGCCAGTTGGTGTTATGGGTAGACGTGCTGGACGGAACGAGACGAGAGACAAGATTAACAATAAACACTATTTTTAATATATACTTAGAGATACAGGCAGGAACATCCACACACGCAACATAATCAATGAATAAAGACCGACAGAGTGCTAAAGACAGAGACAGACTTATAAAGGGTGACAAATGATTAAACACAGATGACGGTGATTACACAAACGAGGACTAAACCAAATGATCACAATGACAGGGGGAGACAATGGGAGAAACCAAATGTGAAATGTGACATTACGCCCCCCTCCGAATAGGCGCGTCCTCGCGCCGTAGAAAGAACAAACAAAAACAGATGAGAGGGGCAACAAAACAAAAGAGTCACTGGAGGAGGCTTTGGCGGAGGACGCAATACCAGGAGGGGGACCAAAACAAAAGTCCAGGTGGCAGAGCAGACAGTCCAAGGGGGCGACGACGGAGGGAGGAGCCAGGGAGGACACAGGAGGGACCCGCAGCAGGAGGAAATAAGCAGGACCCAGACCGCAGCCACGATGACAGCCCACGGAGGAGCCATGGTGGAGAACGGGCTGACGACTCCATGTGGCCGACCGACAGAGGCGGAGCAGCTGGCAGAGGAGGAGCCCGAGGTGCAGACGGAGAGCCGAAGATCCAGGGTGACGCCGAGGATCCGGAGGGCCAAGGCGGAACTGGAGGCTCTGGTGGCCGAGGCGGAGTTCCGGAGGTCCGCGGCAGAGCCGGAGCGACAGAGGATGGAGGCTGTGCCTGAGGGAGGGAGGAGTCCGCAGGAGCCAGTGGGACGGCGTGACGAGGCACAGCCGGAGGAGCAGAGTCCTGAGGGGACGGAGGGACGACGACTGACCAGGGCGGAGCCGGAGAGATGATGGAGCCCGGTGGAGCTGGTGGACCGACGGGCAACGATGTAGACGAGGGCGTTGAGAGCCGTGGTGGAGCTGCGGGGTCAGAGGGCCGAGGCGGAGTCCTGGACTCAGAGACTGGATGCGGAGCAGAGGGATCCTCCAGCCGAGACGCCGATGGAAGCTGGCAGCCTCGCGGTGAGCCCACTGCACAGGTGTTGGGCTGAGGGTGAGCTGAGGGGCTGTCAGGGGACAGCGGCGGCCAGACAGGCATGGATGTGGATGACAGAGGGTGGGTGGGAATTCCAGGCAGACAGGAAGATCAGGACAGAAGGATATTTCCGAAAAGTCAATAAGATCCCCAGAATGTAGTCCAAGCTCACCCTCAGTGGTGGTGCAGTGGGCAGGGCTCTCTATCGCCCTCTCTTGCGACACGTCATACTCCACCGTCGCGGATGTTGTAGTCGGCTCTCACACCTGGTCAGATGGGTCAGGCTCTGGCTCTGTCGCTCTCGGCTCTGGCTCCCCATCTGCGGTGGGCTCGGACTCCCACTCCGCTTGTTGGGGTGATGGTTGGCTGGGTTCTGGGTCTGGAGTGGGGCTGACGTCCTCCTCGACGATGTCGATAGTCCATGACGATCCACAGGACTTCAGCACCCACTCGATGTACTCCGGCAGGCTCTCTTGAGGACCCTCCCCGGATAGCAGCGCCTTGGTGGTGGTACTCAGTCCGATGAAATAGAACTTGCTGAGGCTGCTATGCGGGAAGTGGGAATGTTCTGCCAGGAAGAGGAACTCACGTGTATGTCCTCAAGAGAGCGTTCCCCCTGCCTCAGGAGGATGAGACGAACAGTAGGGTCCATAATACAAAATCAAAAAATAAAACACTGAGAAAAAAACGGGAAAATAAACGCAGGGAAAGGTGCCGGAATAAAACTGTTTCGGTCAGTCTTTTCTGTTATGGGTAGACGTGCTGGACGGAATGAGACGAGAGACAAGATTAACAATAAACACTATTTTTAATATATACTTAGAGATACAGGCAGGAACAGGCACACACGCAACATAATCAATGAATAAAGACCGACAGAGTGCTAAAGACAGAGACAGACTTATAAAGGGTGACAAATGATTAAACACAGGTGACGGTGATTACACAAACGAGGACTAAACCAAATGATCACAAAATGACAGGGGGAGACAATGGGAGAAACCAAAGATCAAAAACAGACGTGAAATGTGACAGTTGGTGTGAAAGGACTTTTACATTTGCCAAAAAATTTTTTTTTTTAATTAAAAACAAACAAGCAAGCCCAGCGTAGATTTAAAAAAGTAATATAAAAGTAACGTAAAGCCTTACTTTCCATAAAAAGTAACTAAGAATGCAATAAGTTACTGTTTTAAGGAGTAACACAATATTGTAATACATTACTTTTAAAAGCAACTTTTCACAACACTGATCCCAGATGTATGATTTTCTTTCTTCAGATGAACACAAAGATATTAAAAGAGAAAAAAGAAATCTGTCTCTGTGAGACCAAATAATGAGAGAATATTCATTTTGAGGTGGACTGTCTCTTTAACACTAGATTTACTAAACCTGCGCAAATTTGCGTAAAATCCCTGGACCTAACACCTACAAGCACCCTGCTGAGATTTCCACAGGCCTTTTGTCCTCCTGCTTTTGTTGTGCAAATACACCCATTACCTGTGAGGCCTGGCACATTTGCATTTTTTTACTCAGAGTAACTCAGATCCAAGGCAGGCCAAACCTCTGTGTGTAACAAACCTTTAGAATTGCCTGACGTATTTATACAAAAGACACACATTCACAATATATGGATACACAAGTCTGTTTTATTTTTATACATATGTACATACTTTTTTTTTATACATACATATTTATTTTATATAAGTGTTTCAAACTTTGCAGAGTTTGCAGACCCAGTGTCCATTGTCCCTGCATTTGGCACAGGTGAATTTTTTACATGTTGCACAGGAATACCTGCTGCGATTCCTGTTGCAGCTCTCTTGCACCTGGCACTGTGTTGTCTGTACAGTCCCTGGCACAGCAGCTTCAGCAGCCTGCCTCTGTGCCAATATTTCCTTCTGTTGCATGAATCGGCAACGAAGTTCCTTTGCTAGAAGACTCAGAAACAATCTTCTTTTGCCTGTCCACCCAGTACATGCCTTGTACAAAATGTAGGCATTCACTGCCGCTAGGTCCAGCATATTGTAAAAAACTGCTACTGGCCACCTGCGTGTTGCTGCTCTTACCGAATACATCCGTGCCATTTGGTCCAACACGTCTACACCACACTGTAAAAGTAGAGAGAGAGAGAGAGAGTCATGAGTATATGTGCTTTTTTCTATAGGTCTGTATAGTACACATCAGAAAACATTGTAGTACTGGTGTAAAATTATACACAAATTCACATACCTTCATGTGGTTATAGTCTGTTATCGTGTTGGGTTTCCTCTTTCTGCCATCACCGATCGTCACGTTTTGGTGCATGGAACTTAGAACACACACAGTCTTCTTTTTTTTAGGGGCATAAATTGTCAAGGAGACACTGCCACTTCTAAGCACTGAAGTGGAGAATACCTCTCGCTGTGCAGTGTCTTTTGCTAGTTGAGGAAGTTCACGTCGGACTTTATTCATCGTGCCCAGTAGCGTTGTTTGACGCTGCAGCAGTCTGTGCGCCAGTGACAGTGAAGTAAAGAAATTGTCCGTTGTGACATTTCTCCCTTTATCCAAAAATGGCTCCATCAGATTCATGACCACATTCTCTGCCAGCCTCTCTCCCTTCTGACGACTGGGGTCCTTTCCCAAGTAAGGAGATGCCTTGCAAACATATTTGGTCTCCAAATCCGTGGCCATCCAGAACTTGATCCCAAATTTCTTGATCCCAAATTTGTCTGGCTTGGTTGCAATATACTGTGTGAATGGACAACGTACCTTGGTAGGGAACAGCTGTTCATCTATGGTCATGTGTTCTCCTGGAGTGAAACTCTCAGCACAGTTCTTGTTGAAGCGTGTCCAGATGTCGGAGATCGCAGCAAATTTGTCTGTCTTCACCCGTTCTGCCCGCGTGTCCTTGTCATCAAATCGAAGGTGTTGCATAATTGAAATGAATCTATCTCGGGGCATTGTCTCTTTGATTACAGGCACCAGAAAGCTTTCTGACCAGCAATCCACAATGGCACCAACGGGACACATGATTGCTCTTACAAACAGAATTGAAATGAATGCCATCAGTTCATGAATTGCCAAATTCCAGTCTGGCTCTGTTCTGCGGGCTTGGTGGACCGTGCACTCCCTGATGGTCTGCAGCATTCCCACGTCTAACAGACAAAGGAAGCTTTGGAGCACGCTTGTAATTTTACGCTGTCGGAAGATAAACAAATAGAGAATGGTAAATTTACATGAACCTCACTCTAAATGGGTTTATATAAATATCATATGTACTATGGTAATGACAAACCTTAGCAGACTCTGTGGGTCCAGCTTGCGCAGTGAAGCATGAGTGATTTGCTACTGCGCTGGGTATTCCAATGTCCTCCTCTGCCCACACAGTGCCGTCTTTTGCCGTCTGAGTCTTACAGGGCTTCCCAGTACTACGGCGCATCTTCCGTGGAGGCGTGTTGTGGTTTTGTTCCGTCTCCTTTTCTGATTCTTCTGAGTCAGAGGCCTGCTGGACAAATGAAATCTCTCCTCCATCAGAGTCAGCTTCGTCCATTTCCTGAAGCCAGGCCAAAGCCTGTTGTGCGGAGAGGTTCTTCCTGCATGGCAGTGATACGGAGTCCATCCTGATGTGTGTTCTCAAAAATGCGAAGAAGAAATGAATCTCCCACCTGAGTTGGTCAGCTTTTGCCACTCCCTTACATACACAGTCACAATAGATAGAATCACACCTTTTGGCCACCTCTACAGCATTCATATGTTGTGAAAAGCCGGCCTATTTGCAGTACAGTGTCTGCCATACTGCCATCAATGCCATGGCAATGGAATGCTGCCAAAGTGCCAATTGCCCTCCCATTGAAATTGGTTGCCCCTTGATTACAGTATTGGCCTATCATCATTTGCGATGTCATTGGAACACTGCAAAAAGTGCCAATTGCCCTCTGATTGCCCTCTGAGTTGCACTGTCCACATTTCTGCAGTGACAATGCAGATGTTCCACTTGTGGGACTAATATAGACAGATCAGAGGTGAACCAGGAACTGAGGGGCAGCTTTTTTTATGGTTGTTGTTTTTTTTTTTTTTTTTTGCTATTTTTTTACATGAACAGGCAGAGGACAGAGCATATGAAAGCTGGAGCGATCACACAAAAAGAAAATTTGCTTTTGGTGTTATAATTCAGTGATGTGTTATAATTCTGTATGTGTACGAACATGTTTGCACACATTTTTTTATAAATAAAACAGTTGTGTTCCCATATAATGTGAATATGTGTCTTTAATATTTGCAGGTCAGTCAATGTGTTGAATATTTTTTATAGATATGGCAGGCATTTTTGAAGGTTTCCATGTCACACAGAGGTTTGGCCTGCCTTGAGTTACACTGAGTAAAAAAATGCCAATGTGCCAGGCCTCACAGGTAAATGGGTGTGTTTGCACAACAAAAGCAGGAGGACAATCGAGCTGAAGAAGTGTGAAAATCTCAGCAGGGGTGATTCACACCTCAGGACTTTCACCAAAAAATAAAAAAGTCAGTAATTCTAGTGTTAAGTTGAATGTTCAAGTGGGAAGACCCATCTAGAAGACTTGGAATAATGTCTTTTAGAGACATTTCACCCACTCAACCTCTAGACATGAGGAAGACCTTGGATACCCTTACGAAAAAGAAGTTTATTCAAGTGTGCTATTAGTATACTTCTTTTAAACTAAAAATAGGAAAGTATACTTTCAGTCTACTTTTTATGTGCTTCTTAGAAATGTGCTTTATATACTTCTCAAAAATACTTGACTTATGCTTATACAGAAAAAGTCTAAACATATTTGAGCTATACTTTTGCTCTGAAAATCTGTGTTTTCATTGTTATACGCTAAGAGCGCTGTTACACATCTTCCTTACAGAATTTCCAAAACACAAGTGAAGAAGAAACCAAAACAACGGATGCTTCCACATGTAATCTAACACAATCATCAGACATAAAACAGCATCAAAACCATAGATATGGAAAACTGTGTAACGTTATGAAATAAAATGTCGACCCATGAAGAGATAATAATGACTGTCTAGCTTTGGGGTGTTGATCAACTCCATCTATGTTTTGATTATCATCAATAGTCTTTTTGTTCAAAATGTTGTTTATTTGTTTATTCATTTTAATTCATGAAACTTACCCACATTCAAGTGTTTATTAAAAAAAATGCATGAAGCTAGAATAAAATGTGTTTGTTTACAAGTAGATACCCTGGTCTTTCTTTTGATGTTTTGTATGTTCAGATATTCATATCACAAAATATATACAAATTAATACCTAAATAGGGACATAGTAGTATAATTAAAGTATGATGTAAAGTTCACTTAAAGAAAACTTTCGAGTATACTTGTAGTAGTTTACTGAGACTATACTTCAAAATGTACTAAAAATGCATAAAAAAGTATTTAATTAGTAAACTATCAGTATACCTATAGCACTTTTAGTGTACTTGCAGTACAAACTGAAAACATAGATGTAAACTAGTTGTGTACTCAAAGTTTACTACTGTTATACTTAAAGTATACTTCTATATACAAGAAAGTGGGACAATTTAGTCACAATGAGTATTGAAATAGCACACTTCAAAGCATACTATTAGTACACTGTTATTTGTTTACTTACTACATAAAGTATACTTAAACATATACTTGAACCTTACTTAAGTATACTTAATAAAATAAACTTGAAGTATACTTCTTTTTGGTAAGGGTAGGTTTGTGCTTCTGCCATACCATTATTATACGCCAGAGGGCACTATCATCTTGACATCTTTTTCATTGTGTAACTCATGATTCATTTACATATTTTGTTTTATGTTGAATTATAGAAAACGTTCACCTTTTTTATAATAAATACTTAAATACTTTGCTTTGATATTCTCGAGTAGCCTTCCCTGCAAGCACCTCAGAGCATTTTCTCTGCTATTCTTTAAAGTTTAATGGTCTACACCTCACTGACCTCCCTGAAAGTAAGGGTATTGCATATTGAGAGGCCTGCAGGGCAGTTACATTGACTGTAAAAGCCTTGCCAGTAATAACAAGCCGAAATATTCAGTATGTTCAACTCAGAGGAGTGTAATTACATCAGTTGGGTTAGAAATGAGATGAAAGAAAAGTCTAGAAATACAAGTGTCACTTTTCTGCTGCTTATTTTTGTATTCTTTTTTCCTAGATGACTGTAATGCAAACCATGTTTCTGCTGCTGATGAAAAGGTGAGACTGTAATGAGACTATTTTGGTATTATGGTACATTCTTGCACTCCTCATCCTCCAACACACCTCATGTCTTCATAACACATGTGCAGCTGATTCAGTCCATGGGTGTGGCGATCTACCGCGCTTTGGACTGGGGACTGGATGACAGCGAGGAGCGGGAACTGAGCCCTCAGCTCGAGCAGCTCATTGAGTTTATGGTCGGTGGTCCGGACAGCAGAGAAGCCAAACACTGCGGCAACAATGCCGCTAAAGACGAGGGCTACAGTGGCCAAGATGAGGATGAGGAAGAGGATGAAGAAGGCACAGTGCATGGCTTTCATACTGTTCAGCAGGTGATGGGGCTTTGTGCCCGCAGACTGGCGAATCCAGCGCTGGCACCTGAGCATTACCAGGCCGTGTGTCGAGCGCTTTTTCTGGAGACCCTTGAGCTGCAGACCTTCCTCAGCAGGATAAGAGACGCCAAAGAGGTGAGGACGAACTTTCTAGTTAATAAATGCATCTTTTATAAAATTACTAAAAACTATGTAAGGTCTGAAAATACAACCAAGGTTTAAAAGCATCAAAATTCAGGAGTCATTGAGAAACCAGTGAACCAGTGAAAAAAAACAAACAAACAAACAAACAAAAAAAAAAACAGAGGGGTTTTTAGATGCAAAATAATGAATTTATTTTTGTATTAATTTTAATTGATTTTTTAATAAAAGATTATGAACTGGGATAATGTGCATTGAAGAACAATCACAATGAAACTAGAAGCTTGTACCGTATCAAGAAAATAAAACAGATAATTTTTTTCATGTTTACTTTTGCCAGCTTCTCACTAGAACAGCTCTGGAAATCTATAAACATACAGTGCCCTCCACGAATATTGGCACCCTTGGTAAATATGAGCAATGGTGGATGTGAAAATAAATCTGCGTAATTTATCCTTTTGATCTTTCATTCAAAAAATTCACAAAATTCTAACCTGTCATTGAAGTAAAACAATAGAAACTGAGGGGTGAAATCTCATTATGAAATAAATGTTTTTCTCTAGTTCACGCTGGCCACTATTATTGGCACCCAATTATTGCAACGTCCTTTTCCCAAGATAACAGTTCTGAGTTTTCTCCAACAATGTCTAATGAGTTTGGAGAACACCTGACAAGAGATCAGAGACCATTGCTTCAAACAGAATCTCTCTAGATTCTCCAGAATCTCTCTCTTCCCAGCTTCACGTTGGTGCTTCTTCTCTTCAGTTTCTATACAGGGTTCATGTCAGGAAACTGGGACGGCCATAGAAGCTTCATTCTGTGCTCAGTGACACAATTTTGTGTTGATTTTGATGTTTGTTTTGGATCATCTGACCATAGAAGCCATAGAAGTGAATATGCTGGAGTTTGTTTTTGGATGAGCCAGGAGGATTGTTTCTTGAAACCCTCTTGAACAACATGTGGTGATGTAGGGGCTGTTTGATCATTTTATTTTAGGCTTTCTGACCCCAAGACTCAACAATCCTCTGCAATTCTCCAACTGTGATCCTTGGAGAGTCTTTGGCCACTCAAACTCTCCTCCTTATCGTGTATCAGGATGATATAGACACACATCCTCTTCTAGGCAGATTTGTAACATCTTTAGTTGATTGTATCTTCTTAATTATTGCCCTGATGGTGGGAATGGGGATTTTCAATGCTTTAGCTCTTTTCTTACAGCCACTTTCTATTTTGTGAAGCTCAACAAACTGGTTCTGCACATCAGAACTAAATTCTTTGGTTTTACTTCTTGTGATGGATGATTAAGGGAATTTGGCTTTTGTGTTCCTCATATTTATAATCCTGTGAAACAGAAAGTCATGGCTGGACAATTTTATACTCCTAGCCACCCTGGTGTGCTAAAAAAATGTAATATTAATGGGAATATACTTTAGAGATATTTTACTTACACAAATTTCTAGGGGTGCCAATAATTGTGGTCAACGTGAACTAGAGAAAAACATTTATTTCATAATGAGATTTCCCCCCATTTTCCATCGTTTTACTTCAATGAAAGGTTAGAATTTTGTGAATTTTTCGAATGAAAGATGTAAAGGATGCAGACTCCAGTGTCTTATGTCGGTGGAATCCTTGGCTCACGCCAGACAAAACGCATGCCTCAGATTCGATCGTGAGTCTGGCAAAATTTTTGTATTTTTTTAAATACCTACTTCTGCGAACTAGTCCTAGGTTTTTGCCCATTCTGAAACAAACCAGAAACCAGGAAGACTCACTGGAGAGTGAATATAAATAATTATATAAATTATATTATATATAAATTATATACCGTCGCAAAGGGAGGCCAAAACGTTTGAAGGGGGCAGGGCCACTTTTAGTAAAATGCCTATAACTCCTGAACGAAAGGTGGCACTATAAGAGGGAAAAAACATAAAAATGGCTATAACTATGCAACCATTTGTCCTATCGCTGTGCACTGTGCAATTGTCTATAAGGACATTTCCGTATCTCAAAAAACATGGCTATTGTCCGATGAAGTTTGAGCACCCATTAAACAAGGTTAACGGAGGTCAATCAGAACAAAACTTTAACTGATGGCCCTAAAGGTCTGTGAGATATTTGAAAGAAGTTGGCCACTGGGGGCGATATTGCATTTTTTAAAGGCCGTAAATGATTGTACATTGTGCGTTTTTTACACATACCCGCAATGTTCATATCATATGATATACCTCCTCATTCTGGAAAACTTTGCCTCTAGAACCTTGAGAAGTAAAAAACCTACTGTCTGCCATACAATTATCTGGACTCTCTAGGTAAATAATTATCAAAAAGGTTGAAATGTACCCTTTGGGAAGCTATAACAGGTATGTTTGGAAAAGGGGCCTGTCCGAATTTGCCCCAAATCCTATAAAGCCTAAAGGAAAACTCAAAACTTCACGAAGTTGAGCACATGCAACAGGTGATTGGACCACAGCTGGCTCTATATCAGTCATAAACGTTACAAAAACATAACATTTCTGTGGTAAATTACCTGGATTTACTCAAAATGCTTTTTTAAATCATTGATTTAGGTTAGGATTTGTCTTTCTTATATGTGCTTAAATGCCTTAAAGCGCATGAACCCCAGCAATCACTGCTTGCAATTGTAATTTTAAAATTACAATATGACTATGCATTTCTGCATTTACATCGGCAGCATAGGATCTGAATAGGTAAAGTTGTGTGCTTGTATCGGTGAAGCTCTAAACAGAACATTCATATACCTATTCATATGCCACAGTTGTACTCTTGTGCAAAGAAAAGAGTGTGCAAAAGTCCAAGAAACAATTCTCTTGGAATTATAACAAAGTACTTTACATGTGAGTGTTTTTGACTCAGAAACTCAGTTTTGAGCTTTGTATCAACAAAAGGAGCAGTTCAGGAGCCTATTAAATGTAAAATGTTTTAATGTGGGTAAATTAAATATCTTTGATAGCGTTAGATGGCCACTTGATGTCTAGTAATGTCTAGTAATACTAGCCAGTAGAGATCCCTTGACTGGGAGTACGGATGGTGTAATTTGTGCCCAGGCAGCATGGATATTTTGTTTATTGTTGGATGATTTCCCCATAAAATTAATTAAACATACAAAATCCACCTTGCAGGCAATCACGTAATCACCTGCAGTGTTGAGGAAAGTTACTTTTAAAAGTCCATTTTTTTCATCTGGCCATTTGGCAACAATAAAAACAAACTTTCATTGTTGCCAAATGTAAAAGCCCTTTTATACCAAAAGTGAAATAATAAGCTTCAGACTGAAGGAAATGTAAATTCACTTCTATATTGGATCATTGAAGGTCAGCAGTGAAGACACAGGTTGATAAAATGGGATTATATGCATAAAGTCATGGTGCTTGCAATGCGTTAGCCTCAACAGTAGTCACCTGTCAAGAAAAGTTCTGACTTCTTCAATTTAGTTTAGAGTTCAGAAATGTCATGAATGGATCCAACTGCAATGTATAAGCATTTCCTACCAACACTAAGATTAAAGTTAGAGTTTATGGGTTTATAAAACCTTTAGGATGAAACCTTGAAACCCTAGAACCAGTGAAGCCTTTAGAATCGACTATAGGCCGGGATTTGCTTTAACCAGTTAGGGAAAAAAATCATACTTTTATGTCACATAAAACCCATTTTCCATAGTTTGTGTGGGAATTTAAGATTCTGTTTTCATAAGTATCAGTTTTCCTGTAGATGCTGAAGAAGATCAGGACGGAGGAACCGCAGGAGGACAATTCCACCACTGAGCTCGATGCTCTTCAACACACTGACTGGGTAAAACTGCTTTATCAGAGCTGTAGCTGAAATTGTAGTAATATTTGTCTTTGTGATGTTCATCTGTATGAGCTAATGTAATGATTAAGACTGTGTTTTTGTTTTTGGTGGTTCAGGCTCGGCTGTGGGTGCAGCTGATGAAGGAGTTGAGGCAGGGCGTGAAGCTCAAGAAGGTGGAGGAGCAGCCGTTTAACCCTCTGCCCACAGAGTTCAGCCTCACGCCCTTTGAGATGCTCATGCAAGACATTCGCTCACGCAAATATAAACTGCGCAAAGTTGTGGTGAGTGCATTCTAGCTACACTCACTCAAGGCACTGAAATGGCACTGTGGTGCTGTAGTAAGCACATTTTGAGTGGTTTATCTCCCACTTAATCTTGTCCTAACCCGTTAAGTCGACTATATGTGTGAGATTATGGCTTTGGAAAGATTTTCAGCTGATGCAGCATGACAGTGATTAGCCATTGCCTTTATATTTGATAGTAACTGTAATATTATGACTCTGTGTCTCTTTATCTATTGCAGGTGGATGGAAATATTTCCACGTGTGTGAAACGAAACGCTCATGAGCTGATCTTGGACTTTATCAGATCAAGACCCCCACTTAAACCAGTTAGTTGCTCACAATATTTTATAACTAATGTGCAGTAACCACATGTCATAACCATAAACAGCACTATACATACACTGTAAAAAAAAATCCGTAAAATTTACGGTAAAAAACTGGCAGCTGTGGTTGCCAGAATTTTACCGTAAAAAATACGGTAGCAATGTTTTACATTTTAAGGTTTTCACTTAAATTTACAGGTAAATACCGTAACTTCATACTAAAAACCGTAACTCATATAATGGTAATGTACCAACTTTTTGAAGAACTGAAATCTGTTTTGTACCTTTGTAATACAATGATAACCACCAAAAGCAGGTGGTGATGACAACATCACATGATGAACCAAAGCCCATCGCACAGAGGTTTTAAATGACAACATATATAGAAGGTGCACAGTGTCATTCACACAAACACTAAACACCATCATGGTAACACACATAAAACTTAAATAATGCAAAAAACATTAATTTGACAACATTAGATGTAACATAAAACACTAATGTACAAAACCGCCAAGAAAAAAAATTAAGATGAAGTTATATCAACAAAAAATATAAATAAAATGAAATACAGGGAATTCTGGGAATGTCAATTTACGGTTATTCACTGTAAATGTTACGTTTCTTTTTCACTTCCAAAAACGGTATACTACCGTAAAATTAAATGCAATGTCCAACACAGTTTTTCACCGTATATAGAAGGGGAACTTACCGTTAACGATTTCACAGATTTTTACTGTAGCATTTTTACAGTTTTTTACCGTTAAATTCACTGTCATTTTTTACAGTGTAATGTGCAACCATGTATACACTGCAGAAAAAGCTTTTCTTACTTAGATTTTTTGTCTTGTTTCCAGCCAAAACATCAAAAAATTCTTAAATCAAGAAGGATTTTCTAGACCATTAAAAATTATTTTCTTGTTTTCAGAAAAAAAACTAGTCAAAGATTTTGAGTTTTTGCTTAGAGCAAGCAAAATAATATGCCAATGGGGTGAGCAAAAAAAATCTTATTTCAAACCGAAAACAAGATTATTTTCAAAACAAGACAATAATTTTTACTCGTCTAGAAAATCCTTCTTGTTTTAAGACTTTTTTTTTGATATTTTGGCTGGAAACAAGTAAGAAAAGCATACATTTTCCAGTCAGAACTACGACAAGCAGCAGGATGGTTTGTTTGTCATTTCGTTTCTGTTTTTGCGGTGTTGCACTAACACTGTTCATCATGAAATCTCAGCAATCATTCCACTCCACATAACAATGACCACCCACTTTTCAACAGCCTTGGTTTCAGAAAAAAAATATTTCCTATTCATTTTCTGTATGGACATTTAAAAAACTTCAATTAACAATTCTATTCCATGTACTAAACCAACCAGATTTGAGATGACCGTAACATTACAAACGTTAATTTAAAGCAGAACAGTATATTGCAAACTAATATTAAAATCCTGAGTACTTAAAGCAATGAACTGCTTATACCATGAAGCATTGCAAATGAATGTGATTAAATCAAAAAATAAAAGTACATATGACTAAATTATTGACAAAATGTCAGTAATATATACAAATATAGTGAGAAGATAGTGTAAGGACACTGATTTGATTCTGTTACTTCAGTTCTTGTGCCATGTGACCTCTCTGATTGGTTATTCAAATTCAGATTGCTTTATACACATGACAAAATGAAGTACTTATCGGCAAAACATTACAATGAATTTACTGATTAATCTCTCTTCAAACACACTAAAAAATGCTGGGTTAAAAACAACCAAACTTGGGTTATTTGGCAACCCAGTGCTGGGTAAATATTGGACAGAACACATGCTGGTGTATTTTGACGTAGCGTTTGGGTTAAATGTTTTAAGCTCAACTACTTTTAAAAAATTATTATATTGCTGGCTTAAAAGGGGCTGGAAATTAAAAATCACACACAGAATTTTAGAGGTACCCATGGATAAAAATATAAAACAAATTAAATTTATTTGGGTGATTACAGCATAGTTTACAGTATTGCATACCATTACACTTGTTTAACAATCACTTTAGAAATAAAAAAGAAAATAAAAAAAAATGGTAGGTTTATTTGAACAGTGAGAGACAGAACAACAAAAACAAATCCAGAAAAACGCATTTCAAAAACGTTACGAATTGATTTGCATTTTAATGAGTGAAATAAGTATTTGATCCCCTATCAATCGGCAAGATTTCTGGCTCCCAGGTGACTTTTATACAGGTATTGAGCTGAGATTAGGAACAATCTCTTAAAGGGATTGCTCCTAATCTCAGTTTGTTACTTGTATAAAAGACACCTGTCCACAAAAGCAATCAATCAATCAGATTTCAAACTCTCCACCATGGCCAAGACCAAAGAGCTGTCCAAGGATGTCAGGGACAAGATTGTAGACCTACACAAGGCTGGAATTGGCTACAAGACCATCGCCAAGCAGCTTGGTGAGAAGGTGACAACAGTTGGTGCGATTATTCGCAAACGAAAGAAACACTAAATAACTGTCAATCTCCCTCGGTCTGGGGCTTCATGCAAGATCTCACCTCGTGGAGTTTTAATGATCATGAGAACGGTGAGGAATCAGCACAGAACTACACAGGAGGATCAATGATCTCAAGGCAGCTAGGAACATAGTCACCAAGAAAACAATTGGTAACACACTACGCCATGAAGGACTGAAATCCTGCAGTGCCCAAGGTCTCCTTCTCAAGAAAGCAGATGTACATGCCTGTCTGAAGTTTGCCAATGAACATCTGAATGATTCAGAGGAGAACTGGGTGAAAGTGTTGTGGTCAGATGAGACCAAAATCAAGCTCTTTGGCATCAACTCAACTGGCCGTGTTTGGAGGAGGAGGAATGCTGCCTATGACCCCAAGAACACCATCACCACCGTCAAACATGGAGGTGAAGACATTATGCTTTGGGGGTGTTTTTCTGCTAAGGGGACAGGACAACTGCAGTGCATCAAAGGGACGATGGATGGGGTCATGCACCGTCAGGGCCAGGGCATTAAAAAATTGGGTCGTGGATGGGTATTCCAGCATGACAATGACCCAAAACACACGGCCAAGGCAACAAAGGAGTGGCTCAAGAAGAAGCACATTAAGGTCCTGGAGTGGCCAAGCCAGTCTCCAGACCTTAATCCCATAGACACTCTGTGGAGGAAGCTGAAGGTTCGAGTTGCCAAATGTCAGCCTCGAAACCTTAATGACTTGTAGAGGATCTGCAAAAAGGAGTGGGACAAAATCCCTCCTGAGATGTGTGCAAACCTGGTGGCCAACTACAAGAAACCCCTGTGACTGCCAACAAGGGTTTTTCCACCAAGCACTAAGTCATGTTTTGCAAAGGGGTCAAATATTTATTTCACTCATTAAAATGCAAATTAATAACTTTTTTGAAATGCGTTTTTCTGGATTTTTTTGTTGTGTCTCTCACTGTTAAAACAAACCTACCATTAAAATTATATGCAAACCGACTTGTTGCAGTGTGTGGCGTATGGTCTGAGCACTGACAAGCTGACCTTCTACTTCTGCAACTTTTAAAGCAATGTTGGCAGCACTCGTGTCTGTTTTTTGAAGCCAGGTTCTGCACCTGACGCACAGAACGAGTGCTCAACTTTGTTGATCGACCCTTGCGAGGCCTGTTCCGAATGGAACCCATCTTGGAAAGCCTCTGTATGACCCTGACCACTGTAGCATAACTCGGTTTCAGGGTGTTACTGAACCTCTAATAGCGTTGGCCATCTTTGTGGAGAGCAACAATCCTAATTCTCAAATCCTCAGAGAGTTCTTTGCCATGAGATGCCATGTTGAACATCCAGTGGTCAGTATGAGAGAATTGTACTTAAAGCACCTAATTTTAACTGCTCTAATACAAGATACACAACTTTGTATGGTCCTGTCAAGCAGACAAAAACATAAACATGATGACTTTTGTTGCCAGGTATTTTGACAATAATGGCTGTATGTTGAGTTATTTTCAGGGGACAGTAAATCTATACTGCTATACAAGCTGCACATTGACTACTCTAAAATATAAGTTTCATTTCTATAGTATGGTCCCTTGAGAAGATTTAGAAGATTATTTACAAGTACACGGCATCAAATGCTATTTTTAACCTAGTACATTGTAGTAAAGACACTGCATTTTTGCTTTCAGTTATGACAGACAAACTATGTATTACGTAATGCAGAGAATACAGTGTTTCCCAGAGAGCATACTCTTTTGGTTTTAAGCCTGTCCTGACGTCTGCAGGTGTCCGAACGCAGCCTGCCTCCTCCACCTCAGCGGCAGCAGTCGCTGCACGATCGAGTCCTGGCCGAAATCAAACAAGATCACAAACTTAAACCTGTGGAGCCGTCCAGTTCAAAGAGATGTATGTTAACCACATGCTACAGCAAAACCCTATAACTATGCTACAGCTCTTTAGCTCTCTACTTGTGTGTCAGATTACTCACAGCAATGTTTTGTCACTCTCCAGCATTTGGCTCGTTACCATGTCTGGCACACACCTGCCAATGTGACATCAAATCAACTTCCTGCATTGACCTGTCAGTCGCAGGAGCAGGGTCCCGCCCAGCGTCTCGCATACGTGTTCTTCTAAAAGCTCCGACACTGGCAGAAATGGAGGAGATGAATATATTTGAGGTGAGAGATTTCAGTGATCTTGCTCGTGCACCAGTCTTGAAGAAGATTTCCCAAATGAAAAACTTTAAGTTGACTTAAGTTGACCTCTTTGAGTTTTACAAGTAGATCTCTGAACTTGTGTTGTTTGTGAAGGATGAGGACTCTCCAGACGGTATGGATATCAGGCGGGTGGAGAGCTCTCCTACACCTCTGAAGAGAGATCGTTCCTTCTCCGAACACGACCTGGATGAGCTCAGAGGAGACGTGATGTCTGAATCACCGCAGTTCACAGGCGTCAGTCTCCTGAGAGGAGAGAGACCTCGATCACACACGCTGACAGGTGTCGGACCACCACACATCTATCAAGGTGAGACCTGGACCAACACCTGTAAGACCTAATGGATGCTGCTCAGAAAGAAAACTGTGTGCTTAAAGAAAAGTCAAATAAATTACTAAAAAAAAAAAAAAAAATTGTACTGACCTGAATAAAACATCAAAGAATCAAAGACATTTACATAAAGTCCACAAGAGAAAAAATAAATAAAGTTGAATTTATAAAAATTACCCTGTTCAAAAGTTTACATAAACTCGAATTTTAATACTTTGTTGTTACCTGAATGATCCACAGCAGTTTTTTTTTTTGCTTGCTTGTTTGTTTGTTTTTTGTTTAGTGATAGTTGTTCATGAGTCCTTTGTTTGTCCTGAAAAATTAAACTGTCTGCTGTTCTTCAGAAAAATCCTTCATGTCCCACAAATTCTTTGGTTTTCCAGCATTTTTGTGGATCTGAACCCTTTCCAACAATGACTATGATATTACTTCAAGTAAATGACCTGCTGGGACTTTTGTGAACACTGTTGTATGAAAAAAAAAAAAAAGCAATTCTGTTTTTTAACCAGTTCATAGAAATTATTCATTTGCACAAACCGATTTTCTAAAATGAACTAGTAGCTGCAAAGCCACACTATGTTAAAAACATGAGGTATTGTCACAGTAAAACAACATTGCTACTTTTTAGCTAGTTACTTCTGAGGCCCGGTACATTCTCTGTGTTCTTACATTACAAACTCCAATTCAAAATGCAATAAAAGTATGTTTTGCATTTTCATTGTTGATACAAGGGGTGATGCACTGACATTAGCATCTTCTTTTCAGTTTTCACTCTCAGGTCAGCTACTGTCAAAGCAGGTTTAAATTGTATCTGTGCTTACATACTTGAGGTGCTAAAGAAAAGAAATGCAAAAGAAATCATGTGTAAAAATTGACCTGTGGTATCTTTACTTGTTAGCCAGATTATCTCTTGGTAAGTGGTTCTTGGCCAAAATTAGCTGTAATGTAGACCTCACCATATGCCATAAGACAGAGGTCTGGCTAAACAAGACATGAAAACCTCATACTCTCTCTCTCCTTAGTCATACTAAGTAGTACTTATATCCTCTTATCACATCATTATATTTGTCTCTGGGAGGACAACGCCAACACATTTATCCATTATGTCACTACATTTGTCTAGCCAAATATTTTTCTCCACCTAAATTAACTCAAAACCAAGTCACGTTGACATGACAATAGGCAATAGATAAGATCAGATAAAAATAAACATGGGGCTGTGGTTTTATACCCTTTGAGCAGAAACCGCAGATCTTAGCAATCTTTAAATATCACTTTGCAAATACCAGCTCTTGGAAAAGAACACTTAGTACCGAGACAAACGAGAAGACAAATTTAGCAAAACATCCTTATATATATAAAGAAATAAATTTGAAGAGTAGTTTCCATCCTACAAAACTTCACTTAAGCATAACAAGATGTACTTTATTATTTGTCAAATGAAGAGAAACATACAGTATTACATCAATGGATAATAATAAAATAAAATAAACTTTGTACTACAAAACCAGTCATAAGTAGCATAGGTTTATTTGTAGCAATAGTCAAAAATACATTGTTTGGGTCAAAATGACCAATTTTTAATTTGATAAATAATCTTTATGCCAAAAATCATTAGGCTATTAAGTAAAGATCATGTTCCATGAAGATATTTTGTACATTTCCTACCGTAAATATATCAAAACTTAATTTTTGATTAGTAATGTGCATTTCAAAAACTTCATTTGCACAGCTATAAAGGCGATTTTCTTAATATTGAGATTTTTTATTTGCACCTTCAGATTCTAGATTTTCAAATAGTTGTATCTCGGCCGAATATTGTCCTATCCTAACAAACCACACAACAATGGAAAGCTTATTTATCCAGCTTTCAGTTGATCATGAATGACTCTTATGACTGGTTTTGTGGCCCAGGGTCACAAATAAGTACAATATAACAGCATTGAAAATTTACAGCAAATTTTGTTAATCTTCCAAAAGATGGCTGCTGCCTTCTTGATGTAGCATTTAACACCCACTTCCACATGTCCATTTCAGGAGACTACACTACCCAAATGGTAAAACTTTTGACTTCCCTCAGGTGGTGCGATCCACAATCCCCTTGGTTTGATCAATGGCATTTACTTAGGCCAATTTTATTTGATTCCCTGTCTAGGTCAGTTGTTGCATATTGCAATTTCGTCTCGTTCTCCTCAGCCTGGCCAGAAAGTAGTTATCAAGGCTTGAGGTTTGAAGGTATTGAGTAGTTTTATAACATTAAGGGCCAGATTTACTAACAGTTTGCATCCATGCAAACCCTCTTTTGGCATTAAAAGTGATCAGGATTTAGGATTTAAAAATTAGCAATGAAAAGGTGTGGACAGAGTTATTTTTGCGGCTGATCTTATTTGTAGGAGTTTCCCTTTAAGATGCTAAATTTTTGGGAGAAGAGTATTTTAATGAATCATGCAACATGATTCACTAAGGTTTGCGCTGGTATTTGCACTATAATTTGACGCCCAAAAAGCGTGTCTCAAACCAGATGCTAATTTGCGCTGCTCTTAGTTTGTGTTGGTCATTATGGATATGATCTGACTACAGCTGTGTTCTTTAATTTCCTCTTTGTCACTAGATCAGCTGAAAAACTTTCCACTCCCATTTGGGTTTTTTACACTGTAAAATGTAATAAGTTAGCTTTACTTAAATTGAGGAAACCGATTGCACTAAGAAAAAACTAAGTAAAGTGAAATAGGAATAGTATGTTGTACTGACAAATGTTTAGTTAATATAGTTTACTTACACAAGAGTTCTAGTAACTAAAAAAGAACTGTAGGGGGTACTTGATTCTTTACTTTAGGTTTACTTTAGATTGACTTAGTATTGCTACTCACTGACTCCCAGAGTGCATTGCGGCATGAATAAATTATGCAATTGGTTTGTTTTACTGTTGTTGTGTAACGCCACACCAGCAGAGGGAGCCCTCACCCATGCACTGACTGTTCTCGCTCCCTCTGCTGCATCAAGGGTAACTTCCTGTTTGGTGGCCATTTAAGGAGGCCTACCGCCAAACAGGCCCCACAAAGTATTGTTTTGCTGTGCGGACTCTACTAAGCATTTATCCTTGTTTCATTGCCTTGTTTTTGCCACGGTTTTGTTTCATAGTCATAGTTTTGTTTCATTGTCATAGTTTTGTTTCATGGTCATGGTCATAGTTTTGTTTCATAGTTTTTCCTTGTTTCATTGTTTTGTTTTAATTGCTACTTTGGACTGCTCACTTGGATTTTGACCCACGCCTGTCTATTGGATTACGCTGTTGTCTTGCCTTGGATGTTACTGTTTGCTGTTGTTTGACCTTGCCTGTCTTGACAACTATCTGTGTAATAAAGCTCGCATTTGGATCTTACAACGCTGTCGTCGAGTCCTCGTGTTACATAATACTTCGCCTCCCGAAGATCCAGCGGCTTTCTAAAACACAGATCACCATGGATGCAGCATCACGCCTCTTTTGCCTTCGTCAAGGTAACCGTTGCATTGAAGAATATGTTGTGGACTTTTACGAACTGTGTCATCTGGTGAATTTTAATGATGTGGCACTTTAGGACATTTTTTGTCATGGATTAAATGAGCCCATTCATTCCTGCTTACCTGGAGGTAAAATTCACTGGTCTCTGGAACAGTATATTGATTATGCCCTCCGCTTAAGTGGTTCGCCTTTTACTGTTGGCATTGCGGATGAAGGACCCCGCGATCCTGCAGTAACCCCCATACCACAACCTGCTCATGTCATGTCTGCTACACCAGAGCCCTCTCATGTTAAGCCAGAGCCTGTTCATGTCATGTTCTTCAAGCCAAAGTCTGCTCAACCCAATGCCTGCCGCTCCAGGGCCTGCTCACGCCATGCCTGCCGCTCCAGAGCCAGCTCACAAGATGGCCGCCCTTCCAGAGCCACTGCACAAGATGGCCGCCATGCCTGAGCCTGTTCATAAGATGGCCGCCGTCCCAAAGCCTGTTCACAAGATGGCCGCCATTCTAGAGTCTGTTCACAAGATGGCTGCCAGCCCAGAGCCTGTACCCAAAATGGCCGCTACATCCACGCTTCATCGTGTCAACCCGGTTTCAAGATGGTTGGCCTCCAGCATAGAGGACCTACCACTACTGTTAGCTCGAGCAGCTGGTCTCCCTAAACTCATGTCAGCCAAGCCAGCACCTGCTTATGCCACTTCAGTCAAGCTACAGCCTGTTCACGTCATGTCTCCTGCTCCAGAGTCTGCATCTATCATGGCTGCCCTTCCAGATGAGGTTCCTGCCAAGTCAAGTAACGTTACAGCTGCTGTTCCAGCCAAGTCAAGTCACGTTACCGCTGCTGTTCCAGCAAAGTCAAGCCAAGACGCAGCTGCTCCAGCAAAGTCAAGCCACGTCGCAGCTGCTGTTCCAGCCAAGTCAAGTCACGTTACCGCTGCTGTTCCAGCAAAGTCAAGCCAAGACGCAGCTGCTCCAGCAAAGTCAAGCCACGTCGCAGCTGTTCCCTCAAAGCCAAGTCAAGTCACAACCGCTCCTCCGACATCAAGCCAAATGATGCCTGATCCTCCGGTGTCAAGTCAAGTCAAATCAGGGCTACACTTTCTGTGCCAAGACAAGATATAGCTGTTCTTCATGAATCAAGCCAAGATACAGCTGTTGTTCTCCATGAGTCAAGCCAAGTCACAGCTGTGCCCTATGAGTCAAGCCAAGTCACAGCTGTGCCCCATGAGTCAAGCCAAGTCACAGCTGTTGTTCCTGAATCAAATCAAGTTACAGCTGGGTTGTCTGTTAAGCCAAACCACAGCTGATTTCCATGAGCCAAGCCAAGTTACAGCAGATCTTCATGAGCCAAGTCAAGTTGCTGCTGTTGTCCCTGAGCCAAGCCAAGGTCTCGTCTGACCTGCCAGAGCCATGCCATGTCTCGTCTAAACTGCCAGAGCCATGCCATGTCTTGATTGCCAGTGTAATGTACCCTCCTCCAATGTCAGTGCGGGCTGCAGGCATACCAATAGAGCCAACGCTCCCAAGCCAAGCAAGCCACGCCGAGTCAACGCTCCCAAGCCAAGCAAGCCACGTAGAGCCGACGCTCCCAAGCCAAGCAAGCCACGCAGAGCTGACGCTCCCAAGCCAAGCAAGCCACACAGAACTGACACTCCCAAGCCTCACACCTTCCAGCCCGGTGGGCATCCCATTAACCACTGCACTACTTGTGATGGCCATCACCATTTTAAGTGTGTGGGCTGCACACTGCATCCCAGAGGCCTCGTCTGTCCACGAGTCTGCTCCAGAGGCCTCATCTGTCCACGAGTCTGCTCCAGAGGCCTCATCTGTCCACGAGTCTGCTCCAGAGGCCTCGTCTGTCCACGAGTCTGCTCCGGAGGCCTCGTCTGTCCATGAGTCTGCTCCAGAGGCCTTGTCTGTCCATGAGTCTGTCCACGAGTCTGCTCCAGAGACCTCGTCTGTCCATGAGTCTGTCCACGAGTCTGCTCCGGAGGCCTCGCCTGTCCACGAGTCTGCTCCAGAGGCCTCGTCTGTCCATGAGTCTGCTCCAGAGGCCTCGTCTGTCCATGAGTCTGTCCACGAGTCTGCTCCGGAGGCCTCACCTGTCCACGAGTCTGCTCCAGAGGCCTCGTCTGTCCATGAGTCTGTCCACGAGTCTGCTCCGGAGGCCTCGCCTGTCCACGAGTCTGCTCCAGAGGCCTCGTCTGTCCATGAGTCTGTCCACGAGTCTGCTCTGGAGGCCTCGTCTGTCCACTAGTCTGCTCCGGAGGCTTCGTCTGTCCACTGTCCACTTGTTCCTGCTCTGCCTGCAATGCCAAGGCTTCCTGCTCTGCCTGCTCCGCCACTGCTTCCTGCTTTGCCTACACCGCCTAGGCTTCCTGCTCTGCCGGCCCCGCCATGGCTTCCACTACTCCACAGTCTGCCATTGCTTCACGGTCCAGGCCCACCTCCGCTTCATGATCCAGGTCTGCTATTGCTCCATGGCCCAGGTCCTCCAAGTTTCCACTGTCTGCCACTGCTTCACGACCCAGGTCCTCCAAGTTTCCACTGTCTGCCACTGTTCCACGGCCCAGGTCCTCCATTGCCTCACTGTCTGCCACTGATCCACAGCCCAGGTCCTCCATTGCCTCACTGTCTGCTATTGCTCCACACCAGCAAAGGGAGCCCTCACCCATGCACTGACTGTTCTCGCTCCCTCTGCTGCTTCATGGGTAACTTCATTTAAGGAGGCCTACTGCCAAACAGGCCCCACAAAGTATTGTTTTGCTGTGCGGACTCTACTAAGCATTTACCCTTGTTTCATTGGCTTGTTTTTGCTACGGTTTTGTTTCATAGTCATAGTTTTGTTTCATGGTCATAGTTTTGTTTCATAGTCATAGTTTTTCCTTGTTTCAATGTTTTGTTTTATTTGCTACTTTGGACTGCTCACGCTGTTGTCTTGCCTTGGATGTTACTGTTTGCCGTTGTTTGACCTTGCCTGTCTTGACAACGATCTGTTTAATAAAGCTCACATCTGGATCTTACAACGCTGTCGTCGAGTCCTCGTGTTACATGTTGTTTTTATTTGCCAATTTAATTTGCTGTCTTGTGTTCTCCATGCAATTTACTTTTTCTTCCCTTGAAATCAAATAACTCTGATTTCATGATGCATTGCTGCATCAATAGGAAGAAAGTAATAAAATAAACAAAGTTCCAGGTGCCCAACCAAAGGAAACACTCATCACTATAATAGTAAGTTAGTTTTTTTTTAAATCAACATCAATTTGTGAAGTCAGCTTATGTGATGTTCTCTCACTTTCCAGCGATATCGTATACTATTTGAACTGAACTGACGATGATATCACTGAATTCATTGATGAACTGCCTTTAACTGAAAATTGATTGTTACAATAATGCGTTACTTACACACTATTGTGCTGTTTAAATACTGTGCAGTTGCTTTGACACAATCTGTATTGTAAAAGGCGCTATATAAATAAAGGTGACTTGACTTGACTTGACTCTCAAATATTTCAGTTGTATTGAAAGTTGACATTCAAGATTACTTTGGGAAACTAGTGAAAGAAAGATAACTGCAGACATGGAGGAAATGAGTGAAAAGTCTATTAAGAATTGCACCACCTAAAAAATGTTTATTTTCTTCTTCTTCTGTTGTTATTTTGAATATTATCAACAAATTAGTGCACTGCTGCCTCTCATTGGCTTATTAATGTTGTTGGTTCCTTTCTGGCTACTTGAATATTTTAAGTAAGCGTTACTAGAAGCAGAAAGTAAATTGTTTTACTTGCCTTAAAAGTAGCTGTAACTTAATCAAACCTAGTAAGTAAGTTAAGATAACTAACTATATCTAAGTAATTTAAACTACTGGATTTTAAGTTGAAATAAAGAAAATGTAGTTTTCCTGTGTCAACACTAGATGGAACTCCTAATCAAGCTGATCAAAGTAAATAAAAAAGACTGTGAGATTAGCATGTACTTTCTGAATTATTAAACTGAGATACCTGACTGTCTTTCTTTCTTCTCCACTGTTTTGTTTGTATCCAGCCTCGTTTCCTGTGTTTGACAGGATGCCCTCATCCACCTGTCACTCCCTGAGCTCTGCTGACAAACACAGTGATGGTGCTGCAGCATCTGATGGGCTGTCCAGACATCAGTGGATGGTCAGTGGTGTTAATATTTTCCCCAGTTACAAAGGCGATATAATGGGCAGCATCTGACATGCTGTCGATTACCACAGATAACTATTTCCTTCACCCATAGTGATTCATAAGTGGCCTACAGTACCGTGACCCTTATTGTTTGCTATAAGTAGCCCTCATGTTATCATTGTCTCTTGTCGTGTATTGATCGTTGTAACCTGCTGTTTGGTGAGTGTTTCAAGCCAAGTCTGTTTCAAGCCACATCTGTTTCAAGCAAACTCTGTTTCAAGCCAAGTCTGTTTTCAGCCAAATCAATTTCAAGCCAAATCTGTTTCAAGCCAAGTCTGTTTCATGCCAAGTCTATTTCAAGCCAAGTCTGTTTCAAGCCAAGTCTGTTTCAAGCCAAGTCTGTTTTGAGCCAAATCTGTTTTGAGCCAAGTCTGTTTCAAGCCAAGTCTGTTTCAAGCCAAATCTGTTTCGAGCCAAATCTGTTTCAAGCCAAGTCTGTTTCGAGCCAAATCTGTTTCGAGCCAAGTTTGTTTCATGCCAAGTCTGTTTCGAGCCAAATCTGTTTCGAGCCAAATCTGTTTCGAGCCAAATCTGTTTCGAGCCAAATCTGTTTCGAGCCAAGTCTGTTTCAAGCCAAATCTGTTTCAAGCCAAGTCTGTTTCAAGCCAAGTCAAGTCTGTTTATGTCAAGTCAAGTCAAGTCAAGTCTTGTCTCTGTTTTGGTTATGTTTGCTTTTTGGATTACTTCACTGTTTCAATAAACTGCACTTGGGTTTATCCACATCTAGCCATCAGGTATTGGACTCTTTTAGGTTATTACATGCAGAGGTTTTAGGTCCAATAATTAACACCTCTGTTTTTTAAGGATTTAGCATTAAGAAGTTACTCGTCATCCAGTTTTTTGTATCAACTATGCATTTCGTTTTACAAATTGGTGTGCTTCGCCGGGCCGCAAAGAAATATAGAGCTGAGTATCATCAGCACAACAGTGAAAGCTAACACCATGTTTCCTGATGATATCCCCCAAGGGTAACATGTAAAGCGTAAAAAGTAATGTCCCTAGTACTGAGCCTTGAGGTACTCCATACTGCACTTGTGATCGATATGATACCTTGTCATCCACTGCCACAAACTGATAGTGGTCAGATAAGTCTGTTCAAAAGAATTTTGTGGTCAATAGTGTCAAATGCAGTGCTAAGATCCAGCAGCACTAATAGAAAGATACAACCTTGATCAGATGATAAGAACAGGTCATTTGTAGGTAAAAACGTCTTTGTCTCCCTCACACACAGGAGGAATTCAGTCATCCAGTGGACAGTCTGGCCTTAACAGTGGATGAAGTCATTAATGTACGCCGGATACTCGTGAAGGCTGAGATGGAGAAATACATGCAGAACAAAGAGCTTTATAATAATCTGAAGAAAGGCAAGGTGTGAATGTCTTTGTGGATCATGTGATCAACATCAGTCCAACATGCCAATGAAAACAGTGTTCATTTTTGTTTTCTTCGTCTTTTTTTTGTAGATATGCTGCTGTTGTCAAGTGAAGTTTCCACTGTTTTCATGGCCGTCCACGTGCCTCCTGTGTAAAAGGTCTGGGTTTCAGTATCATAAATATTATCTGGAACATGGAATATTAACATTGTCTGATTTACTGTTCTGAACATTTAGACACTGTGTTTTTTTCCTCTTTTAGGTCCGTCTGTAGCTCTTGTAGTGCAAAGGTACTTAATATATATTTTATTTAAATTCATGCAGCACTTTAGTAGTCACTAGTATTTTTTTTCACACTATAGAACACTGACAATATGTTTTAATGTTTAGTTTCATCCATGATATAAAGATATTACTTTACAACCCTGGCCAGCCACACATATATGAGGTCTTTCTCATTATAAATGAGTTTATGGTTGCAAGATGATCTTTGGTTCTTACTCTTAAAATTAACATTTACATTTATTTATGACTATGAACTATATAGTTTTAATAATATGCTAAATTAATAGTGTCTTTTCAATTGTACACAATCTGTCCAAGCACACTTGACCAATTCCAAACCACATCAATCTTAATAACAACTATTGAGTTTATATTTAATTATTTATTAGTGATATATAATTGTCCATGAAGGCTGGAAGTGAGGTTGGAGGTGTGCATAAGTATTAGGCATGTTTGCCACATTGCCTAAAAAGAGATTTAACTCAGACTAAAAGTCAACAATTATTAAATGCCCATGAGAAGGATTCAATACTAATGCAATAATAAAATCCTCTTGTACCACCGTTTGAAGAATTTATCTTCCAGAATCTGACAGTTAGTTTTGGGAGTTCATTCTCTTCAGGAAGGAGACTAAAAAACTCTCAAATCTTAATGTCAGATCCTGGAAGATAAATTCTTCAAACAGTGGTACAAGCTTGTCCTTCAAAAGTCAGCCTCAACTTATCTGTCTATAAAGCCTGGAAAAAACAGTCTTCATATTTCACAAGTGTGTTATTTTTAAAGTCTCTATTATTGCATTAGTATTGCATTCTTCTCATTGCATTTAATTTTGACTTTTAGTCTGAGTTAAATTTCTTTTTTTGGCTCATTTTATCTGTAAAAGCAAACATGCCTAATAATTATGCACACCTGAGTATAAGAAGTTTTTCACTTCCAGCCTTCATGGACAATTATATATCACTTTTAAATCATTAAATACAAAATCAATAGTAGTTATTTAGATTGATGTGGTTTGGAATTGTTAAAAAAGTGCTTGGAAAAAATTACCAGAATATCAACTTGCATATTAATTCTGCACTCTCTGTATGTTTAAGCTATTTTACCAAATATTATATGTTCCAAAGCCTTGTCTGCTGCATACATTTAAGCTCTATTATAGCTTCTTACTAGCTTTATTGCTGCAAGTGAACCCATATTTAATGTGCATGGTTCATATTTTGTTTTAGCTTGTGTATTTTAATCATGGTTTCCAAAGATGCCACACAACTTCATGTTGGCGTCTATATTTTGCTACTAGCAAATAACAGATGAATTTAATCCAAAGTACAGCCTTAGACGTAGCTATAGCCCTTTCTCCTTCCAAAAGTTTATTTATTTAGCAAACTATGCATGATTATATGATAAGCTGCATTCTGTTCTATTCTGCTCTCCTACTATTTGAGGAGCAGTGCTTTAGGGCTTCTTTTTTTCTAAATTAAATCTTACTACGCATTCTTGTTTTAACAGCAGAAAAATGTCATAAACTCAAGTGATTTTGCTTTATTTTGTGCTTTAACAGATGAAAGTTCCATACAAAAAGATGGCACACATTCCCGTGTACACTGTGGGATTTCACAGCAGTGCGAAGAGTCACAAGAGTGAAGTCTATAAGTGAGTAAATATATGCTGTGTGTCTAAGTTAAATTACTACAGTCACATTCCACACCGTCTGTGCTGGCCAGAAATTAACTTTAAAATTACATTGTTCCCTTCCGGGAACTCAACACTGCGTCATCAGCGCTTTGGGGAATTTTGTAGCCAATAGAATGACGGGAGTGACGTCACCGCGTCCAGGAAGTATATAAGCACGTGCGTTTCAAACCGGCTTCAGCTTTTGTCATTCAGCGAAGCGCTCTATGTTGGTCTGTTTGTCTGGTCTCTCATTGCTGTTTTTTGTGCCAGTTTGCACAGCTTTTATTTGAGCAATGTCAGCCAAAAGGGGTAGAAAGTTTCACTTTGTTAAAGCGGTTCAGCAGTCACACAGAATGTGTGTTCCTCCCTGACAGCGATTCATCGTTGGTGGGGACACACACAGGATGTGTGTTTTCTGCTTGGGAGCGGAGCATGCTCAGTCAGCCCTTGAGGGGGCTGGCTGTCCGCAGTGTGAGCGTCTTCCACTGCGGGTGCTTCGTTCCCAGAGGGCTCTCTTCGAGGAGGGAGCCTTCACCATCGTTCCTCGCGGGTCTGGCCCCGCTTCCGCCGAGGCGGAGCGGCAGCTGCACTCGTGGGGTTCGCAGCTCGATCTGCTAGAGGGAATGGAGACGGGTGATCCCCTATCTCCCTCCTCACCTAGCGGATCGGTTGACCTCCTGGATGCGGAAGCCCGCACTGCGGTTTCTTCCCCCCGGGAGGAGGCATCGGCACTTCTCTTATCTTCCTCCGAGGAGGTTGATGTAGAGAGTGTCGATCTCCAAGCACAACCGCCTGTGAAATCCCCCCAGTTTGAGAAGCTCCTGGAGGTGGTAACTCGTGCGGTGGCCAGACTTAACATCAGCTGGCCCGCCGAGCAACCACATGAGCCGCTAGAAAGCAAATTAGATGAGCGCTTTCTGCGGACACGCAAGCCACCTCCAGGGCGGAGCCTTCCGTTTTTCCCTGATCTCCACAGTGAGCTGTCGAGATCATGGGAAAAACCATTCTCGGCCCGTGTTTTCACCCCCTCCTCCGGTTACTACAGTAACGTGGGAGGGGTTGAGGAGCACGGGTACAAGATGATGCCGGCAGTTGAACAGATGCTTGCGAGCTATCTGTCTCCTGCAGCGGCATCATCTCTGAAGGCTCCGATCTTGCCCACCAAGCCACTTAAACTAACTTCTAGCTTGTTGGGCAAGGGGTACGCGGCAGCAGGTCAGGCTGGGTCATGTCTGCACACTATGTCAGTGTTGCAGGCATACCAAGCCGACCTGCTAAAGGATTTAGACGAAGGCAGGGAGGTGAATGTATCAGAATTGAGGCGTACAGCAGATCTTGCTCTCCGCGCCACTAAGGAGACCGCCAGTGCTATTGGGCGGTCTATGGCAGCTTTTCAGCAATACCTCCCTCGCCGTGTCTTTTCCTCTGGGGCTGCTGGACCGGGAGCAGCCCCAGCCGCGTACCAGCTCCTCACGCCGCGAGGCGCAAAAAGCGAGCGTTGCTACCCGCACCCCTCCTGACAGATCAAGGGGGCGGGGTAAGCAGCGCTCCAAGTCGGGGACTTCTAAGACTAGGCCCGACCTGAGGGTCGTGCTTCAGTCAAAGAGGTCCTCGGCTAAACGGCCCTGACTGCTGTGGCTCAGGGCCGTTGAGGGCAGCCCCTCTTGGGGAAAAATGGGGTTCAACACATTATATGGTGCCCGTTTCTCCTCGGGGCCCTCAGGAGACCAGTCAGCTAACCCTGCCAGTGCTTCAGGGCGCGACAGTCTCCCGCAAACCTCTGCTGGTGGTCCCGCCCGGCAACGTAGCGGACCCAGTAAGTCTGTCACCCCCACGGGGGTCCTCAGAGCAGTTAATTCAGGTGTCGCCTGCCAGTCAGCTGTTACAGGCCACCAAATTAATTCCTCAAAGTTTACCAGAAACCAGCCTCGAGAGGCTGGTTCCCTTAGTACACTTTCTGGCAGCGTGGAAACTACTGCCGTATCAAATCCAGTTCGGCGCTCCGGCGCCACCTTTCAACGGGGTGTTTCCTACTGTGGTAGGCCCCGAGCAGGTTCTGGTAATGGAACAAGAAGTAGATTCTCTTCTGAGGAAGGAGGCCATCGAGGTGGTCCCTCCTCAGCACAGAGAAACCGGGTTCTACAGCCGGTACTTCATTGTTTCCAAGAAGGATGGAGGGCTGCGGCCCATCTTAGATCTCAGACAACTGAACCGTTCAGTCAGAAAACTGAAGTTCACTATGTTAACTGTCAAGCAGGTTGTGTCTCAAATCAGGTCCGAGGACTGGTTTGTCACGATAGATCTCAAAGATGCGTACTTTCACGTCTCCATCCTTCCTCAGCACAGGAAGTTTCTCAGGTTCGCTTTCAGGGGCAAAGCTTACCAATACAGAGTTCTTCCTTTCGGCCTAACACTCTCACCCCGAACTTTTACAAAGTGTATGGATGCTGCTCTGGCTCCTCTGCGACTCCAGGGCATCCGCATACTCAACTACATAGACGACTGGCTGATTTTAGCCAGCTCAGAACAGTTAGCGGTTCAACATCGAGATGTTGTTCTCGCTCACATGAAAGCTTTGGGGTTGAGACTCAACACCAAGAAGAGTGTGCTGTCTCCATTACAGAGAACCACTTATCTAGGTGTCGTATGGGATTTGACCACGATGCAGGCACGGTTGTCTCCTGCTCGGATCGAGTCGATCCTTACTGCAGTAAATGCGGTTAAGCTAGGCCTGTCACTCACTGTCAAACAGTTCCAAGTACTGTTAGGTCTTATGGCAGCAGCAGCCAACGTGATACCTTTTGGCCTGCTGCACATGAGGCCGCTACAGTGGTGGCTCAAGACCCAGGGTTTTTCCCCGAGGGGAAATCCTTTCCACAAGATCAAGGTCACGCGGAAGATGTAATTTCGCTCGCGTCCTGGCAGTTTTCCAGGCGGAGCCAGAGCTTCCAGGCACTATTTGTGTCCCTCTTGTCCGGGTGTGCCCCGACAAAGGACTATTGTCTCCTCGTGTGCCCAAGGGCCGAGGACGACTCCTTCCTCTCGGTCTGGCTGGTCACCAGACAGAGGCCTCCACCTCGTGAGCCCGAGGGCCGAGGTGGGCAACTCTCCCTCTTGCGCTGGGTGCTCCCCAGGCAGAGATGTAATTCCACTCGCGTCCTGGCAGTTTTCCAGGCGGAGCCATTCCAGTGTCCTGGCCAGAGGTTTCCAGGCACTACTTGGGTCCCTCTTGATCCGGGTACGCCCCGACAAAGGACCACTTTTCTCCTCATGTGCTCAAGGGCTGAGGAGAACCCCCTCTCTGGCTGGTGACCAGACTGGGGCGTATGACCAAAATCTCGTGAGCCCGAGGGCCGAGGTTTATCCCTCTTCGCTGGGTATGTCCCAGGCAGAGATGTAATCCCGCTTGCGTCCTGGCAGTTTCCCAGGCGAAGCAACCTGGTGTTCTGGTACCCCCAGACACCTCTTGTCCCTCTACGTCTGGCCGGTCCCCAGACAGAGGTGGACTCTTTTCCTCGTGTGCCTGAGGGCCGAGGTGGATCAGATCCCTCTTTGCTGGGAGTTTCCCAGGCAGAGATGTAATCCCACTCGCGTCCTGGCAGTTTTCCAGGCGGAGCCAATCCAGTCCCTCTCATGCTGGCTGTTCCCTAGACGGAGTTTGGACTATTTCCTCGTGTGCCTGAGGGCCGAGGTACACAACATTCTTCCTCTTCGCTGGGCGCGTCCCAGGCAGAGATGTGATTCCGCTCGCGTCCTGGCAGTTTCCCAGGCGGAGCTCTTCCTTCCTCGTGAGCCCGAGGGCCGAGGTATATACCATCTCCCTCTTGCTCTGGCATTATTCCGGACAGAGGTGTAATACTTCTCGCGTCCTGGCAGTTTCCCAGGCGGAGAACCATCAGTGCCCCACAGGTAAGTATCTTCTGGCACTGCCCTCTCGCTCTGGGCTGGTCCCCCAGACAGAGGGATATTCTCTCTCGTCCTGGTAACCCCAGACAGAGAGCTCTTCCTGGCCTGATCCACCAGAAGTAACGCTTTCCTTTTCCTTTCCCAGACAAACACCACTGGGCAGGAACTTGGAATTATGGGTAGTTGGTATATCGTTCCCCAAAGCGTTGATGACGCAGTGTTGAGTTCCTGGAAGGGAACGTCTCGGGTTACGTATGTAACCCTGGTTCCTTGAGGGAACGAGACACTGCGTCTCTGACCATAATTCCCGCATTCCTGCCGCGCATCGCTTCATTCCTGGAAGCTGAAGCCGGTTTGAAACGCACGTGCTTATATACTTCCTGGTCGCTGACGTCACCGCGCCGGTGACGTCACTCCCGTCGTTCTATTGGCTACAGACTGATTCAGAGGTGGGCTCGCCAATGGCATTCCCCAAAGCGTTGATGACGCAGTGTCTTGTTCCCTCAGGGAACCAGGGTTACATACGTAACCCGAGACGATTTCCAGTTGTTGTTTTTTTAACCTTTGTGAGGACACTTTTTAAAATTTACCTTCCTTTACCAAAAAGAAGTTTATACTTAAGTAAAGTTCAAGTATATTTTTAAGTATACTTTATGTAGTAAGTATAAAAATATCAGTGTACTATTAGTATACTTTGAAGTGTACTATTTCAATACTCTTTGGGACTAAATTGGCCCACTTTCTAGTATATAAAAGTATACTAAGTATAGCAGTAGTAAACTTTGAGTACACCACTAGTTTACATCTGTTTTTAGTTTGTACTGCAAGTATACTAAAAATTTACTTATACTGATAGTTTGCTAATTAGTAAAGTACTAGTAAACTACTAGTTTAGTAGTTTTATACTGCAAGTATACTTCAACTGAACTTTACATCATACTTTAAGTATACTATTATGTCCCTATTTAGGTATTATTTGTATTTGTTTTGTTATATGAATATCTGAACATACAAAACATCAAAAGAAAGATCAGGGTATCTGCTTGTAAACAAAAATTCTAGCTTCATGCATTCTTTTTTTATAAACACTTGAATGTGGGTAAGTTTTATAAAAAATAAATAAATAAATAAACAACATTTTGAACAAAAAGACTATTCATGATAAAAATTAAAACGTAGATGGAGTTGATCAACACCCCAAAGCTTGACAGTCATCATTACCTCTTCATGGGTCGACATTTTATTTCATAACGTTACACAGTTTTCCATATCTATGGTTTTGATGCTGTTTTATGTCTGACAATTGTGTTAGATTACATGTGGAAGCATCTGTTGTTTCGGTTTCTTCGTCACTTGTGTTTTGGAAATTCTGTACAGAAGATGTGTTATAGCGCCCCTAGTGTATAACAATGAAAACACAGATTCTCAGAGCAAAAGTAGAGCTCTGTCACACCCCTGGACTTTCTAGTTGGTTTCTCCCATCAATTCCCCCCGCAGATCTGTGTGTTTTGGTTTCTCCCTCATTGTTCTCACCTGGATTTGTTAATCAGTCTGTGTATTTAGTGTGTGTGTTTTCCCCTCATTCCTTGTCGGTCTTTGATGTTGCTTACCTCCGTGTGTGGATGTCTCCCTCGTTCCTGTTTGTTCCTGACCTGTGTACCCTTGGATGTATATTAAAAGACTTTGTTTATTTTATGTCGTGTTTCATCTAGTCCATCCAGCACAAGCGTGACAAGCTCAAATATACTTAGACTTTTTCTAAGTGTAAGTCAATTATGTCATTGTCAAATGTCATTTTAAGTATATTTCTGAGAAGTATATAAAGCAGATTTCTGAGAAGTACATAAAAAGTAGACTGAAAGTAAAATAACAGAAGTTAAAAGAAGTTTATTAATAGCACACTTGACTAATCTACTTTTTCATAAGGGTTACTCAGTGTTATCTGTGTTGTCGTTTATGTCAAATACCTAAATATAACAAGCTACTTCAATCACTGATTAATCACAGACTGTTACCAATAACATCTTTCCAACATCAATAAAAAAGATGTTTAAGGTGATACCTGCATTAAAAAGACAACTGCATAATGTAAATTGTAGTCAAATTGAGATTCTTTACATTGTTATTAAACTAAACTGAATCAACTGACCTGAGCTGAATGACACTATTGTCTGTATAGAGATGCTTTATAGTTAAATTGAGTTTGTTACATGACTGAAATTTTCAACATTCACACAGTAACTGAACTAAATTCAATCAACTTTGAACTAAATTGAGCTGAATAGTGCCACTGTTATCTGTAGAGCTGCATACCCTTACGAAAAAGAAGTTTATTCAAGTGTGCTATTAGTATACTTCTTTTAAACTAAAAAATAGGAAAGTATACTTTCAGTCTACTTTTTATGTACTTCTCAGAAATGTGCTTTATATACTTCTCAGAAATATACATAAAATGACATTTTAGTATACTTGACTTAAACTTAGAAAAAGTCTCAATATATTTGAGCTCTACTTGTGCTCTGATAATCTGTGTTTTCATTGTTATAAGCTAGGGGCGCTATTACACCTCTTTCTTACAGAATTTCCAAAACACAAGTGAAGAAGAAACTGAAACAACAGATGCTTCCACATGTAATCTAACACAATCATCAGACATAAAACAGCATCAAAACCATAGATATGGAAAACTGTGTGTCGTTGTGGAATAAAATGTCGATCCACGAAGAGATAATAATGATTGTCAAGCTTTGGGGTGTTGATCGACGTTTTGATTATCATGGAATAGCTTTTTGTTCAAAATGTAGTTTATTTATTTTTTATTTATGAAACTTACCCACATTCAAGTGTTTATAACAAAAATGCATGAATCTATAATAAAATGTTTTTGTTTACAAGCAGATATCCTGTTCTTTCTTTTGATGTTTTGTATGTTCAGATATTCATATAACAAAATTATATACAAATTAATACCTAAATAGAGACATAGTAGTATACTTAAAATGTAAAGTTCACTTAAGTCAAGTCAAGTCAAGTCACCTTTATTTATATAGCGCTTGTAACAATACAGATTGTGTCAAAGCAACTGCACAGTATTTAAACAGAACAATAGTGTGTAAGTAACGCATTATTGAAGAAATAATGTACAAGAAAACGTAAAGAAAATTGTACAAGTATACTCAAAGTATAAAACTACTGAACTAGTAGTTTACCGAGACTATACTTCAAAGTGAACTAAAAATGCATAAAAGACCATTTAATTAGTAAACTATCAGTACCTATAAATTCACTAAATACACTTGCAGTACAAACTGAAAACATAGATGTAAACTAGTTGTGTACTCAAAGTTTACTACTGTTATACCTAAAAGTATACTTTTATATACTAGAAAGTGGGCCAATTTAGTCACAATGAGTATTGAAATAGCACACTTAAAAGTATACTACTAGTACACTGATATTTGTATACTTACAAAATATACTTAAGATAAAAAAATAAACTTGAAGTATACTTTTGGCAAGGGTAGCTGAAACCGCAGCACGGTTATTTTTCTGTTTATTTATGCGAAGCTGCTTTGAAAACCATCTGTATGCATCAGTGCTGGAGTCATTATGAAGTGAAAGCAGCTTTAGAAAATAATAAAGATGTCTTTAGGGATTTGTACTGTGAAGAAAAAATCTGTTGGAATAACTCAAATCTGTCTGTTTGTCTGCAGGTCTTTGTGCTCTCTCTCCAGACACTCGGTCGAGGAAGAGTTCCCGCACCTGTACGCCGCAGGCTGCAACCTGAGAGATGTGTGCTCCGACTGCACCAAGTTTGTGGCTGATGTCATTTCCTCCAGTCGCAGGAGCTTGGACATCATCAACAACACGCCGAAACGAAATAAAAGGACATCCTCGACACATCCGCTTCCCACATCACAGCCACACGCTTTCAGTAGGATGAGCAAATGAATGTATCCGCTTCACCTCACACAGCCTCCACACATACTCTACACAAACTCTATACAACCTCTACAAGCTTCCAGCTGACAGGCAGCGGTGTTCGCTCTGAAATATTTGCCAGTGTTAGAGGATAGAGACGTGGATCACACGTGAATCATTTCTGCCTTATCACCCCCTCCTGCACTATAACATCTAACCACTACATGCATAGATTAAAGGACGCAATGCTTGAAGGCTAATGAAGAAAGACAATCCTTTTGCATCATTTCTTTGGTTTTAGCTTGAGTATAACGCTATGTAACTGAGCCAGGACTGTCCATGCTTATACAGTACATCTGTAAATGCATACTTCTCATATCTAATAGCAAATGTATTTTTTAAGCTTTGGGATTTGCTGCATTTAGCACCAGAGGGTGATGTAATTACATTGGGACTGAGTTGGGCTGGTTTGTGATCGCGAAGGTCAGAATGAAGCTGATAATAGTATCGTATTCTCAGTAGACTTATTTTGTAAGGTCTGCAAGTCTGCAATAAAACTAATGCCACAAAACGACTGCTCTCTGCTACATGTGTTTTTTCCACACGAGGGCCACATGTGGGTGTGTGGGTGCTATACTGTAATGTGTGATTATTAAATAACATATTATTATGTAATTAAGAAAGATTACATGGATTAATATATCTAAACTTGCCCTTGCATGTTCAAATTTATCTCCAAAGTTGAAAGAAAAAAATACAGGAGCATTTTTACAGCATAAAAAAAGATATATCCATGCCAAATGGCAACTGTAACTGTAGGCTTTATTTAAAAGCTAAGGTGACCTATTTAGAGTATGAATAACACTTTAAAGCAAATGAGAAAAGTCAACATAGTTTACTGTGAGTCAATATTATTTAGAGCTGACACATATGTGCTATATTGATTCAGCAAACATTTGACTTTAATACAATAAAGCTTAATTACAGATAAAAATGGATAGTGATCATGATTGGTTTTTGCCTTTAGTGTAAAGATGAAAGATTATTGTAATTTTTTTGCTACTGAAATATGTGACCCTTGGACCACAAACCCAGTCATAAGGGTCAGTTTTCGGAAATTTAGATTCGGAAATTGAAGCTGAATAAAAAAGCTTTCCACTGATGATGCATGGGACAAATATTTAGGCTATATTTTAAAATCTGAGGGTTCAAAAAACTGTAAATAATGAGAAAATTACCTTTAAAGTTGTCTAAATGAAGTTCTTTGCAATGCATATTACTAATCAAAAATAACATTGATATATTTATGGAAGGAAATGTACTAAATATCTTCATGGAACATGATCTTTACTTAATATCCTAATGATTTTTGGCATTAAAGAAAAATCTGTCAATCTTTTATTAAACACTATTGTATTTTATCATTCACCTGTTGGTGGTTATAAAAGAGATTAGATTTGTGTCTAATTAATTATTAATGAGAGAGGCGGGGAATTAAAAAAAGTCTTCCCTCTAAACAGCAAAAGTAAAAGGCACAAAGTAAATAAAGCAGCAATTCCCTCAATAAGGCTGTGATAATCAGTGATTTTACCAGGGTTCGCCTTCGATAACTTTAAAATAATTTTAAAATCTGAGGGTTCAGAAAAACTATAAATAATGAGAAAATTACCTTTAAAGTTGTCCAAATGAAGTTCTTAGCAATTCATATTACTAATCAAAAATTTAACTGATATATTTATGGAAGGAAATGTACTAAATATCTTCATGGAACATGATCTTTACGTAAAAACACAGTTTTTTCATGCACCTGTCAAATTTGAGATTTTGGGCTTTTTGGTTTTTCATAGTGTTTATTCAGACTAGTATAAAGAAAACATGAACACTGCTCGTAAGACACTGTAAGACACAAAAGACACTGTAAAGTGTTTCTTTTATAGTACTTTATCTGTTTGTGTCAATAGATTTCATTTACAGCACATATTTTTAAAGACCGTTTTCTCAAAATTAGTTTTTTCTCCTACACTGAGCCATAAATCTCCACTTCAGCAGCACTTACACATTTTTATTCCTGTCTATATCCTGAAGGTTTTTACAGAGGGATTTGTTCATATACAATTTGCTTGATTTTATACATTTTATTCCCCAAAAAACTTTAACATATATATTTTCTGAGTATTTTATAATAAGTATTTTCTGAATTATGGAGTGACAAAATGAGATTCATGTAAAAACATGTGACTAATATGTCAAAAAACAAAACAAAACAACAAAACATGAATTTTTAAACTGACTTTTAGATTTTTGTACTAGAAATGTATGCAAATTAGCACATATTTCATTAAATAATGCCTCATTTGCATATTAAAACCTAACATTTTAAAAAACTTGTAATACAAAGAATGTTTGCAATATCAATGTAATTAATCAACTGAGTAAGTAAGGTGATAACTATTAGTTTTTTTTTTTACCCTATTCACCTGCAGTGTCTTGCCTTAATATCCTAATGATTTTGGCATAAAAGAACACTATTGAACACTATTGTATTTTATCATTCATCTCTTGGTAGTTATAAAAGAGATTAGATTTGTGTCTAATTAATTATTAATGAGAAAGGCGGGGAATTAAAAAAAAGTCTTCCCTCTAAACAGCAAAAGTAAAAGGCACAAAGTAAATAAAGCAGCAATTTCCTCAATAAGGCTGTGAAAATCAGTGATTACCTTCGGTAACTTTGGTGAAATCACTGCATAGCACAACCTCCAGTGGTTTACTGTTGGCTTTTTTCTGGGGAGGGAAGAAAAATTGTTTTAAGTCCCCGCCCTGCTTATGAATAATTAAGTGATACAAATCTTACGGTTATCTCCGCCGTCCGACCCAAGGATGTTTTTAATTTTATAATTTCTTCGTGCAGTGATCACAAATTCAAGCCTCTGCAGAAAAACACCGATGTTTAAACTTATTTAACAGACATCAAATCTGTTCCTCTTCCTTCCTCTGGGGAAATGTGCGTGTAAGTGGGTGTGTCGAGTGAGTTTAAACTTTATGATGAGTTAAAGTTTGATCATGGCCGTGTGGACCCGCGCGGAAAAACAGGGTCATCTGGACCTGCTGCTGAGTGATCGCTGGGTTCGGGTCTCTGCGGAACTCACACGGGACACGCTCACACTGACGGCGGAGGGCGAACCGAGCGGGCCCGCGGGGTATTCGGAGCACAACTCTCATTTACGAAATGGCATTTCTAATGGCAACGAACAGAACCGGGATGTTTTTCAGAGCCGCGGACATTATGACAGTCCGGGTCGGGTCAATGGGTCCGACTCGGAGTCCAGCGGCTATTGTGACCCGGCGGGGCCGGAGGGGGTTCGGAGAGTTCGGATAGTCAAACAGGAGTCCGGCGGGCTGGGGATCAGTATTAAAGGGGGACGGGAGAACCGTATGCCCATCCTCATATCAAAAATCTTCCCGGGTTTAGCGGCGGATCAGAGCCGAGCCCTTCGGGTCGGCGACGCGATCCTGTCCGTCAACGGCAGCGACCTCCGCGATGCCACGCACGACGCGGCGGTGCAGGCGCTGAAGAAGGCTGGGAAGGAGGTGACGCTGGAGGGTAAGCCGATCACTCGAGCTGCGGGGATTCGACAGGCCCGCGCAGAGCTCTAAATTTAACACTTAAACTTATTATTGACAATGACACAAAGTTCAGAACAAGTATCAAATGTACTTTACTTATTGTTTGTTGTGTTTAGACTGTATTCCAGTAGTAAACATAAAGTCAATTGCACTTTGTAAACATCATTTGGGTTGAAAAGGGGTGTATTAACATTTAAAAATCACTTGCACAGATTATAAAACGTACTTAAGTTTGGGTAGAAGTTTGATAGTGCATGATCTTTTTTTTGATAACAAGAAGATATTTTTTGGTCCAATAACATGTTTATTAATGTTTTTCTAAATGTCAGAAGTGAAGGGATACGGAGAGATGGAGATGGGAGAGACAGACATTACTGTACTTTCTTGGCTAGCAAGCCAATTTTTTTTAGTTTGAATGGCCCATTTTCTATGATCTAATCAATTCCCAGTTGACGAAATTCAATCCCGCCCGTCTTTTTTTTTCTTGATTGATTGATTGATTGATGGAAACGGTTGTTTTTAGTAGGGCTGAGTATTGACACATTAATTCCGATAGAGGGTTTGCATTTACGTCATGGTTTGGTCAGTTAACCGGATGCTTAGCCACATTGGAGATACTCAGATGTAAACAACAGTGTGGATTGCATGATTAATATACTACTGAATACGTTGTTCCGCTAATTTATGCTGTCTAAACTATGGAAGAAACATGTGTAAGCTGCTAAATCATATAGAGAAGGATATAGTAAGTAGGAAAGGGTGTGATATTTTGACCAACTAAAGTTAATAGCTGGTAAAGATTTGTACGAGCAGTATTAATTAAGATATTAGCCCCAAAATTTCACCTACCTGACCGGAAATGATAAGAACAAACACGAATATTGTCAAGACTCTTGCCCTGGAACCTCTGGTTCAGTTTGGCTGACCACAAACACCTTCTTTCGTCAGACAGCCTTTAGTCATATTAGTACAGCCCAAAACATGATAATAAATGACCATTTTTATTAGTAACAATCAGCAAAATTTGCGAGTTCTGTTCAGTGGCATTGTTTACGCTCAGTGCCACCAATATGGCCGACTGATAAACAAACTTCAAGCTCCGAACTTGATTTTAATATCAGTGGCTGTCATCATAATTTGTTTCTATGACAGATTTACTTAAACACATTAGAAAATGAAGACACCACTAACAGGTAAAGCAAATATAGGAATTAATTTGTTAATCTCAACAGTTATTTTTTTTCTAGCTAACTCTTGACAAATCTGTGGCCATTGAATGGCTTTCCTGAGGTACGCTGATAAAATGATTTTGTGGTGAAGTAAATAATACAGAAAAATATGTACTTTCTACATTAAATTATTTAATTTAGGCAAGAATAAAAAAAGAGTAAATTCAATATTAGTACTCAATTTAGGCTTGTAAAATTTAAAATGTAATCTTATAAGTATATTTTGCTTGGAATTTTTTTACAAACACTTGGGCATGAATAATTAATAAGGTTAATTTTCTTTTGTTGTTTTCAAGATGTATTAACACTGTTTTATGGTTGCTTTTGTTGTTAGGTTTAGTAACTTGCTGTTTTTGTAACAGCTAGAGTTAATTTCTACTTAAAATGACCAATTCATACTCAAAAACTATTGACTGATTGTTACCATCATTGTGCATCATGTGGCAAATGTTGAGGTGTCTGTGTTCATTTGGTTGGTAACTACGTTGAGTCAACATATAACCTTAAAAACAATAAGGAGCCGTCTATATGCTTGCGTACATGTTTGTAAGTGAACCACATGCTTTAATTCCATTTTATTTTCAGTGCTATGATGTTTGAGTAAAGTTTACAAACCGTGGAGTGAATTGTACTTGAGGACTGCATGGTAAACTTAAAATAATTTACTCATCAAACTCTAACTGTACACGTTAAATTTACCTATTTCCTTGGCTATTTTTACTTAACTTAGTTAAGCAGATTTTACTTAATTCTATACTTAAATTTTACTTAAATGTGTGTGCAAAAACTTGCCAAAATAAAAGTAAATTTACTTAACTAACACTTCATGGCGTTTTTACTGACCTTTTTTCTGACTGATTGAGTGATTACATGAGACATGATATATTTCACTAAGTTATATGCCAACTGTTTCTTTCAAACGTACTTCTGATGTTCATTCGTGTTTATTTTGTGCTGTAACTAGTAGTAAAAGTGGAAAATTATAAGTTCCGCTTGAACTGAGGCGGCTGCAGTGATCTGTCATGCCACATTAAAAATCTCTATCCATCTTTATCATTTGGATTTGGTTGTAAGATTACCAGAATGTGAAAGCTGAAAAGTAACAGCACAAAACCTGTTGCAATTATTGGATGGGAGGCGCTGAAAATTATGCTGCTATAATGTTACTCACTATATTCATAACACAGTTTTGGTTAACAATGACAAATAATGCTGATGCAGTTACTGATTGCTACGTAGTTTTCTTTTCGTACTTGTAAGTGTGGCGGTGGTGTTATAGTCTCAGCAGGGCTGGCTTATTTATAGGCCCATTATATACTTATATTACAGATTGTCTCACGGTGCAGCACATGCGTTGTCCTGCAGCTCTGCTGAATCTCCTGCTTCACGATCAGACATCTGGAGACTGACGTTCAGATATGTGGAGCAGTGTCTCATGAGATGGGCTCTGCTCACATACATTATTCTCCGTGGCACTGGCCTAATTAAGACAAGAACTGAAGCTCTTTGATGGTCCTGGTGGATCTAATAAGATCTTTAAATGGCTCAGAAGTGATCCCATGATGTGGCACAATAACAGTACAGCAAATTCTAGAGTATTCCACTACAGAACTGCATGGAGATATGCATTATATAGCAATCAGTTTAGTTTCTGGTGAATTTTAGTCAGGCATGAGTGCAGCTTCTCAAGATGTTGTGTGAAGCAGCAATGAGTGATTAAATTAGCCATGAACCGTCAAGCTGATAAGAACAGGATGCTGGTACACACCACAATTCTTGTGAAAGTGAAATGAAAAACAGTTCATCCAGCCATAATTAGCAGCTTGCAGTATTGGACATACAATTTATGTCGTGTTTATCTCTATGGAGTAAGCTGGTGTAAGGGACCATACTTGCTTTGCTTCTTGGGGTGAAATATTGGTAGTTTGAGAATCACTTTTCTAGGGTTTAAACCTGCAGTCTTTGGGTTATTGATCTGTTGGTCAAACTTTAATGCATTGGATATGAGTTATTGTGCTGACAGTGATTTTATGACTGAGGTTGCTGTACTGTTGGTCACAACTAGGCCTTGCTGCTGCTTGATTTAGTTGTTTAATAAAAATCAATGTGTTCATCGGTAGTTGATGCAACACACCTTAAACCTGAAATATTTTTTGTAAATCCATTGGTCAAATGCAAAATAATGACTAATCTTTGTTTGAATGTCCACAAAACTGGAAGCTTTTCTGAATGTATTCAGAATTTTAGGGAGAGAAAAAAACCCTGAAAAAGAGGAATTAGGGAGAATCAATAATTTGATCATTCATTTCTTTTGTGTGAATAAAATCATGTAATCCCTGAAGTTACTAGTCTGGTTATGAGTACTTTAAAATGTAATTTAATCTTTTTTTTATAAGCATTTAATTTTTGGAATCTGATTACGTAATCCAAATTACATGTGATCAGTTACTAACCAGCTCTGACTATGAGAATATGTGCTGTTCTTCAATGCAGGTATTTATTTTTGTACACAATTTACAATCATCTGTCCAAACTGAATTCCTCAGCCAAGCCAGGACTTTTTCTGCTGAAGTATCTTATCAGTAAGAAACAGTGTAGTTGTTGTTGTTGTTGTTTGTAAGGCTGACACACTTGGTTATATTGGACACAATGGTTATGAGGCCGTATCTCTGCAATGGTTTGGCGTAATGAGACCAAAATTGGTGTGTGTTATAACAAGCATAACCTGAGGCTACTTTATGTCTTTAGATTCGTCGAAGGGCATTGGCCATTTTTAATTTTGTAGTAAAATGCTAAATTTTACGAACACATTGACCTGTCATTACAAACTTGGTATGGGTCATCAGCACAATGCCTTGAAAGAGCCTGCGAAGTGTCGAGCCAGCTCCACCTAGTGGTAAAATCAAATATTCACATGCTTATAACTTTAAGTGTGGTCGACTTATTTTAACAGGAGTCTCATTTTTAAACTCCTAAATCCAGGAGAAGTCCACTGACACCAAATGCCAGGTTTTGCTTTATTGTTTGTGGAACGTTGCATTTTAGTGATTAAAAAACATTTGCAAATATCTTAGAAACCGTTGCTCCTATTGACACGAAACCACCGTAGAAAATTTGGAAACAAAGCGTGCTGGCTAAACACTAATGCCCAATTGTCAAAATTTTGATAGTAAGTGACAAAAAAAAAATGCAAACAGAGTCAGCCATTTTCTCTTCTTACATAGAAAAATGTCTATAACTCTAAAATAAAATGAGATATTTTCACCAAATTTGAAGCACATATGTATGGGCACACTCTAAGGACACATACCAAATTTGGTGTGATTTTGCCAAAACATGAAATTGCCATTGGCTACAATAGATTATTGTGATATAAAATGCTACATTTTTACCAATGCATTTGTGTACCATTACAAATCAATGACCTGAAAGTATTCAAAACGCTTTGAGACAGTGGCACCTTATTATCAAAAGTGATAACCGATTATATTGTATTACTAGTGGTGGTTACGGTTATGATTTTTCACCCTTTTTGACTAAAATCAACTTAAAATGGCTTTCATTAGTCATGTCTGCACTTGTTCTGATGCTTCCCTTGCCTAGTGCTTGGCCCTGTAATTTCTACTTACAGCTATATTTTGTAATGTTTCTGCTATTGAATGCTCAGTTAAGGCTGTATGTGTTGTGTGCAGTGAAGTACATCAGGGAGGTGTCTCCGCTCTTCAAGAAGTCCTCCATGAGCGCAGATCTATCTTGGGATGGGCGTCTTCAGTCTCCAAACCTCAGCAGCAGCGACGAGTCGCCCAAGAGCAGTGTGACCCGTGACAGAAAGGTCATCCCGCTCAAAATGACCTTCATCAGCCGAAACCTTACCATGCCTGACCTGGAAAACAGGTACGTGTGTGTTTGTGGCATTCTACCTTTAAAACAGCAGCTAGATTTGGATCTAAATGAATCTCATGAAAACACGTCCAGGTCCACAAAATCAGCACTTGGTTTGAATGTATTAATTCAACCAAATATTATCTAACATAATGAGATCTGAGATCAATTAGGTTGACACACATTAAAGCATTACGTTGGTGATTATGATCTAATAATATAATCTTCTGATTACAATAAATGGATAAGAAATGATTTACTTATTCGAAAACATAAACACTTAACTCATTACTTTCAAGAAACGCTGGGACGATGACTATTTTCAGTGCTGCGGTGTTTGTTTCAGGTTGTTGGAGCTTCACTCTCCGGACGGCCAGCACACCGTAGTGTTGCGGTGTAAAGACGGAGCCTCTGCTCACTCCTGGTTCACAGCCATTCACACGAATGTTGCTGCCCTATTGCCACAGACATTGGACCACATCAACTCTTTCTTGAGCAACCCCAGCGCTAACACACACTGCACAGTCAAACACATCGGCTGGCTGGCAGAGCAGGTATCTCTCTCTCTTTCTCACACACACACACACACACACACACACACACACACACACACACACACACACACACACACACACTTTTGTGACCCTCATTAACATATACACAATAGCTGATGCAAACTGTTAAACTCTTCAATCAAAACTATATTAACCCTCAAAGACCAAGACAGCCAGCCACGGCTAAAAATAACTATTGTTCTTAAATGTTTAATAACTTTTGAACCGCTAATCCAATTTGAATGCCTTAAAAAGTCCCATAATGTACAGAGTCTACTCTTTTCAGTGACATCGAATCATTTGTCTCATTTGGATATTCAGAGGCTCCGTGGTGAGCGTGATTACGTCATCACATTTCCTCAGCACTGATTTGCCAGATGAAATCAATACGTTTCATTCCTCTGAGCCAAACAGGAATGATTGTTGATGCTTAGTCCCAACCCTGTGCCCAGATTGGTTCAAACTGTCACCTATTCAAGCAATAAACATAGGTTTTGGTCTTTTGAACCACCGATTAGTATGTGTCTTTGCAAATCTGAACAAACGCAAAGTGAAAGTAAAGTGCGTCTTGCTTGCATGAAAACAAACGCAAAATAACACATTTGCATGACAGCATTATTTGAAAATGTACAAAAAAATGCTCACGACAGAGCACTTGGACACAACACAAACCAAAAATAAGGACGAAACAGCAGTACATATCGGATAAAGCACTGGAATTTAGGTTTTCGCTTCACTAGGCGATGTCTCGGTAAAATAGATTCGGACGCAGACTGCAGCCAGCAGATCCATCTATTTGGTTGTTATATTATGTAACTAATTCTTATACCCCCGGTTTCACAGACAAGGCTTAAGCCTAGTCCTAGACTAAAATGTAAGTCTGAGCTGTTTCAACTGAAACAAAATCCCACTGATTGATCTTAAAATATATCCGTGCCTTTGTTTTGTCTCAAGATGCTCACCAATAATGTTTTTTTCTAAGCATGTTTATAAAAATTACTTAAATGTCCTAATTGAACTATGGCATAATCCTGATTTAGTCTAAGCCCTGTCTGCGAAACCAGGCCATAAAGTTTTTAAAGATTATTTGCACTATTTTTTCGGTTGCACTCGGTATATTTCTCTCTCATTTTGCGTGAAGTTTGTGAATAATTTGGACTGTTTATTTTTTTTTTGTTGCACAAGACAGTTTGTGCAATTTTCTTGTGTTACTTTCTACACTGTTGGTGTTTATTGTTCATCCTTGGATTAAGAATATATTTATCTGAAAAAGTAAATTATTTTTACTGTGTTTTGCGATTATATAACACTGTTTCTGCTATGACTTAACTCCTGAAATGTTTTTGGACAGGTCTATATCGTCAATAAACTAAATGGGCCTGTTTTTCCACCGAAAAGCGCCTATAATAATATTGTAATAAATGGCTATAACTTGCTTGGGGAATATTATATATAGACAAAATTTTATTTGGAAGTGTAAAACACCTAAATACAAATTTCTAAAGAAAAAAAATCCAAACTTCAGGAGTTTTTGTTTGAGTACACAGTAAAAAAAACACCCAATGGTTGCTGGCTTTTTTCCTAAAATTCTGGAAATTCACTAATTTTTAGAGAAAACAAAAGGAAAATTGTAATTTTAAATTAGCTAGACATAAAGTTCAAGTTCTTATGTTTATAATGATATATGACAATTGATGCTGACTGCTAGAATAGGTCTGACAAAAAAAGAAAAAAAAAAAGGAATATACAGGTGCCTCAGGTACCCCAAAAATGTTCTAGGTCTTTAAGGGTTTAAGGCCTATTAAAAGTAAATCATACCAGCATTGCAATCTAGTTTCTGCCCTTTTGTTCTTCTAAGGATTCTTCTTTTAGGGCCCAAGCCCAGAATGGGCGAAGGCCCTATTGTTCTTCTAAGGATTATTAGGGCACAAGCCCAAAGGGGCGAAGTGCCCTATTGTTTTCTTTAGGATTATTCTTATTATTATTTTGATTTAAATGTGGATTTTTTGGAAAAATCAGGCTGTAAACAACTTCATACTGCTCATAAGAGCAACATGCTGTTCACACCAAACTTTTTTAACATGAAGAGAATATTCTGAAGATGTTAAATTGCGGGCGGATTTGGGATATCTTGAACGGTGTTGATGTGGTGATTTTTTAAAGTGATAGTAAAAAAGAACCATTTTTTTAATGTCTTTAAAGTGCAGCATCTAAACTCTTTAAAACTTTTCACATAGAGAACTAATCACTCTGAGCAAACGCTGTTATTTTCACAAGTATACAAGCTTCTATGAATTAAAGAAAATTTAAAAAAGAAATCAGAAATCTCCTCTCACTCTGCCTGACTGTATGTCTATGTGTGTGTGTTGAGTCTAGAGTGAGTGTAGGGGGGAGGGGTGAAAGGGAGAGAGGGAGAGAGAGTGACACATGCTGTCTTGCAGACCATCTTTGAGGAAGAAATGCACATTGGTGTAGTGTAATCGACATAAATATGTCTGATCTTTGACAGTCTGATCTTTGAGAAAATATAAAGGGTCACTAACTCTTTCATTGTTTGTATTTTGCAGTTTTCTTTTTTTTTTTTTACTGAACTGTACCATGAACTTGTCCTATGCAGTCACATAGCAAAAGATTAAGAAAAATACTTTTTAGCATAAGCGATTTATCTATATTGATAGACATTTATTTTCATAGTGTTATTTATTGTAATTAACAGTTTCAAGACAAACTTTGACAACAAAACAAACTTTGCTGTTATCTGTTCAAAACATCTGAAAATTATACCATTTTAAGATGAGTTATATATATATATATATATATATATATATATATATATATCTCTATACAACAGTTCTCAACGGTTCTCAAATCTGGCTGAGAACCGTGAGATATTCTACTGGTATTGCTACAGGAACGCCCTTTCACAATTTTGTATCACTCCGCGTGTTCTAGCCGGGACCGTTTTTTCCGAGTGTAATGGCGGACGCCTAAATCCCATATAATTTTATAAATATTAGTCTTTTTGTGTCACGGAAGGTAGTTTTAAGAGGTTTTCAGGCGAGAATGTACTTGTTTAATAGTTCAAATATGCAGTTTGTTAATAAAGATAACGTCTGTTTGAAAATTTGCTTCGTCGTTTTCGGATGTGCGAGAGCCCTATCGCCAGGGAGCGTTCTGCACTCTAGAGCGCTCTCACCACGGCCAGATCTTCTGGAATTTACTGCTGGCTCTGCTCTCTGTAGTGTACAAGGTTATGAGATGCATTATCTGCATAAAATACAACTTCTTTTTTTTATCTTATGTAGTAATGAAAGGTGTAAAGGTAAATATTCTTCACCATCGTAAAATGCCCTTAAAACAAAAAGAAAAAATATGTGCTCAAAGTGCAGAAGCTATGCATAAAAGTTTTATATCATGGTGTGTTAGGAGCATTTAGTAGTGTGCAAAATGATATATTGTAGAAGTATAACTAATAATAACAAGCAAGAAAAATCCAAACTGGTTACTGTGAATGCATGTGCCAACTGGGCACCGTTTTCCTGATGCTATCGGAATGGCGACTGCGCAGATGGCGAGGGCCCGTTCATCGCTGCTTGCAGCTTTAATTACATATTCTTATACTTAAGCTGTTTTATTAAATATTCTATAAAAACAAAAGAAATGTACAAACCTTGCACTGTACAACATATTGGTGTTGTGGAATGAAATATAAATGAGCAGAATGCAATATTGTCACTTAACTCAAGGGTTGAAAATAAATTTTAATCCGTCTTCATTTTTACTGAACTGATATGAACAAGTCTTAACAAGATTAATCTTTTTAGTCTATGCAGTGTTGTGTTGCTGCGTAAATTTTATTTTAACACAATAACCTTTGTGCTTGATGGAAACAAAGTCTCACCTTTCAGATTTGGTCAATTTCATAATAAAATTCAAATAGTAAATGAAAAGCGTTTTGATACAAAAATGTGCTACAATTATATTTTTACCTGTTAGTGATGTCTTAATTATTATATAATTATAAAAACGAAAATACGTTTTTATGACAGATACCATTTAAAGGTTGGGATTTCAATAACAAAATGGAGTAAAACGTTAATTGTATCATTACAATTTTATTTTAAAGTTAAAGAAATTTTAAGTTTTTTATTGCTATTGATCTGTTGGTCAAAATTTTATGTATTGGGTATGAGTGATTGTGCTGACCGTGATTTTATGACTGAGATTGCTGCTGCTTACCTGCATGTCATGTGACCATAACCAACGTCAGAGAACCAATAAACATTCAAATTTGATACTTAATTATTAAAATATTTATTTTAAAATTTCAGGGGTACTTCAAGATAATATTTTAGGTGAAAGAGGATCAGATGACAAAAAAGTTTGTGGATTTGTGCGTTTTAATGTGTTTGAAAGACAAAAGTCTTGCAAAGACAGAAATAGTTAAATAACCTACAGACTGATGATTTTAAATAATTCAAATTGGAGTAAAAAGTTAATTATATCATTAGACATATCAATTTGTTACCCCTTATGTGCAATTGAAATGTTTTTATTTGAGTGTTGGTTATTATATCCAAAAATAGCTAGTGAATTTATTAGTACACATTATTTCAAAGCAGCTTTACAGAAATTCATGATGTTAATGTATGTAATATGTGACCCTGGATCACAAAACCAGTCTTAAGTAGCACGGGTAAATCAATATTTAGATTTTTTTTGCGCACTCAGATTTCAGATTTTCAAGTGGTTGTATCTCGGCTTCAATGGAAAGCTTATTCATTGAGCTTTCCATTTATTTAGATGTGTATATAATCTCAATTAAAAAAAAAAAAAATATGACTGAGTTTGTGGTCCAGGGTCACATATTTTAATATCTTCATATCTTATAGTTTCATTTAGCAGATTAGATATATACGCATATATGTGTTTTTATGTAGAGAGCTGTTCAATAATATACTTCACAGACTATAGTAATGCTTCTTGTGTAGTTTACAGCATTAATTAAGAGAAATGTTTTTATAAACAGTATGGGTTATAAATGTAGCTGCTGGTTGCTGTGTTTCTGTGCAGCTGGAGTTGGATGGAGGGCGGCATCAGTACAGGCGAGTCGTCATTGCGCTCACAGAGAAGGACATCTTGCTGTTCCAGGCAGTGCCTTGGACGTATGAGAGCTGGACCTCTCCTCTCCTGACTCATCCACTGCTCGCTACAAGGTCAGACTCTTACTTTAGCAAAGCTTGATTTAGTGTAAAAACAGCCTATTTTAAATATTCGAGTGTAAAATTGTTTAGCCTCTGAATGTGGTCACACTGTCTTGTCTGTAGGCTCGTTCACTCAGGCAGCGTCCGCAGCTCTCCGGCTCTGGGTGGAGATTTGGTGTTCGCCACTCGTACGGGCACAGGTCGAGGCATCGAGTCTCATGTGTTTCGTGTGGAGACGCATTGGGATCTGTCCACGTGGACACGTGCGCTGGTGCAGGGCGGACATTTGGCTGCTGAGCTCATCAAAGAGGTTTCCATAGGTATGCGTGTGTGAATATACAAAGAAGAATCTACCCTCTGCGATAATTTACCATCTCAGAAACTTTACTGACCAATCCTACCTTAGCAAATGGCCATCCCTATATTATCGTTAGACAACTTGTATTGCTTTTTCTTGTAAACGAAAGTCCTGTGTGATTGAGTAGTTTGGGTGAATTGAAATTTGCCATATCTATTTTCTAAATACATGTTATAGATCTTCTTGTGAACAATGCATATATACAGAATCTCACAGAAGTGAGTACACCCCTCACATTCCAGCAACCATTTTAGCATATCTTCTCAAGGGACAATACTATAGAAATGAAACTTGGATATATTTTAGAGTAGTCAATGTGCAGCTTGTATAGCAGTATAGATTTACTGTCCTCTGAAAATAACTCAACATACAGCCATTATTGTCAAAATAGCTGGCAGCAAAAGTGAGTACACCCTAAGTGAGCTTTTTTTCACACAACAGTCATTATTTCACACTTTGTAGCTACTATTGAAACAGCGTTTTTCTTTTTTTTAAAAAAAGGAGGGACGTCAAAAGTCCAAGCTGAACTCATTAACAAAAAAAACCCCATGTAAAACACCAATTAAGTATTGCACCCACAGTACATGGGTAAATCATAGTCATATTATGTAATGTTTCTTTATAATTCCATTAGGGTAACTAAAGACTTTAAAGTACCATATCATAATTGCAATGCAACATTTCCGCTATTAATCTCGCTCCTGTGTAATTTACAATTTTCCTTAAAGATAAACACTGTCTAGAATGCTCTGCAACGTTGTACTTTTTTCCAGTTCTTGTAAGATTAATATCTGTTCAATTTGTAAGCACATAAACATTTTAAGTACTGAAGAATCACATCGCTCATGGAAACATCCAAATTCTTTCCTGCTGGATGTTGTGCAATTCTGTACTGTTCTGTAGTCTGAGTAACCAAGGGGCTTAGCAAAGGGGAAAACATCTTTTATCCCCCTCTGTGGTGTGCAACAATAGCTGGCTGGAGGAAATGTTGGAAATATTCAACGCTTTCCTTCCTGAGTTCCAGCCAGCAAAGAAAACATAAAATCACATGAATTCACCTTATGATTGATATCTGTCTGTGTGCGCTCCTCAGGCTGTGTGTTGAACAGACAGGATGTGCGTCTGATCCTGCATTATGACAGAGGTTTCACTGTGAAGCGGGAATCTGGCGAATCCGTGCTCTTTCACTTCCCCTATGAGCGGCTCAAGATGTCTGCAGACGATGGAGTCAGGAACCTCTACCTGGACTTCGGTGCTCCAGAGGGCGAGATGGTATGACCACTCAGACATACAGTATGATATTTACCAGTGATGATGGACATACACTTCTGGAGGCCTTAAAGAATGGAAGTCTGTTGGTCCGGACAATATAAAACTTAAAAGCAGACTCTCATTTCCTAAAGGATTAGTTTACTTCCTGACTATTTACTCACCCCCACATCATCCAAGATGTTCATGTCTTTCTCTTGTTAGTCACAAAAAAATTAAAGTTTTTAAGGAAAAACATTTCAGGATTTTTCTCCATATAGTGGACTTCATTGGGAGCCAAATTGCACTTTCGATGGGCTCTACCCAATCCCAGCCCAAGCTCCTATTGAAGCCCACCACATTGAGAAAAATTCCTGGATTGTTTTCCTCAAAAATCTTACGACATGAACCTCTTGAATGACATGTGGGTGAGTAAGTTATAGAGGTTTTTCGTACTGCTTGGCGTGAATGTAACTTATCTTATAGAAAAGCATTAAAAACTGCCAGATCGGATTACTTTTCGTCTCTCTTAGAAGAAAACAAACATGACCCTAGGTATTTGTTCAATACTGTGGTTAAATTAACAAAAATATAGCAGAAACAGGTGCAGACATTTCCCAACAGCACAGCAGTAATGACTTTATGAAGTACTTTACCTCCAAGATAGACAATATTAGAGATAAAATTGTAACCATACAGCCGCCCGCTACAGTATCGCATCAGATAGTGCGTTGTAGATCTCCTGAGGAACAATTCAACTCATTCTCAAACTACTTTTTTTGAACTCATCCTAGACCATTGGTCCGATTTTCACCAAAATCGATTCAGATCATCCTCAGACTGTGCTGACAAAAAGTTATGGATTTCATGTTGATAGATGAAACTGATTTTGTACAGTGCCACTACAAATTTTAGGCTTGATGCCAAAATGATTCTGAGGCTGTATCCCTGGAAAGCTTTGACATAATGACACCAAACTTTTGGCGCTTTTCCACTACACAGTACCAGCTCGCCTCGGCTCGACTCTACTCGGCTCTGTTTGGTTTTCCACTGTGTAAAAGTTGTACCTGTACCGGCTTCCAGGTACTTTTTTTCGTACCACCTCCGGCGAGGTTCCAAGCGAGCTGAGGCGATACTAAAATGTGACGTGAAAACACAGCAGACTGCTGATTGGTCAGAGAGAATCGTCACTATTCACTGCGTCATCATTGCACGCGCCAGCAATAGTATCCAGAATAACCCCGCCATTTTTAAAAAGTTTGGCCAGAGATTGCGTGACATATCCAATCCATTACATATTATGGCAACTCGGAAGAATACGCCGTGGTCAAACGAGGAGGTGCAGACAGCGGGTGTGTGTCGCGTAGAAGATTACGTCACGGCAGTTTCCTGCAGCGTCGCTATGACAACCAGGTACTATTGTAGAGGTACAGGTACTACTTTTACACAGTGGAAAACCAAACAGAGCCGAGTCGAGCCGAGGCGAGCTGGTACTGTGTAGTGGAAAAGCGCCATTTGTGTGTACTTTGTGTACCATCGATTTGATAACGGCGCCACCTGTTGCTCAAAAGTGATAACCCATTTTGACTAAAATCTTTTTTAAATGGCTTCGCTTACTCCATTGCTTCATTTGCTCTGGTTAAATATTTGTAAAACCCACAAACATAATGATGACCAATAGCACTGATTTAAAATAATAATAACAAAATATAATAGAGATTTTAGAGAAGTTTTTGATCATTTTCTCTGGCATACCCGACAACTTGGGAAACACTGCTTTAAGGCTTCCAGAATTGTATGCATTTCTTTATTTATGAAAAAATTATACAAAAGAGTGACAAGAAATGTCATGTTATCGTTATTTAAAAGGTGTAGCATCCCTGTATAGTTTTCGTAATAATCTCTGTTTCTTTCTTTCTGTCTTGCAGGTGTTTGAGCTTCATTCGGGGCCGAAGCCTGTGGTCTTTGTGCTTCATTCGTTTCTCTCAGCCAAACTGGCTCGTTTGGGACTGCTCACGTAGAATCGACAAGAAATGATGAGGTTCATTTATTCCTTTGATTTATTGACAGCAGTGTTTTCATAGTTCTACTTCTAGCCAACACATTTCTCCAGTGGTTGTGTGTGTGTGTGTGTGTGTTAGTGTACTGTATGTGTGAGCGTGAGTGTATGTGTGACTGAAAGCAGAAAACAATCAGACTTTCCTCTGATCAGGAACACCAGTCGTGCCTTCTCATCTAGAGCCAACAAGCTTTTACAGAACATTTTCAGGCTTAAGGTCACCGCAAAGCTTTGCAGAATAACCCAAATGAACATATTATTATTGTATTATCTATGTTGTTTGTTTTTCATGTAACTCGCCTGTATTTATATGTATCGCATGGCAAAGACTGTTATGTCAGTGTGTTATAATCGTAATAATTATGTGGAGATTTGAATGTGGCTGTAACTGACTGCCATTCATGCAGATATGGAGAAAATGAAGCTTTAAATACATTCCCTCGCAACTGACCAAAAATGATAAACTCTGCAAGGTGTTGAATAGGACTGATTCAGTTTAAATTAGATTTTTGAAAAAAAAAAAAAAAATATATATATATATATAATAATAATAATAATAATAATAATAATAATAATAATAAAGTATAGGAACATTTTATTAGTTTATCTGTTCTATCTGTCATAAGAAATAGTTTTTCCACATTTATGACCATTTTTTATTTTTTTTCCAGCATTAGATGAGTTTAGTCCTTATTACAGGCTTCCCGCTGTCTCTAAAAAACCTGGAAATATCAGAGAATTTAGAAATTCTGATGTCCAGGCTTGGAAATGTGAAGGAAATTAATAAAAACGTATTGTTATTATATAAATCATGGGGAAAATTCCTATTTCTATAGTCAGTATACATTTTCTAGTTATATTTAGCTCTGAAGAACAGATTTTTGTACGTACAATCTTTATAAAATGGCTTTTAATAATCCTAATTCAGTCATGAGGCTAGACTGGAAAAGTCATTGGTCAAAACGTGTGGGGACCATCATGTTTTTAGCACTGATATGTGGTTTGTACGCTTTGTTTATCAACATAATATCATTCTTTATTAACATTTTATATTTTTATGTAATGCAAACTGAGTTTGATCACCTAGTATGATCTCCTATATTAATCACTTGAGTCACAGACACCACAGTTAACGAGTTTCTTCAATTCTGAAGACATTCCCTCGTAAGTATATTGCATTAGGCAACATGCACAATGTGGAGGTAGTAAATTCTTGTAGAATAAGAATATGAACAATATGACGACTGTATGAACAACATTTCTTCATAACCAACGCTCACGCTTAACAGAAGCAATATTACTAAAATATAAATGCAAAAAACAATGTATCTGCACAAGGACCACACGTACAACCTCTTTGACGCTTTAAGTGCCCTTAAACTTTTATAGTGTGTTGTACATACTAATATCACACACAATTCTAAATCAAAGGGGTAAAAGTGTTTTTACTCGCATGCAAACTTTCTTCTGAAGTGTCCATTAAATGAAAGATGTGATGCTTTTGCTGCATTTATTGATTATTCTCTTATAAATGCAGTTTTGGACATTATGTGGCGTCACATTATTTCCATTTTTGACATCAGGCCGCTTACTGGGGACCCACTGCATTGTGCATTGTCTTAACTATGAAACTGTGTTAAACACACTTGCCCAGGTTTACAAATTGCACTTGTGTAAGTGAGAAGCTTTAAGGTTTGAAGCTGTCGTCAGCTGATATTTGACATGACCAATGCTTCACACTATGAATGTACTTTATAAACCCATAGTTACATGCCTCAATTTAAGCTTTTTGTAGTTAATAGCTTGATTTTTCTTTCATTTTGAGAAGAAAAGGTTTGAACCAAAGTTCACTTGTTGGCAGCTTGCAGCACACAATCCAATGGACAAAATGCTTATATGTTTGTACATGTATTTTAACTCTCAAAGCCTGTAAGCTGATAAGCTATGCATTATTTCTTTATGTAAATGACATATATAAATAAATAACGTGTAAGAAACGAGTGTTGTGTAATATTATAGCAGCTGTTTTGATCTGGAACTACTGCGTGGAGCTTTTGTTTACGGAAGACCGCACAGAGTGAACACTGGAGCCTAGCAACTTCCGTTTCAGTGTTCACTTTCCTATTCCATTATATGAACCTTCGTTAAATTAATTAATATTTTGTTGTCCTTGTTATTTAACGAGCATATTCTAAGTGCTATTAATAGGACTCTGCAGTGGAACCGCGGGTGCGTGAGATGAAATGACAACGTCAACACTGCAGGTGAGTTTACATTAGCTTTAGCATTAGCTCATCACCATCTTCATTTAATCATCTTATGAACTAAACATTAACATTAAGCAAATCAACTGTAATGACTGATCGTTCATAATGCACATCAGGAGCGTTTAATGTGATAAACGTGATATGAGAAATCAGCGGAGACTGTTAAAGGGGTAACTGTCTTTGACAAGCAACTATGTAAACAAACCTTCAGTTCATATTCATTTGTAAGGTATTATTGAATGTAGGAATAAACGACAATTTTGCAGAGATGTCAATCGAAATATATGTTTAATATAAGTTTGTCATGCTTTCATGAAGTCATTTTTGAAAGGCTGATACATCTATTTGGCCTGTTTATCTGTCAGTCTGTCGGTTTGCAATTTAATGACAGTAAATCAAATGTGAATCGTAGTTACACGATATTTACTCTGGAAATAAGAGAGTAAACGGAAAATATATATATATCGTATACAAAGCTGTTGGCAGGAGTCTGAAACAGTTATAATAATTTGAAAACCGCCAAATATAGGTTATGGTAATACAATTCAAGTTCAATTACAAAAAACATTTCTAAAAACAGAAATTGAGCACTATTTGTATGGCTATATATTTTGGAAATGACACTTGGTGCATGATGTAATGGCTGCTGTAATCTATCTATGAATTATTCTATAGGGTCATTCTGTGTCAACTCAACCTGAGGTTCAATCAATGATTGAATTTGCTAATATTTATTCTAAAGAAAGACAGATATGTATAGTGATGAAAGCCAAAATATTAATTGTCATGGATGAATATTTACTGAGTAATAATCCACTATTTTGTAGAGGGACGTCAAAATGGCAGTTTTCACTTTTGATTCGAAGTCAAGTTAAAGGGGGGTAACAATGACTTCTGAAACATGGCAGCATCATTATCTTATTTTTACACAGAGATTGGTAGCTCTATTAGTAAAATCTTTGCTTTATGTGCCAACGGTGACCATTCAAAAATGGGGAAGCAGCACTTTTTAAGTTTTCTCTGAAGTTGCATGTCTGTAACTCAAGAAGTTTTAAAGATGTCTTAATGCCCTTTTAGATATTGGGTCTTAACAAACTTTCCTTTTGGCATCTTTATTTTTAATTCCCTGTGAGATTCAGTTCCAGAGATATTGGAATTTCAGTGTGGCTCCAGGAGTAAATCATTCAAATGTACAAATTTTTCAGGGCCAAAAACCAAATGTGGGTCAGTTTGAAAATGATACTTATTTTCTTTTAAAAAGGAATGTCTGAAGAACACATAATGTTAAAACTAGAGATGTATCTTGTTTCTTTCTGCCAAGGCTACTACCTTGAACATACCAGTCTGAGTGCCATAAATATTATTACTTTTTTCCAAAGTTTGCATGCCTATAACTCAAGAAGTATTAAATATATTACAATATGATTTTAGATTCTAGTTCTTCATAAACTTTTCTTTTAGAATCTTAATTTTCAAGGCCCTACATCTTTCAGTCTCTGAGATATGGGGATCTCAGTGAGGCTTCATGTCCAGATTGTTGAATGGTACCCATTTTCAGTGGTTGAAAACCAAATGTTGGTCACTTTGTATACAGCTCATACTTATTTTATTTGAAGGACAATGCACGAAGAAGAAATAATGTTGAAATTAGTATTGTATCTTGTTTCCCTCTATCAGAATAATGGCATTGTTTCCCCATTTTTGAATGGTCACCATTGGCACATAATGTAACAAAGATTGCTAAATTCAACCTATTTTACTAATATAACTACCAATCTCTGTGTAAAAAACAAAATAGTACAAAATAGTGGATTACTAAGTAAATATTCATTCATGACATTTAATATTTTGCCTTTCATCACTTTACATGTCTGTCTTTCCTCAGAATAAATATTAGCAAAATCTAAAATTTGAGCCTGGCCAAAATTGGTTGATTTGAAACTTCACAGGGGATATTTATTTTATTTTTATATTAAATAATTAATTTTGGAAGAAAGATGTACGTAAATTGTCACTGTAATGCATTATTTTCTGCAGGGAGTTAAACATACAATTTGCGTATTATATGGATCAAAACTACAGGTCAAAAGACCTTCAGTATAATACTAATTTCTACATAAGCGCTTACTAGATGGCAGCAGGATGAATAAACAGTTACCAGGGAGATTACATGGCCTTTAACATCCTCTTGAACGATCAAAATGTAAGATTTGTACATTTTTGTTTAATATACGTCTCTAATTTAAACAGAATTTGTATTGTAGACAAAACACAGACTCGTCTGGTTTTCAGTCAATGAATATTTAATGACTTAAACACGCAGTCCCACATCTTTACATCTCACAACTGTTCAGGACATTCAATATGAATATACCAAAAGGATAGCTTGTTCTGGGGGTGCAGGCACACCAATTTTCTATTAATATACCTATATAATATATATATGATATAATATTTAAAGAAAATGTATTATTTAAAAAAATTCAGATGCAAACGCCTCTGAGATTTTCTTCTAAAATAAGCCTCTTTTCATGCTCCTCTGTTTATGTTCAGTAATTTCACTTTAATGGCAATGAAAAGAACCTCATTAGTCATTGAAGTTAAATTACTGAACCTACACATAGGAGCTTGATAAAAATGCTCATTTTAGAAGAACATTTCTAACGGCACTTAAAGACTTTTGCATCTAAACTTCATTTGTTCACAGAATCTTATTTTGAAATCTTTTTAGAGCTTGCCTTTTGTTTTAAATATTAGCTGGAAAACGTAGTTTTGAGCATACATAGGTCCTTGAAAGTGCTTGAATTTATTTTGTGCAAGATGTTTTCTGGAAAAAAAATTCCATATGATTCCCCCTGGTGTTACTAACACTTTGTGGCCTGTGCATACTACCTTACTTGATTTACATTTACATTTGACTTTGCTGCAATATGGAACTTTTGCACTTTTATTGACATTTTATCTTATTATTTTAATACTGTAAGGTTGCTTTGACACAACTTGTATTGTAAAAAGCGCTGTATAAATAAACTTGACATACATTAGTTACGAGCATTACGTGTTACATGAAGTGTTTCCCGCTTGAGGTACTTTTTGTTGCCACACTGCAAAAAATGCTTTTCTTAACTAGATTTCTTGTCTTGTTTCCAGCCAAAATATCAAAAAATTCTTGAATCAAGAAGGATTTTTTAGACGATTAAAAATTATTGTCTTGCTTTCAGAAAAAAAAACGACTCAAAATTAAGTGCATTTTTGTTTGAAACAAGCTAAATAATCTGCCAATGGGGTAAAAAAAAAAAAAATCTTGTTTTCTGTTTGATTTTTTTTTTTTTTTTGCATACCCTATTGGCAGATTATTTTGCTTGTTCTAAGCAAAAACTTACTTAATTTTTTTTTTTTTTTTTTTAAAACAAGAAAATAATTTTTACTCGTCTAGAAAATCCTTCTTGATTTAAGAATTGAAGATATTTTGGCTGGAAACGAAAAACAATCTAAGTAAGAAAAACATTTTTTGCAGTGCATGACAGACACACTGTAAAACATTGCAAAAATAGGCTGAAACCACTAAAACGTCATGCTTGGAAAATCTTAAAAGCATATTCATATATCTTAAAACTTCTGGTTACACGAGCCTAAGCTCTTTTCAATAAAATCCATGCAAAAGTTAATATCAAATCATTTTAGAAAACAATATAAGGTGTACCGAATGTTCTTCAGTTTTATGCAAAACATAAATACAAAAAATAGAATATCAGATCTCTGGCATATGGGCAAAAAAATAAAAACAAACATGTTTTTTTTGCATGGTTTTTGACAAATGAAAACCACGATGTAACCTTGCTTTCACTTGAAATGTTTCCCAACATTAAGTCCTTAAATTTGAGGGTATTGGACCTGGAAAGTCCTTGAAAGGTCCTTGAATTTGAAGTTAACCAAGGTGTGGGAACCCTGCTTGACGTGGAATGAGCCCTCATAAATCATTTATAATCATAATCAGTTTATAGAGGCGTCAGTAACTCTGTCATTTGTCCTGTTCAGAAAGCGATTGAGCTGGTCACTAAAGCCACAGAGGAGGACAAGGCCAAGAACTATGAGGAGGCGCTGAGACTCTACCAGCATGCTGTGGAGTACTTCCTGCACGCCATTAAATGTGAGTCAACTACATCTGCTGAAACTTGTTCAGAATTAACTCAAAATTAAAGGGGCAGTTCACCCAAAATGACAATTCTGTCATTAATTACTCACCTTCATGTCGTTCCAAACCTGTAAGACTTTTGTTCGTTCAACCATAATGTTATGAAGCTACGAGAATACTTTTTGCTAAAAAAAAAAAAACAGAGAGCTCTCGGATTTCATCAAAAATATCTTTAATTGTGTTCTGAAGATGAACGAAGGTCTTACGGGTTTGAAACACATGAGGGAGAGTAAATTAAGGCGAGACACTGCAGGTGAATAGGGTAAACAACTACAAACTAAAAAACTAAACTAAACTATAAAATTACATTGATAATTGCAAACATTTTCTAAAGTGTTAGGTTTTATGTTGCAAATGAGGCATTATTTAATGAAATATGTGCTAATTTGCATACATTTCTAGTACAAAAATGTAAACACTGGATGAAGTCTGTTTCAAAATTCTGTTTTAACTTTTTTTGACACATTAGAGTCAAACGTTTTTAAAGGAGGGGATTTTGGGTGTCCCATTTTGTCACTTCTGGGGGAACAAAATCAAGCAAATTATATATGAACAAATCCCTCTGTAAAAACCTTCAGGATATAGACAGGAATAAAAATGCAAAGTGTGGTGTGTGTAAGTGCTGCTGAAGTGGAGATTTATGGCTCAGTGTAGGAGAAAAAACTGATTTTAAGAAATGGCTTTAGAAATATGTATTGTAATTGAAATCTATTGACACAAATAGATAAAGTGCTATAAAAGAAACACTTAACAGTGTCTTTTGGGTGTTTTCTTTCCACTAGCCTGAAAAAAATCTAATTTATTTTCTTCAAATCTTATTGTACACAGTTCATCGGGGATTTTTTTTTTTTTTAATAATTTTTCATCAATGTGTTGTTGAGGCTCCTCCTACTTTGGCTGATGTTAAATAGCAAATAATGACAAAGTGGATCCTGGCTTTGTATTGAGTTTGTATTTTTTTTTTGTGAAAGTAATTACATTTTACATTTTTCTAACTTATTTTTCTCATTTTTAATGAAAGATTTCAAGACCTTTGAATCTTTTGTTTCTCAGATGAAGCACACAGTGACAAGGCGAAGGAAAGCATCCGTGGGAAGTGTATGCAGTATCTGGACAGAGCTGAGAAACTCAAGGATTACTTGAAAAATAAAGACAAACAGGGCAAGAAACCAGTGAAGGAAACACAGAGCAATGACAAGTATGCTTTCATTTGTTATTTGTTCATTTGTTATTTGAATCAAGTCCATTTCTTGCAGTGAAAGACTGTGTGTTTGCAGAAGTGACAGTGACAGTGAGGGAGAAAATCCTGAAAAAAAGAAACTCCAGGAGCATCTGATGGGTGAGTCTGTGTGTCTTAAATGTTTCATTGTGTTAATGCAGAGGAAAAGTCACCTGTAGTCTCAGTTCAGGATCATGATGATGAGGTGTTGGTTGATGTTTTCAGGTGCGATTGTGATGGAGAAGCCCAATGTGAGGTGGAGTGACGTGGCCGGACTGGAGGGGGCAAAAGAGGCCCTGAAAGAAGCTGTCATTCTACCCATCAAATTTCCACACCTGTTCACAGGTCAGTCTGTGTCCTGGGAATCAATTATTACTAGAGTTTACACTTATTCACTTATCATTTACACTGCTGCTCAAAAGTTCAGTAAATCAGATTTTAATGCTTTTTAAAGGAGATTTTTCTGCTTATCAAAGCTGCGTTTATTTGATTAAAAATACAGAAAAAAATTAATATTATGAAATGCTAATACAATTTAAAATAGTGGTTTTCTATTTTAATATAATGTAAAATATAGTTTATTTTCAGCATCATTACTCCAGTCTTCAGTGTCACATGATCCTTCAGAAATAATTCTAATATGTTGATTTATTATTAGTGTTGGAAACAGTTGTGCTGCTTAATATATATATTTTGGAACCTGTGATACTTTTTTCAGGATTCTTTGATAAGTAAAACGTTAAAAATAACAGCATTTAAGACAATAAAAACCTTGTTCAAAGTTTGGGATGAAAGTTTCTTTCTTTAAAAGAAATTAATACTTTTATTCAGCAAGGATGTGGTAAATTGATAAAAAGTGATAGTAAAGGCTTATATTGTTAAAAAATATCTTTATGCTGTTCTTTTTAATATTTCATTCATCAAATAATCCTGAAAAAAGTATCACAGCTTTCAAAAAAAATATATATATATAGCTGCAAGCAGCAATTACGGGGCCAAACGCACCAAAGGGAAAATGAGGAGCTAAGCATAACATGGAGCACCAGACCAGCTGCAACAATGAGTAGAAGCCATTTAAAGATGATTGTAGTCAAAATGACAGATAAAACAATGTAGAACTGCTAGTAATATGATTGAATGGCTTATCAGTTTTGGCCAACAGGTGGCGCTATCGATGTGGTGTGTTTAGTGTGAGGTGACAAAGGCACACACACAGTTTGGTGTCATTATGTCAAAGCTTTGCAGAGATAAAGCCTCAGAGTCATTTTGGCATCAAGCCTACAACTTGTAGTGGTTCTGTATGTAAACAGTTACATCTATCAACATGAAATCCATAACTTTTTGTCAGAACAGTCTGAAGATGATCTGACTCAATTTTGGTGAAAATCGGACAAACAGTCTAGGAAGAGTTTGAAAAAGTAGTTTTTGTTTTTTTTAACATAAATCAATATGGCGGACAGAAAGTTCAGCTAACTATGGTATCTTTAATTGGTATCTATGTTGTCAGCATGACCCAGGGGATATTATGAGACCACTTTCATTACAATAGGCTAATGCAATCAATAGTTATTAGCATTTTTGGAAATTTCATAATTCATAGTTAGTAAATGGTTTATTACTCTTGACCAATAGGTGGCGCTGTTACCAAATTGATGTGGTGTAATCAGTGTGAGGTGACAATGCCACATACAAAATTTGGTGCAAAAAACTCCAAAGCTTTCCAGAGAAACAGCTTCAGATGCACTTTGGCATCTTTCCATCAAATTAATTGATACGTTAAATGAAAACGGTTTTGTATATTGACACGAAATCCATGACTTTTTGTCAGCATGGTCTGAAGATGATCCAAGTCAAATTTGGTGAAAATTGGTTCAACCAATTTTGGCATAATTGGTATCAATGTTCTCGGCATGACCCAAGGAATATTTTGAGATCAGTTTAATTACAATAAGCCATTTAGCATTTTTTTTTTATTTCCTTATAACTTTTTAAGTACTGTCAGGGCATGGTGCCGAAGACACATACTAAGTTTTGTAACGATATGTCAATGCATTCATAAAATATAGCATTTTATCACAAAATTCTAAATTACTGTCATGGGAAAATTGGATATGGTTTAATTTGGCATGCTCCTCTGAATCTAACTATCCAGTTTTGATATTTTTGGCCAAACCATTGAGAAATTATAAGCAAAAATAGCTTTTTATATCTCCTGACCACTAGGTAGCACTTTGCCGAAACACTGCAGGTAGCCTCAGGTCATGCTTGTTATAATACACACCAAGTTTGGTCTCAATATGCCAAACTGTTGCAGAGATTTAGTCTCACATCCATTTTTGTGTGCTTTTCGAAGAATTCGTAGAAGTGTGTTATTTGAGAACGGTTTGACTAATCAACTTGAATTCCATAACTTTTTGCCACCATGGTCTGAAGATGATCTGAGCCAAATCAGACAAACCGTCTAGGAAGAGTTTGAAAAAGTAGGTTTTACAAACTATTACAAACAGAAAAAAATGAAACCTTACGATTTTTGAATTTCAGAGAAAAAGGATTCAGAGAAAAAAAAAAGAATTTAGATTCTGTGCCTTACGGTTTAAAAGTTATTAGCATAAACATAAGTGAAATTTTGGACCAGTGGTGGCGCTAGAGAGTTTGAGTTAGAGACTCCAAATTTGCTGTGGTCAATGTTGAGACTGTCCTCTATCAGTGTGCCAAATTACACAACTTTCCCACAAGCGCTTCTATGGGCTTCCATAGACTCAAGTGCGGAAGAAGAAGAAAAACGCCAACGTTTTACATTTTAGTCATCTGCGAGTTATTTATTTGAATAGATCAAGATGCTGTTTATGTGAATTTTCAAAGACTGTGCATTCACTGTGATGCAGGCAAGCGCACTCCATGGAGGGGCATTCTTCTGTTCGGGCCCCCCGGCACAGGAAAGTCTTATCTGGCCAAAGCTGTGGCCACCGAGGCCAATAACTCCACCTTCTTCTCTGTGTCTTCCTCGGACCTCGTGTCTAAGTGGCTCGGCGAGAGTGAAAAGTGAGATTCAGTCTTTGCTCACGTTGCTAAATGTCTGTGTGAGGTTCAGGACTCACTGAATGATTTGTTTTGATTTATTTTACAGACTGGTGAAGAATCTGTTCGATCTGGCTCGCCAGCATAAGCCGTCCATCATCTTCATAGACGAGGTGGATTCTCTCTGCGGATCCAGAAATGAGAACGAAAGCGAAGCCGCTCGGAGGATCAAGACAGAGTTCCTGGTTCAGATGCAGGGTAAGAAACACTCTGGCAGTTTATTAGCTGTGAAAAACCACATCCTGTTGAATAAAGGAAGGTGACGAGGTCGAGCAGATCTGTTGACGAGTTGCTTAGCAGTTGTGCTTTCATAGGCCTTAACGTTACTTATTTATGTCTGGATCTGTTTTACATCTTGTAGTGGACATGAAAGGGTTAATGTGTTTTGCGTATGTCACGTGTTCGTGGTGGAGAGTCACGGGTTACGTGGAATTGGGAATATTAATCACCTGTTCAATTAGAGTTGGGAAGGAGAGGGGGTGAGCAGGGACGATGTATTCTTTGTTGACCAACAACGTAATATAACAAAACTTGATATCTTCAGTCTGTACAATAAATCAGAACAACCAAGAGAAGTTTTGCCTCACGGATGTTTTATTGTTGCGTCGCAAATGCATTGAGTTCTTGTTTAGCCTCTCAGCGGCGTTTGGTAACTACGGAGTAGCCGCTACATTATGTCAACAAAGAATTCATTTCTCGGCAAACGCAGCAAAGGATTACATCGTGTTGCGGAGTACAGGATTCTGCTCATTTGGAAAGGAGAATTCTACAGCCGCAGAAGTTGAAATGCCAGCGCAAACCGATCGGCAAAGTTCCTAGGAGAAGCAAGCAAACAATCACCACATAGGTAAGCCTGCTGGGCTTCTTGTTACTCGGCTGTGCTGTATTTAGAGAGCGCAATATTTGTCCATTGGGGATGATTGCGCGGTATTTGAATTTGGTACGCTGTTTCATCCATTGGGGATGATCGTGAGATAGTGTTATTGTTTTGTTTGGTCCAGAGCTCTGGTTATTGTAGTATGTTTTTGCTGGTTTGTTTAGTGTGGTAAATAAGTCAGGATGTTTATAGAGTTGACAGAGGTTGTTTATATGTCGCTGTGATGTTGGAGAATCTGGTTGAACAAATATTGTTGGCTTGTTGGGGAACGCAAAAACATGAATGAAGCGGGCATTGATGACGTCGCTGGCCTTGATCTGCATGGCAGTAAAAGAGAAACTAAACTCACTTGCAAAGGCTTTAGCCAATAAAATTGAAATACTTCAAAAGGAACGAAAGAAAGATGTAAATAAAATTAAAGGACTGATTCCAGAGATGAAAAGTCTGATGACAAGAAAAGGAAATGTCTCTCGGGTGCAAATGCTTTTTAAAACTCTTGTTCAGCTTTGTGAAAATGCCAACAAGCAACATGATATGGTCATTCCTTTACTTCCTGAAGAGGAACAGGAAAAACAAAACGAATGGTTTTTGAGCATCATGAAATACAGCAACACATTTAAAGATACTGTGCAACATTGGTTAAGTTGTCCGGAAGAATCATTGGAGAATAGTGTTCCTGTTCATTCTGATGTTGATGCAACACAAGAAGATATCATTCCTCAAGTCACAGTCCATGCTTCATCCATTGTTGTGTCAGATAATTTGCAAGATGACATTAAACCCAATGACAGTGTATCTAATGTGGGGAGCAGATCATCCAAAAATCAAAGTTCGGTTGTTGGAAGAAGATCTGGGGTGTCGTCAATTTCTTCTCTATGTCTTAAAGCAGAGGCTGAGTTGGCTGCATTAAGGGCACAACAAAAATTCTTGAAGGAGAAACATGAACTAGAGGATCAAGAGGAACAGTTACGAAGAAGAAAAGAACAACTTAATCTTCAAGGAGAAATTGAAATTCAAATGGCTAAATTGAATGTTCTGAAATCTCAAAGTGTATCAAGCAGTAAATCGGGTCATTCAGGAGGAAGACATTCTAGTTCAGAGCCAAAACAAAGGAAAACAAAAAGTCTTCATGCCAGTGCTAACTCATTTGTTCCTCAAATGTCTACAAAAGAGAAGGGATCGGTGCAGGATGCTGGAAATTTGGGAGCAAAACCTAAAGAGAAATTTGAAAAACAACGGGTTCCTTCACAGCCTTATCCAGTGCATCAACCATCTAGAGGTCAAACAGGGGAACAGATGGCATGTGGAAATGCTTTGAATTTACATGTTGAATCCAACACTGAAGAGGAAAGTAATGTAATGGGCATCATGAGAAAGCAAAATGAAATAACAACACTATTGTTAAAACAGCAATGTTTGTCATCTTTACCCAGAAGAGATTTGAAAGTTTTTGATGGTGATCCATTAAAATATCATGCATTTATGAGAGCCTTTGAAAACAGTGTTGAAAGTAAGACAGACAACTACAGTGACCGCTTATACTTCCTTGAGCAATATACTGTTGGTCGTCCAAGAGAGTTGATACAGAGTTGTCAGCATATTGATCCATGCAGGGGATACGTCAGAGCTAAAACTTTGCTGCAAGAACATTTTGGCAATGAACAGAAAGTTGCATCTGCTTACATGAGTAAAGCTCTTTCATGGCCTCAAATTAAAGCTGAAGATGTTAATGCCTTACAGGAATATAGTCTCTTTCTTAGAGGCTGCGGTAATGTTATGGAGGAAGTGCAATATCTGTATGATTTGGACATGCCTACCAATATGATGACGATTATAAAAAAGTTGCCCTACAAACTTAGAGATAAATGGAGAAGTGTTGTTTGTGAACTCCAAGAAAGACGTAATTGCAGAGTTTCTTTCACGGATATTGTTAACTTTCTTGAACATCAAGTTAAAGTCCTTACCGATCCAATATTTGGAAATATACAGGATGTTCCATCACCAGCAGTGAATAGAAATGTGAAGAAACTTAAATCATATCCTCATTTTGGCATAAAAGGAACCAGCTTTGCTACCAGTGTTGCTATAAACAAAGAATGTGAATCTCAAAATATAGGAAAGAAACAGACTAGATTTGATAAAGGATGTCTCTGCTGTAAAGGAGCACACATGTTGGATATGTGTCCTCAGTTGGGAAAACAACCCCACAAGGAGAAGATTGGCTTCTTAAAGGAGAGTGGAGTTTGTTTTGGCTGTTTGTGCATTGGGCACATTAGCAAAGAATGCAGAAAACGTCTTTGTTGTGATGTTTGTGGACTTAAACATCCCACTTTGTTGCATATCTTTCCTAAAGAAAAAGGGACAACTGATGCAACTGAGAAGAAATCCAAACCAACAGTGGATGATGTTTTGGTGTCTAGTGGTCTGACTGGGGCTGGTGATAATGACTGTAAACTCCCGATTGTTCCTGTGCAGATCAAAGCCAAGAAAGGCAGTGATATTATTACTACTTATGCCTTTTTAGATCAAGGTAGTACAGCTGTGTTCTGTACTGAGAATTTGATGAGAAGACTTAACCTTACAGGAACCAAAGTGCGGATACTTTTAAGAACCATGGGGCAAGAAAAGGTGGTGAGTAGCCATGTTTTGTCAGGATTGGAAGTGGCTGGCTTGAATGGAAGTGAATTTTGTGATTTGCATCGAGTTTACACCCAGGAAAGCATGCCTGTTCACAAAGGAAATATACCCAGAGAAAGAGATCTTCAAAGATGGCCTCATTTAAAGACTGTTCATTTACCTCAGATTGACGCTGGGATTGAGCTGCTCATAGGTACAAATGTTCCTAAAGCATTGGAACCATTGGAGGTAATCTGCAGTGTAAATGATGGGCCCTATGCAATCAGAACCATGTTGGGATGGACCGTGAATGGACCACTCTTTGCAGATGGCGAGAATGTAGTATCCAGTGCACAGCCAGAAGTCACAGTTAACAGAATTTCAGTAGTGAATGTGGAAGATGTGTGGCAACAGCAATTTAAAATGGATTTCCCAGAATGTAGTCAAGATGAACGAACTGGTTATTCAAAGGAAGATCAACGATTTATGGAAATGGTGACAAATTCTGCCAAATTTGTAGATGGGCATTACGAAATTGGTTTACCTTTGAAAGAGAAAGTTCATATGCCAAACAATCGAAAGATTGTGGAACAACGTGTTATACATTTAAAGAGGAGACTTCAAAAGGATTCTGCCTTTCTTGCTGATTATAAAGCCTTTCTACAGGATATGGTCTCCAAAGGGTATGCAGAGAGAGTTCCTGCAGAGGAGTTGATGCGTAGTGATGGAAAGATCTGGTATATTCCACATCACGGTGTCTACCATCCCACAAAGAAGAAAATCCGTGTGGTGTTTGATTGTGGAGCGAGTTTTCAAGGAACATCACTTAATGATAAACTCTTGCAAGGACCAGACCTTACCAGCTCACTTGTTGGAGTAGTGACAAGATTCAGAAAGGAACCAGTGGTAATTATGGCCGATGTGGAATCAATGTTCCATCAAGTAAAGGTTCCAGCTGATGATGTGGATTTGTTACGGTTTCTTTGGTGGCCTGAAGGGGATTTCAGTCAAGATCCAGTTGACTTTAGGATGCTAGTGCACCTCTTTGGAGCGACTTCGTCTCCTAGCTGCGCAAACTTTGCTCTTAGAAAATGTGCTGAAGATCATAAAGAGCAGTTTAGCAGTGAAGCAGTGGATACAATCCTACATTCCTTCTATGTTGATGATTGTTTTGTTTCAGTTACTTCTACTAAAAAGGCAATTGCTTTGTATCATGAGCTTGTTTCCATATGTGCCAAGGGCGGCTTTAAGCTCACAAAATGGATGAGCAATAGATGTCAAGTGCTAGAGGCAATACCAGAAGCTGAAAGAGCAAAGACCATGAAAGGCTTGAGCATGGATTGGGATTTTCCATCAATGGAGAGAGTGTTGGGAGTACAGTGGTGTATTCAGTCCGATGCCTTCAAGTTTAAGATTGTATTAAAAGATAGACCTCTGACAAGAAGAGGAATATTGTCCATCATCAGTTCCATCTATGATCCGTTAGGAATTGTAAGTCCTGTGGTTTTGTCCGCTAAGAAAATCTTACAAGAGCTCTGCAAAGGAAATCTGGGATGGGATGATGTCCTTCCTGAATTGGTGGCTCAAAAATGGATTAGTTGGCTGCAAGAACTTCACCATCTGGAAAACTTTGAACTTGCAAGATGTTTGAAACCTCCAAACTTTGGGGATGTCACTACTGCACAGTTGCATCACTTTTCAGATGCGAGCAATGATGGATATGGAACTGTGACATACTTGTTGTTACGTAATGCACATTCACAATCCCACTGTGCTTTTATTATGGGAAAATCAAGAGTTGCCCCAGCAAAGTCCATTACCATTCCTCGCATGGAGCTCATTGCCGCTACCATGGCAAGCCGAATGGATGTATTGTGGAAGAGAGAGTTGCATCTGGAGCTGCAAGATTCTGTCTTTTGGACGGATAGTGCTTCTGTTCTCAAATATATAAAAAATGAGACTTCCAGATTTCGAATATTTGTAGCAAACCGGGTGACAGAAATCCTCAAGGCCTCGCAAGCCTCACAGTGGATATATGTAGGCTCTGCAAGCAATCCTGCTGATGTTGCTTCGAGAGGATCAGCTGTAAGATCATTTCTTGAAAATAAAACATGGATATCAGGTCCTGCTTTTCTGCTTTGTTCTGAGAGTGAGTGGCCTGATAATCTCATTGACCTTGAAAAATATGAAGTAAATGACGTTGAAATCAAGAAGTGCATAGAGATTAATTCCACACAACTCAAAGAAGAGGATGACATAATTGCACGTTTCACTCATCGCTTTTCATCTTGGTTCCGTTTGAAAAAAGCGGTGGCTTGGATTTTGCGATTTAAGAATCTACTCTTGTCTCTTAATCAGAAAAGGAAACAACTGAACTTAACTTTGGCTGATTCTGGCCTAAATGGACAACAAGATGGCTCTTTGGAAAAAGAAATGGAGATTTTTAAAGGTCAACTTGAACATCCTCACCTTTCAACAGAAGAACTAGAGATGGCTGAATTAGAGATTATTAGACTTTCTCAAGAAAGGATGTTTCCTGATGAGCTTAATAGCATTAAAAGAGGTGAAAGCATAAAGAAAAGTAGCCATATCTATGGACTTTGTCCTATTCTTGGAGATGTTTTAAGAGTTGGAGGACGATTAAGTAGGGCATCAATGCCTGAAGTATCCAAACATCCAGCCATTTTGGCTAAGAATTTTCCCATTGCAGACATTCTCTTGCGATATATACACCAAGAAGTAGGACATGGTGGTCGCAATCATATGTTGTCCAAATTGCGCCAGAAATATTGGATTACTGGTGCGAGCATAGCCATAAGGAAAGTACTGTCCAAGTGCATTGTTTGTCGGAAATTGAATTCCCTTCCAGGATGTCAACAGATGGCAGATTTGCCTTCAGAAAGAGTAACTCCAAATGAACCTCCATTTACCCGTGTTGGGGTTGATTATTTTGGACCTTTTGAGGTAAAAAGCAGAAGAAGTGTAGTAAAAAGGTATGGAGTAATTTTCACTTGTTTAGCCATACGAGCAGTACATATTGAGGTGGCATCCTCTTTGGACACAGATTCTTTTATAAATGCACTTCGCCGTTTTATTGCAAGACGCGGACAGGTCCAGGAACTTCGATCTGATAATGGAAGGAACTTTGTTGGAGCAGAGAGTGAACTAAAAGTAGCGATACAGGAATGGAATCAATGTAAGATCAATGATGTCCTTCTTCAAAAAGGAATTAAATGGACGTTTAACCCCCCAACTGGATCACATTATGGAGGAGCATGGGAGAGGTTAATTAGATCTGTGAGGAAAATTCTGAACTCTATTCTTAAGGTGCAGAATCTGGATGAAGAAGGCTTTCATACTGTACTTTGTGAAGTGGAAGCTATTATTAATGGTCGTCCAGTCACCGAAGTATCCACAAATCCATCTGATTTGGAAGCATTAACACCAAACCATCTGTTGCTCCTGAAAACTTCACCATCCCTACCTCCAGGGGAATTTAAAAAGGAAGATGTTTATGCTCGTAAGCGATGGAAGCAGGTCCAGTACATGGCAGATTTGTTCTGGAAAAGGTGGGTTCTGGAGTACTTACAGCAACTTCAAGAGCGTCAGAAGTGGACGAGAGTCAAGCGTAACTTTCAACCAGGAGATATAGTGCTTATAGTCGATAACACAGCACCACGCAACTCTTGGCTTATGGGACGAGTAATTCAAACGTTTCCAGACAGAAGAGGATTGGTGCGTCATGTAAAAGTGAAGACCAAAAGCAGCTGTCTGGACAGACCGATAACCAAGCTCTGTCTTATACAAGAAGCTGAAGACGGTTAACTTTACTTATTACTTGACAATTTTTTGACTTTGACATTGACTTCTGCGGCTTGACAGAGTAGAACTGTAAAGGACACTTGGACTAATCCATGTTATGAACACTTTTTGCCTTTCTATTCTCTTTTTGAAGAAGAAAGAAGACTGTACATTACATGATATTGTTAAAAATCATCAATTTGATTATTTCATGTCTCTATTTTGATGAATGTAATAATTATTTGATAATAATTAGGGGCTGGATTGTAGTGGACATGAAAGGGTTAATGTGTTTTGCGTATGTCACGTGTTCGTGGTGGAGAGTCACGGGTTACGTGGAATTGGGAATATTAATCACCTGTTCAATTAGAGTTGGGAAGGAGAGGGGGTGAGCAGGGACGATGTATTCTTTGTTGACCAACAACGTAATATAACAAAACTTGATATCTTCAGTCTGTACAATAAATCAGAACAACCAAGAGAAGTTTTGCCTCACGGATGTTTTATTGTTGCGTCGCAAATGCATTGAGTTCTTGTTTAGCCTCTCAGCGGCGTTTGGTAACTACGGAGTAGCCGCTACACATCTAAATAATCAAACTGTTGATACAATAAAAATATTTCAAAGCAAATGTTTCATATTATACATTCATCTGATCTGATACCTGATCTTCTGGCCTCTTTGTCTGCTTTAAGTAAAGTAACATAAGTAACAGGGAAAGATATGAGACTTATAATACGTTATAACTATAAGAAGTATAATTCGTGGTACCTTAAGTAGATGCAACGTGTTCATTGTGTTATAAATCATCATACTTTTAAAAGCTATAACCACAAATAAGTAAAAATTATAATACATTATAGCTGTTCTTATAAATACTCATGAGTTGATACAACATATTATAAGGTTTGTTATAATGCATTATGCATTAATTATCATTAAGAAAACCCTTATAATGTATTAAAAATACGGGCTTCATAAAGCTTCAAAGTGTTACCACGGTGACAATGTACTATGCACCTCTTATAGCAATTTCAATAACTGGGTAAGAACTAGGTACTATAACCTAACTATAAACCTAACCCTAACCCTATTCCACACAGTCAGGTTGTTAAGTAATGTTGCACTCAGTGTTGAAATGTATAATTACACTGTAACAAGGACACACTAAAATAAAGTCTATCCAAAAATGAATGGACTCACATACAGATGCAGGATTTCCTCATATTTTCTCTCAATCTTGTCTGTGTCATGGGATTTTCTAATGGTTTGCGGGCGTCTCTCTTTGGCAGGTGTTGGTAATAACAATGATGGGGTATTGGTTCTGGGTGCTACTAACATTCCCTGGGTGCTTGATGCTGCTATTCGCAGAAGGTCAGTCTGATGAAATGCTTTTAAAAGTACAAAAGTGCTCATGTTTTGAACTCAAGTCTTGAGTCTGTTGAATTCTCTCGGTGCAGGTTTGAGAAGCGCATCTACATCCCGCTCCCAGAGGAGCCGGCGAGATCGGCCATGTTCCGCTTACATCTGGGTAACACGCCTCACAGTCTGACTGAAGCAGACCTGCGTCAGCTCGCCCGCAAAACAGACGGATACTCCGGAGCCGACATCAGCATCATAGTACGAGACGCTCTCATGCAGCCGGTCAGGAAAGTGCAGTCCGCTACGCACTTCAAAAAGGTAACGTCAGTACATTGTTTCATTGGATAGACAGAAACAAAGTTGAAAGTTCAATGAGTTGTATTCTAGAAGTTGAGCGTTGGTTTTTGTGTTTCGCTCCCTCCGCTCATCAGGTGCGAGGCCAGTCTCGCAGTAACAGCTCGCTGATGGTGGATGACCTCCTGACCCCGTGTTCCCCCGGTGACCCTGATGCCATAGAGATGACCTGGATGGATGTCCCTAGTGACAAACTGCTGGAGCCCATAGTGTGCATGGTGAGATCCTGAGATCACATTCAGCATGTCTCTGACCTCAGTTTGACTATTACCATAAAGACCTTCCTACTTGACATTATGCGCTATTTAGAAAGTACTAGTTTATAACCATCAAACTAGGATAAGTATAAAATATGCAGTATAAAATAGGATAATAAATGGAATATGAAATGGAATGAATTTTCGTTTCTCAGCCTGCTGATAAAAACAGCCTGACAATATGCATCAGACGGACTGTGAACAGACCGTTTGTTTGCTGCATGATGCGAAAATGTTTTTTTTTTTTTACTTTTAAAACAAACTTTTCTCCTTTAAATCAGCATCATTCAGTCTTCAGTGTCACACGATCTTTCAGAAATCATTCTAACATGCTGATTTCCTGCTCAAATGAACTTTATATATGTGCAGTTCTACAGAATTGGTTCAGAGTTGGAAAAAGAAAAAGTATTTTTCCACGAATGTTTGCAAATAATGCTAGTAATTGTGCTTTCAGAACAAAAATTTTACAGATAATGTACTCACCCTACCCTGGAAATCCAGAGGTCTCGCGAGAGCACAATTTGATACAGCCATATCACCCTGTAGCCCAAGACTGGTCGCCCACTGAAGCTAAGCAGGGCTGAGCCTGGTTAGTACCTGGATGGGAGACCTCCTGGGAAAACTAGGTTGCTGCTGGAAGAGGTGCTAGTGAGGCCAGCAGGGGGTGCTCACCCTGTGGCCTGTGTGGGTCCTAGCACCCCAGTATAGTGAAGGGGACACTATACTGCCAAAAAGCACCGTCCTTCGGATGAGACGTTAAACCGAGGTCCTGACTCTCTGTGGTCATTAAAAATCCCAGGATGTCTTTTGGAAAGAGTCGAGGTGTGACCTCGGCATCCAGGCCAAATTTGCCATTGGCCTCTGACCATCATGGCCTTCTAATAATCCCCATTTCTACTGATTGGCTTCATCACTCTGTCTCCTCTCCATCAGTAAGCTGGTGTTTGGTGGGCGTTCTGGCGCACTATGGCTGCCGTCGCATCATCCAGGTGGATGCTGCACACTGGTGGTGGATGAGGAGATACCCTGACAGTGTAAAGCGCTTTGAGTGTCTAGAAAAGCACTATATAAATGTAACGAATTATTAATTTGAATTGTAACTGCAAGACACTCTGGCATCGAGCAATGATGCACGTTACTGCATTACGTAAGCAGTTCTGGGAACCAATCAAATCAGTGTATCTGATGAAGGCGGGCCAGAGGCAAGCTAAGCTGATGATGACAGCGCTGTGACGTCCAGAATCATGTAGTAAACTTTGAAAGATGACTACAGATGAACACCAGTTGTTTGAAACGGCTTTGGCCGCTACAATGAACGAGTTAGACTTGGCTTTTCATATAAAAGAGGAACAGAAAACCGCGCTTGAATCGTTCCTTTGCAAGAAGGTCGTTTTTGCTGTTTTGCCGACTGGATATGGCAAGAGTTTAATCTATCAGTAAACTCCGCTGGATTGCTGTGATTGGTCGTGGCGTTATCCAATTGAGTTTCAAATGCATGCTTGGGGCCGCCCCTCGAGTTAGGCTCTTTTCATTGCTCGATGCCAGACCCTTAATCTTAATAGATTATGGTCTGGATTTTTTCCAGGCTATACTCACCCCCTTGTCATCCAGGATGTTCATGACTTTCTTTCTTCAGTTGTAAAGAAATTATGTTTTTTGAGGAAAACATTTCAGGATTTTGACCTTGAACTTCCAAAATGTAGTTTAAACGCAGCTTCAAAGGTCTCTAAATAATCTCAGTAGAGGAAGAAGGGTCTTATCTAGTGAAACGATCACTTATTTTCTAAACAAATTGACAATTTATGTACGTTTTAACCCCAAATGCTCGTCTTGTCTTGTCTCTGCGATGCGCATGCTTACTCTGTGTGATCCCGGTCAATAAGGTTAGGGTATATCGAAAAACTCCCATCTCGTTTTCGTCTTTAACTTGAAAATCATCCTACAGCGCTGTTTTACCTTTTTTATTGTATAGGGCATTTAATCTTCTTTGTATGTTCACTTTGTAAACACTTCTGCAGCGATGTAGGATTTTTTGACATACCCTAACTGACCCAGATCACACAGACTACGCACGCGCATTGCAGACGAGACAAGACGAGCATTTGAGGTTAAAAAGTAAATAAATTGTCAATTTGTTTTGAAAACAACTGATCATTTCACTAGATAAGACCCTTCTTCCTCGGCTGGGGTCGTTTAGAGTCCTTTGAAGCTGCGATTAAACTACATTTTGGAAGTTCAACCTCAGGGGCACCATAGAAGTCCATTATATGGAGAGAAATCCTGAAATGTTTTCCTCAAAAAACATAATTTCTCTACAACTGAAGAAAAAGAAAGAAACGAACATCTTGGATGACAACGGGGTGAGTAAATTACCTGTAAATGTTTGTTTTTGTAATTCTCATATCGTATTTTCAGAAAGTTTTGCAATATTTGTTCTCTCCCCAAATATGTCACTACCGAAACAGTAAAATATAATTTAATAAGTAGGGTTATATTGACCGATCAAGATTTAGCATACATCTTCCTTGTAAATATATATTTATTCTATTTTATAAAAATAAAATTAGGTAAATCAATTACAATTTTGACAATATTTAAAGTGTGATTTATGAGATTTGTTGTATTTTGCATCCAATTTTCTTTGTAACAAAGCAAAAAATGTATCATACTGATTTCAAACTTGAGGATTAATTAGTTTGAATATACATTGCACTAAACACTATCATAACATCGTAGTTGATAATTCAGTACACTTAATTTTTTGTCAAAGATCCCTTTGTTTCGGTCGTAACAGCACATTTTCAGTAGTGACAGTAATGTGTTAGTAGCAAAACACTATTAAAGCAACTAAAATCCCAAAAAATTGCATAACTGTACTAAAATTGTGTTTATTTCCACCAAATAAAGGATTATGTGTTCCCTTTTGTCACTAATGAAATGATGACATGTTTCAGTCGTGACTGTTACGGTAGTGGGATAACACCCAAAAAACAAAGATGTCACTACTGAAACTTCACCAAATGTTTCGGTCATGACTTTTTATAACAGTTGTACACACATAAAAACAAAATGTTATGACATAACTTCCAAAAAAGTGTTTAATTATAGAAAAATGGTGTTCGCAAGTGGCATTCTTTAAAGTTACACAGATTTTTCATACTTTTAAAGACATTTACCTCAAAATGATTGAGCCTATCTATTCACCATGTAGCTATAAGAGAGACGGCCACACAAATATTTCCTGATCATAAATGTAGTGGTGTAGTTAAAATCTGTCTCAGCCAAAGGACTAAAACATAGTGACATGAAAAGCGGGACATCATTTTTTTGTACATAAAGTACAAAGAAAGTATCTTTTTTTTTTTTTAACTTCAAAAAGCTGTTTTTAAAAACAACAATGGAATAAAATGCAAAACGTATTTCAATATCGTTTTTATAAGTTGGGGTTAGGTTTCAGGACAGCCACCTCCCAATTGAAAGTACCCACTAAATGACGAT